>NC_050079.1:38995623-39306657 GCF_009764565.3 Dermochelys coriacea | reverse complement strand
ACTCGGACCGCGACAGCCACAGGCTCCCCAGCTCAGCCTCATAACTCACAGCCAGGGAGCCTGGCTTGGGGTTAATTAAAGCAGGTAACTGCTACAGAGACTCTCTAGCCCTCCCCTGCATCTCACACACCGTGTGTATTTATGATACCTTACTTGTTGCACCGTCCATCCATGGAGCTATACATAAAGCTTCAGACATTGCACTCTGATGGAGGCAGGTCAAGGGCATCATCTTAATATTAGTCCTGGGGAAACTGAGGCAGAGAAGTGACATAACCGAGGTCACCCTCTGAGTCAGTGGCAGGGTCAGGATAGGAATTTGCAACCCACACCCACAGAGCTCGTGAAGCTGCTCTGCAGCCCTGCACCCCCTCAGGTAGGACACCAAGCCCGAGCCCAAAGGTCCGCGTCCCTTCAGCCCCCTGGGAACTGAGACACCACGACTGCCCTCCTGAAAGGCATCACTGTCGTGCGTCTGGCTCCTTTATTTTCCAGTGGCAATTGGGTTCCAAACTCTGTGTTTGTGCTAGTTCTGCGCAGAAACACTGTTTGTAGTTTAGACTGATCTTTGTATAGTGCCCGCGGTCTTTATTAGGATCATCCCTTTCCCCAGTAACCTTTCAACACTGGCTCCCTCGGCTCCATCAGACTGGAAGAGAAGCCCTGCGCTGTCAGAGACATGCATCACGACAATGCACACACAACAACAGTAGATGGATGTGCAACTTCAACTGGCAGTTATGCATGCATTTGCTTGAAAATATGGACCACGAGATTACATATACGAGACAAGAAGAGTATGTTACCAAAGCATCTCAGGTTCTCCTACAGTCATTCATGCTGCTCCTACCCTCCCCCGGGCCAGAACGGGGAAAACTATTAGCAGCGAACAATCTTTTTGTTGACTTTGGCCCTCGATTTTTTGTGCGAATTGCCTGGCTCAGCTCCCATGAGCTTCACTGGCAACTACTGAACACATGTCCAATGGAAAAACCACATCGTCCACAAACTTCACTGCGAGGATCCAGCAGTCGCAATTTGAAATGGGAACAGTTCCGCCCGGCCGTAGGTCACACGGCACTGTTTCAGTTTCCTGATTGGATGAATGTAACTTCGAGTACCTCGCAATTGTGTATTTGCAGGGCTGGGGTGGCGGATGTGCCCAAGTGTGCAGAGAGGCCCGACACGGTGAATGGGCTGTGTGCCGCTGATAGTCCGGCTGCGGGGACGCACCGTGGCACCCTCACAGGGAGCTGTGTGCCGATCACCGAGCCCTTTGGGAATTCTGGGTGGTTTGCCCCTGTTGTGCAGCTTTGCCTGGGGCATTTTAAAAGAGCAGGAGGGGAAAACCTGCAGAGGAAGCTCCCACCCACCGGTCCCCCGGCTCCCTCTGGGCACAGACCAATGCCAGATACATTCCCCGGTGTGTCCCTCCAGCAGGTCCCCCCTCTCTCTGCGTCTGTGGCAGTCTGATGTGAGGAGGCAGTGCACACTCCTACCAGCCCCCTCACCCACTGGCTACTTGCGGAGAGTGAGAGCACCAGTGGCTGAGACAGCCACAGCCCTTGAAAAGGTGAATGAGCACTGGGGAGCCACTTCTGCAACATTCCCCCAGGTCTAGGCGTAGGTTCCTGGGGGCAGGGATCTGTAGGTTTGCCAGCCTACGAAGCGCCAAGGACACCTGCAGAATCTGGACCCGTGCTGAAGAATGGGAGGCAACAATGGATAGTGCTCATCTGCAGGAGCCGGCGAATCCCAGCGGCACTGCTCTGATCCTGGGGCCATTCCTTCCCCGATGTCCCCAAGACCCTACAGGAAGCCTTTCGCATATTCTGCAAGTGTGGACAGAGCTTCCAAGTTCCAAGCTTAAAAGTTTGTGCCGTGCCTGGAAGATCTACAATCCTATGGAATTGGCCAGGATGATCATAACGTCACTCGTCCGACCAAGAGTACTACAGAGCAAAGGGCAGAGAGAAGAAATGCTCCCCCACAGTACATCTGTGATGAGGGTTAGTGAAATGGACGGGGACGACGGGGGGACAACGCACAGTGAGAGACAACAGGGCGGAGCAAGCTTGGCTTGGGTCTCTGTACAACTGACAGTGGTGGATTCAGAAATTAAGCCCAGCAGGTAGGAAGCTCCAGCTGGGATTTCAAAAGAGATCACAGGTCTGTTAATCAACGCACTTCTAAAGCCTGGTGCTGCTGTGATATAGCCCTGCATTAATGAGATGAACGGAACAAGAGAGATGGCAGCTCGCGTCCCACACATGGACGGCCACATTTCGGCACCAGGGAACTGGGGCCTCGGCTTTGTGTTATAATTACACCAAGGTGTTTGGAAGGGACTGGTGGAAAAGGGATTCAGGCATGCACAAGACTGGGAGACAGCTGGTGCGGTGGGAAAAGCAAACCTTAAGCCTTGTGCCAAATTGCGGTTTGGGGACAGAACCAGGAGGGCTTTGTGGTAACGGTTTATCGACAAGAACAAACGCACCCCATCTATCATCTTGACCGGACTTGTGCACTGGGCCCGGCCTTTTCTCAAGGGGTGTGTGTGCGTGAGAAGTTAATCCCTTTAGGTCACTCACAGAGGGACAGAACAATTCTCAAGAGCCTGCCAAAGTGAGTGACGAGCAATCTCATTGCCACAGCCACATCGCTGGCCAGCCACAGCTAGCAACAAACCTCGCAAGAAGGGCTTCAAAAGAGGCAACTGATGCCCCACAAGAAGATATCTTCCAGGCACTGTCCATCACCACTGAAGACTAAAGCGTAAATCAGCCACGATGTTTCTCCAGGGGATGGGTGTGCATGTGTGAGCGGAGGGAGATACCAGCGGAGTCAGTCACTGAGGAACATCGCATCCCCAGTGCATATATTGTGGTAGGGAAGGAAATTCCTGCCAGAGTCTAGATCTGGAGCTAACTAACTCCTCCTGCCTGTAACTCTAACTCTTTTCCCTTCCGACCCCCTTTCTTTGGAAGAGATTTACATCCCAATTACATCCCATTTCAAATAAGCAAAACAGGGAAGAATTCGCTGGCACCCCTTAGCTGACAGCGTATTGACAGTTACAATGGCCTCTCCCTAGAGAGGGTCTAGCGGACTGCATGCAGAATGGGGAGCTGCCAGGAGCTCCTGGGCAGAGCTGGCTTTTCCTAGATCTCTTGGTGGGGAAAAGTGTTTGATTAAAAAAAAAAATTAAAACAATGATTGAAAGTTCCCATTGGCTGAAACCTGGGGTTACAGCATGTGAGATTGACAATAGCCATGCAGAGACTGTTCATGGGTAAAACAATGTTTCATGGGATTTTTTGTTTGGGGAAGGGCGGAAAAAGCCCTTTATTAAATGAAACGAGGGTTGGTTTGAAAACTTTGGGTCAGTGCCGCCCCTTGCAGGCCAAGCCCAACTCTGGCAGATCTTGGTGCCCCAGCTGCCCCACTCTCGGGGTTGTGAAGAGACCTCTGGGGGTCTCTGTGGACAGGCAGAGGGATCCCACACCCTGACCGGCCAGTCTCCGCTGGGCCTGTTTGTAGCTGCTCTCTGCACCGTTCTTGCCTAGGAGCCTCAAGTTCCTGAATGAGACATTCCAGGCTGCATCTCTATGGCTAGGACCATTCCAGGAGCCACCACCATTATCTGGATGCAACCCCCAGAGATACCACAGCCAGCCAGGACCACGACAATGCCTGCGCTCCTCCAGCTCATTCCATGGTGCAGCCTTGTCAGGCTTAAGTGCTGGTAACCAGAGCATTTGCTGATATGTAAGTAAGGCAACGCATTTGCAACTATGTAAATCAGGGCCACAAGTCATTTGCATAAAATCTCTGAGCCGTCAGCCTTAACACGGACGGACCCCTCACATGCATTTTATGAAGGAATAAAAAACTGACAGTGACGGCACCAGGCAAAGTACCAGCATCCCTGAGTTGGTCTGGAGACGCCACACCAAGGAAACCGCGAGGGGTGGGTCTCCCATGGAGGGGATGGAGCTAGTCCTTCTTGGTAGGGACAGAGGCCCTGGAAGACTCGCCCAGACTGGCTGCATGGGGCCCAAACAATGGGAGCACAGAGTGGTTCTTACCGTCTCGCTCTGCCCCAGAGAAGCCGGCTCGCTGTGGATATTCCCTGGGTACGGCCCCCAGGACAATCCCTCTGGCAGGCTCCGCCTAGCACGCACTCTGCTCTCCCCCTCCAGCACGACCAGCTCCAGCTCATCTGGGGAGAGAGAGGACAAGAGGAGGGTGAACGAGGGGCCTGGATTCACCCTGCTGTCCCACGACAGCTGGAAGCATTCAAAGGGCACGGCAGTAACCCATCAAAGCCAAGCCCAACCTAAGAGCACTGCATGCCTTCCAGACTACAAATGGTCCCAGTTAAACAGAAACAAAGTCAGACCTTTTCTTGGTGATTTAAATACACATAAGTAACTGACTTCTCATGGGATCTGCAGCCCATCAGGAAGCAAGTGAGCGTCAGAGCCTGTTTGCAGGAGATTTCCAGGTCAGTTTGGTGGAGCCAAGAGATTCTCCGCTGGTTCAGAGAAGGATCAACTTCTGGGTGCTTTGCTGCATGGACCCAGCCGCACTTCCTGTTTACCAGGCACTGCGTACTCTTTCAATCTGAGCGACATATCAATTCCCTCTGGAAAGGTCTAGGGACTAACTAGGTGTGGCTGAGGGGGGCAATGAGAGAAACATGGATACGCAGCTGCTACAAATAGAAATGCACAAAACCCAACAGTGCTTGTATTCTGCATAGCTGGGGGCAGACGGGGACAGAAATATCCTCTGGGTCCAAGGCAAACCGCCCTTTGCAATTCAGCAGCTGGAGCGGAGGGGACTGGGTTGGTCACAGGGAACAGGATGACTTTGGAAGAGGGAGAGATCACACACACATGGGGAGGGTGGCGCTGAAATCAAGGGATTCAAGCGAAGGCTGAATGCACACAGGAAGGCACAACGAGATGAGTAGGGGTGGACGCAGATAAGTGGCAGCACTGTAGGAGAGGAGCTGGGGGCGTAGTGGTGGGCAATATCTGAAGGTGAGTCGATGCAGAAGTCAAGACTCTTTAAGAAGTAGTTTTGTTTTCTTGTCAGCAGCAGCACCAAGTGTGCACAGCTCAGCCCGGTGCTGCTGCCAGGGCACAAAGCATCAGGCAATGTCAGGTCCGAAAGGCTTGGTCGACAGTGCGACTTTTGAGCCAGTTGGCGCTTGCCAGGGTGGTCCCTAGTCCAGATGGGCGATTGGGATTTTTAACAACTGTGGTGTGCAAACGTGAGCAGGACG
The DNA here is from genome assembly GCF_009764565.3 of Dermochelys coriacea. Classification (NCBI taxonomy): domain Eukaryota; kingdom Metazoa; phylum Chordata; order Testudines; family Dermochelyidae; genus Dermochelys; species Dermochelys coriacea. The sequence continues at coordinate 39,301,364 of NC_050079.1, read as the reverse complement.
TTACCCGGTGGTAAGAACATCTGAGGTCAGTCTACGGCAGTGCCCCCATCTTTGCTAGCAGAGTAATGGCAGAGCTGCAATAATTCTCAGTCTAGTACCAGCCCAAGGCAAACCGTGCTATATAGCAAGGCCTCTTCCCAAGTGCTTCCATCACTGCTCCAGCCAGTGATCGGCAGGAAGAAGAGAACCAGAAACATCTTTCCACTCAGGGCAACAGCAGGGAATTGCTTCAAATTCAGGAGGCACCCCAGGCTCTAGGGAGCGATTATATGTGTAAATGCAGGGACTCACGCTTACATGCAGGGGATCAGACTGATCAGGACATATTTGGGGTTGGAGTCCTGCAGGGGTCAGTCCTGGGTTTGCTACTATTCAGTATTGTCATTCATGACTTCGATAACAGAGTGGAGAATACAACTTATAAAATCTGCAGCTGACACCAAGGTGGGAGGGATTGTGAGCACTTTGGAGGACAGGATTAGAGCTCAAAATGACCTGGACAAATAAGAAAATTGGTCCAAAATTAACCAGATGAAATGTACTACAGAAAAGTGCAAAGTACTTCACTTAGGAAGGAAATAAAATCAAACGCATACCAACAAAATGGGGGCTAACTGGCCAGGTAGGAATACTGCTGGAAAGGATCTGGGGGTTACAGTGAATTACAAATTGAATACCAGTCAACAAGGTGATGCCTTTGCGAAAAAAGGTTACTATCATTCTGTGGTGTATTAACAGGCATGTTGTATGTAAGACATGGGAGGTGATGGTCCCGCTCTACTCGGCACTGGGGAGGCTGGAGTCCTGTGTCCAGTTCTGGATGCCCGACTTGAGCAAAGATGTGGACAAATTGGAGAGTCCAGAGGAGAGCAACAAAAATAATAAAAGATTTGGAAACCTTGAGCACCTCTGAGGAAAGGTTAAAAAAACTGGGCAAGTTTAGTCTTGGGAAAAGAAGACGGAGGGGGGACCTGAGAGCAGTCTCCAAATACCATAAGGGCTGTTATGCAGTGGACAGGGACCAGTTGTTCCCCGTGTCCACAGAAGGCAGGGCAAGAAGTAATGGGCTTAATTTGCAGTAAGGGAGATTTAGGTTACATATCAGAAAACCTTTCTAACTCTAAGTGGAGATAAGCTCTGGAACAGGCTTTCAAGGGAGGCTGGGGAATCCCCGTCATTGGAGGTTTTAAGAACCGGTTGGACAAACACCTGCCAGGGATGGTCTAAATTTACTTGGTCCTGCCTCAACACAGGGGGCTGGATAACCTTTCTAGGCCCCTTCCAGCCTGACATTTTTTCTGATTCTATGAAATCATTTCCACCTGGGGCACATTACCAGAGAGCGTGGGTTTGCTTTGCTTCACGCCTTCCTCTGGACCTCTGAGCAGGGATCTCCTGCTAGGGTCAGGAAAGCGTGCCCTAACGGGCCATGATTCTTGGTGGGACTCTGTCTCTCCTATCGGCCTGTTTTTCCATGGCATCTTTCAAATTTAACTCCACAGAGCACATTGATTTGCACTAAGTGGATGCCTCTCACCATGAAAAAGGCTATGCCCAGGTGCTCATGTCTCTGCATCCATGGCAGAGCATGGAGTGAAAAGCCTCTTCCATCACGCGCCGGCATTCCATCACAAGGAAGGCTGTAGGAGCCACTTCATTTCCGGGAACCCTAAGTTGAGGCAGCTTCAGGGCTTAATGGCCTTGATGATCTGATAAGCTTCTAGGTTTAATGCGTTAGATAACATGTAAATACACTGTGAAGGCTGCTCTAAAATGTTTTAACTGCGCTTTTGTCTTTCCAAGTGCAGATAAGATGGCAGTGAACCAACACTCAAATGTGTGCTAAATGAAGGCCCCATCACCCCATTCAGCAGGGTTAAAGCGAAGATGCCAATGGAAAGGAGACAGCTATTGCATCCCCAGAAAACCTGCAGAGAGAACCAGAGAGAGATTCATAGAGTCCAAGGCCAGAAGGGACCATTGTGATCATCTAGTCTGACTTCCTGCCAAGCACAGGCCACAGAACCTCCCCAAAATAATTCCCAGAGCCGAGCTTTTAGCAAAACAGCCCATCTGGTTTTAAAAATGGCCAGCGATGGAGAATCCACCACGACTCTTAGTAAGTTGTTCCAAAGACTAGTTATTTTCACTGTTAAAAATGTACACCTTATTTCCAAAAAGAAAAGGAGTACTTGTGGCACCTTAGAGACTAACAAATTTATTAGAGCATAAGCTTTCGTGAGCTACAGCTCACTTCATCGAATGCATCCGATGAAGTGAGCTGTAGCTCACAAAAGCTTATGCTCTAATAAATTTGTTAGTCTCTAAGGTGCCACAAGTACTCCTTTTCTTTTTGCGAATACAGACTAACACGGCTGCTACTCTGAAACCTTATTTCCAGTGTACATTTGTCTGGCTTCAACTTCTAACAGTTGGAGCCTGTTAGACCTTTCTCTGCTAGACTGAAGAGACTACCATCATATATTTGTTCCCTACTTAGGTACTTATAGACTGTCATCAAGTCACCCCTTCACCTTCTCTTTGTTAAGCTAACTCCTGTAATCATTCTTGTGGCTCTTCTCTGAACCCTCTCCAATTTAGCAATGTCTTTCTTGAATGGTGAGCACCAGAACTGGACAGAGTGTTCCAGCAGCAGTTGCACCAGTGCCAATAGAGCGGTAAAATAACCTCTCTGCTCCTTCTTGAGATTCCCCTGTTTATACCTTCAAGGATTGCATTAGCTCTTTTGGCCACAGCACCACACATTCAGCAGATGGTTCACTATGACTTCCAATTCTTTTTCGGAGTCACTGCTTCCCAGGATAAAGTCCCCAATCCTGTAAGTATGGCCAACACCCTTGGTTCCTAGATGTAGACATTGACATTTACCAGTATTAAAATGCCTATTGTTTGCCTCAGCCCAGTTTAGCAAGCGATCCAAATCGCTCTTCATCAGTGGCCTGTCCTCTTCGTTATTTACCACTGCAAACTTTATCAGTGATGATTTTTTGTTTTCTTCTAGGTCATTGATAAAAATGTTAAGTAGCCAAGCACCAATCCCTGCAGGACTCCACTAGCAACACACCCATTCTCAATATTTCTTTGTTTATAATTACACTTTGAGATCTATCAATTAGCCAGTTTTTAATCTATTTAATCTATGCCATGTTAATTTCAGATCGTTCCTGTTTATTCAAAATATCCTGGGTACCAAGTCAAACGCCTTACAGAACTCTAAGTACATTACATCATCACTATTGTCTTTATCAATCATACTTGTAATCTCTTAAAAAAAAAAAAGATATCCAGTTAGTTGGACAGGATCTATTTTCCCCAAACCCATGTTGATTGCCATTCCTTCCTTTAATTCTTTATGAATTGAGCCCCATATCAGCTGCTCCATTATCTTGCATGGATCAATGTCAGGCTGATAGGCCTATAATTAGCTGGGTCATCCTGTTTACTCTTTTTAAATATTGGCACAACTTTTGCTTTCTTCAGAAACGTCCCCGGTGTCCCAAGGCTTATTGAAAAGACTTGCTGTACACGCAGGCTGCCCTCTCGTGAAGCTGACCTGGCTGCAGCCCAACCTGACCTGTCCGTGACATGGGCTGGTGACTGTCAATGAAATCAAATCGCTCATTTCGCTCTGAACGCCCATGCACATTATCCAGGAGGTGGTGGGAGGAAAGGCAGAGATTCCGGCCTCTGAGCACTTACTATGTCAGGAGAAGTACAGAACAGCTCTGCTATATTGTCTGTGGGATCAGGACAGCTTGAATAAGATACCCAAAGTTGAGCGTCCACCAACTGAATAGAACAATAAGGTCATCTTCATGTGAGGGTAGCATCACAGTGTGCACAATGCAGAGAAATTCATATTCCTCGCTGCTACCAGGAATCTTCCCATGATTTATCATTTATTTAGACTGATCCCGACCCCCTCTTCATGGCTGAGCCCTCAGCTGGGTTTGAAACCTCTGATCTTCAGAGATGAAAATCTAAGCCTTTATTGTTTGAGCTAAGGGAGCAACTCCATTCACTGCTAGCAGCAATATATTCTTAACCTCCTAAAATGAGCCAGCCTCAGAGGAAGGCAAAGGCCTACACTTTCCTAAAATGGGTTTTACACTCAGTAAAGAGAGACTTTCCAATTGGAATAAAACCGAGGGGGGGAAAAAAATCACAGAGACTCCATAGACCACATTGGCCGGATTTTCAAAGTTAGGGACTCGCAATTATACAAATGTTTATGCATACCTAATTTGCATATGCAAATACAGCACTAACACACACACACACACACACACTCAGAGCCACTTATAACCCACGTCAGGTGTTTGTATGCCCAACTCCCACAACCTGGCCTTGGTGTTCTGGCCCTGGATCGGCCTAATGCAGAGTTGAACGTTGAAACATTCTGGACCGAGATTTGCCTGCGCTCCCTCTCAGCTATTAAAAGACACTCAGTGTTGGAGAGGTCTCCGTTACCTTCCAGCTCCTTTTCCTGCCTGGATCTGCCTCTCCAATCTATCATGTCTTTTGATGGCATCATCCGCCCCACTGGAAATTCAGCCCAGCCATGGGATCTGGCAGACCAAGGGGAGGAGACAGTGCTTGTCTGAAGGCAGTTGCTTTAGAATTAGAAACACAATGAGGCAAAAATAATATGCCGGCTAGACAGCTCAGAGCCTGATGAGGGGTTTATTACCCAGCGGGCCTCTCTGCACCCAGGGTGTTGGCAGCTCAGTGTCTGTATCCTCAGTGCTGGGGTTATTTCAGGAGAATTATGGCAGCACGGGGCATCATCCCTGAGGGAATGCCTGGCTAGGAGGGGCTGATTAACCTCAGCTGGTCCTCGGTCCACACCAGACTCAGCTGCCTCTTTCTAGGTTTCATCTCCATGATCTAAAAACCTTGCAAAAGAGCAGAGGTGCTGTTTCCGCTAACCATTGTGGTGTCCGAGAGCCTCACACACAGTGCTGCTGGGAGGGCGGTATCACCATTCCCACTGTATGGGAAGGTGGTTCAGTGCCTCCCATGGTGCAGGGTCTTTGGGATCCCGCTCTTCCAGGCCTCTAGGGCAGCAGCAGCCACCAGGCAGCTCTGATGCCATCACCGCTAGTGTGTCCTTTCAATGTGATTGCTCAGTGAGGTCCCCGGCACCTGGTGCCTAGGCTGGCCCTTTGGCTTGTGGGCTTGGGCTCCCATGGATCAAATCAGTCCAAAGTTGCCTTCCCGGCTGGCCACTGGAGCCTGTGACAAGAAAACCACCCCCAGTTCTATTTCAGAGTCCCCAGTCCATGTGGGGCTACATCCCTAAATCACCCCACCCCTGCTCCCTTCTGCTCTGACCACTGACTAGGATTGAGCTTTAGCAGATGGAAGCCCCTCTTCAGATGCTTTATGGTTGGGTATGATTTTGTTTTCTGGGGGTGGGGTTAAATATAGCCTCCAGCATGGGGGTGACTGGCTGATTGGCTCCTCTTTTGGGGTGGGGCTGGGGGGGTCAGAAGTATCTTTCCTATAGCTGTAAGAGAACCTTCTAGGTCTGCTCTCTCCACTTTTCTCCCTGAGGGTGGCTCTGATCTGAGAGATCTCTCTCCCTCCGAAGCGTGGGATCAGCCCAGAAGGCGCGGGCCGAACACCCTCTACCCGCAAGCCGTTGGCAGAAGAGGTGATGTCAGGAGGAGCCAGACAGGTCCTAAGCCAGCCTCTCGCTTGTTTCCTCCATAGTTCAGTGCAGGATGGTCCATTGCTTAAGCTCACACAGCGTGGCTGACAGTGGCAGGTATAGGACCCAGGAGTCCTGATTCAGTTCTGTGCACGACTAGCTAGTGCTTCTTTCAAACATTATCCTCCTAGAAACCAAAGGACTCAGGCTACATTTGTATCTTAGGGTTTATCCTGATTTCGGAAATTCACACAGCGATGGTGCTGCCCGTCCATGTCCCATTAGCACGTCCCTGCTCACTGGGCCTCCTTAGGTACCATTACAAACCAGCCTCACTCTGTGACTAGGGGAGGACAGAACAAGGCCACATCTCTCTGGTAAGAAGAGGCAGAAGGACAAGGGGACAGAGCAGAGGAAGCATATCTCCTGGCCTCTCCTCCCCCGGGAGCCACCAGCCGCATGGCAGCCCTTGCTTTTAATGAGCCTTTGAAGAGCTCAATTGGATTTGCTGCTTTGACACAAACCCTGCTTTATTTCCCCGCTCTTGAAGGTGAGAAGGGCGGAGGTGGCAACCACCCGCCCATCTAATCCCTGGCTCCCAGAGGAGTGTGAAGGACTCTGAAGGGCAGAGGCTATGTACTACTCCCCGCACATACCCTTCTCCCCTTGGGGGATACTGAGAAAAGGGAACAAAACCCAGCAAGAACAAGGTGGGAAAAGCAACCGAATCCACTGTCCCTTCCAATCAGAGATGGGCCAAGGAGCGGGGCGGGGGGAGGGGAGGGAGGATGGGACGACACGACTCTGAACCCATTTGGATCAGGCTAAGGGCTGGGGCTCGGGTTCCAGCCAGAATCAGGACTGAAACCCCTGCGCTGTAAACCCCAAACGGTGGAAATCTCGGGGGGGTGGAAGGGAATTGGATGGTCTCACAAGATTTCTGCCATCTGGAAACACAGCGAACCCGGTCTGGCAGAGCCAGGACCCTTCCCTTCGCTGATCCAAACCAGGAGCAGGGCTCACATCCAGAGGAGCAAATGTGAATGTGCTCCCCCTTGAAGAAAAGACTTGGGGGGCGGGAAAGGGAAGGGTCTCCAAAGACACAGCACTGGCTCGGGCCCATCAGGGCAGATCTTCTACAAGTTTCCCAGCAGAGGGAAAATGCACAGGGTAAAAGGTGCAGTATCCCTGCCTACAACACTGTCCTAAAGGCAGAGCTTCTGCTCCTCGCACCATATCTTTGATTCACTGGGGATGAACCACCAGCCGCGCACTGTTCCCCTCACGCTCTGGGCAGACCAGAAAGAGCCCCTCTTACATCAGTGGAATGAGCTTGGGTGCCAAGGTCAGACTAAGCGAAGAGATTCTGTACCTGTCAAACCAGCTCAGGGGTATGCAGCAGAGAAACACCCCAGGGCTGGCAATGGAAGAGCCCCACCGACAGCCTGGCAGTTAGGGCATTTGCAGGGGATGTGGGAGAGACGCAAGCTCAAATCCCGGCTCTGCCTGATTCAGCAGCACTATCAGTTTCAAGCTGTTCTGCTTTGTATAAATAATTAAACTTTCCTTGGGCCAGAGAGCACAAGACTATTCAGCGGTTCTGGGGTCTCTCTTGTTTTGACCTGGACATGAGAAACCTTCCCACCAAAAACTTGGTCTCAACAGAGACATTCCCGGGAAATGTTTCAGTTTTGATGGCTCAGTATTTTCAGCCCCGGGGGTGGATGGGGAAGGGTTGTTGACAAATTCCTGATCAATTTGACTTATGAGTACCACCGTGGAGAGGGCAAAATGCAACCAGCACCGGGGGGGGAGGGGGGGAGAAGAGGTCATGCTGAGATAACTGAAAAGCCACGGGTGAGGAATAAAGGGGTGGTTGGGGGGGTTAGACACCCTATCAGCTCCCAAACGAAACCCGCTGCCAGGACACTGCCTATAAAACTGGGCAGAATAGGGCCTGTTTGGGGATTAGTCAATGGCCACCTTCCCTAGGGTCTCCTCCATTAAACCTGCTGGACTCTGATCAGAAAACAGCAGCCAAGCATGTGTCTCCTTCTTCCAATCAGTCCCATCCCCTTTCTCCCTCACCCGCTCTCTGAGAGCGTCCAAACCCACCCGGCCAGCCTCCCTGCCCCCCAGCCCCACTTCCCTTTGGTGCAAGATTTGCATTTCTCATGGCATATGGGCACAGAGTGATGCTGCACCAGCAGCTTCTGTTACTGCCCTGGAGCAACAGAGCCGGGCTCAGAATTCCCATTTCCCAGCGTACAAAGTAACCACCCCCCTCCCCTCCGCTCCCCTCCCTGGAAGGGCCTGCCCCAGTGCATGCAGGGGACTTGACTGCTCTGCCTCAGCAGGAGACCTGCCGCTACACAGGGAATTCTCTGAACCAGCTGCAAGCCCCGAGTTAAGAGGATCATTGCAGAGACATGCACTGTTTGAGCTACGGGGCAGGGTGCTGAATGGAGGCGCCAGCCCAAGAGGGGCCCAGGCCCTGCTGCGGGGCTCCAGAATGGCTGGCTGTGCTCCAGAGAGCATCCCTAGCTCTGGGAAAGGGACAGCATCACTCTTGCGTGACTATTTCCGGGGCCACAAGAGCACAACCTTGCCTGGCTCTGGAGGGACAGATGCCCTGTTCGAAGGGTGAGGTCTGCAGCTCAGAGAGCAGGTGGCTGACCTGGTGCTCCCTCCAAACTAGGCACCGCCTGAGACAGGAGACAGAAAGCACGGTACTGAAGGCAATGGAGAACATATACCGAGCCTCCCGGCAGATTTAGCTTGGCTCTTCCACTGAAGGCATCACCAAGGGCTGAGCCCAGTGCCGGGAATCTGGACTTTCCGCCTACTTCAGTCCTTGGACTTTGTTACCCAAAGAACGACTCACATTTGTATGGCATCTTCCCCCCTGAAATGATCCCCAACGCTCTATAGAAGCTAGCCCACAGCTAGTACACAGCACGTGGCACTGCCGTGAATCCCTACTCGTACAGAAAGGGCTGGCATGCCCCCTGAGCCCTGCGTTTCCCAGGCTTGTAGGAACTTGTCCGAAAGACAAGGGTTAATAGCCTGATACTGCCTAAATCCAAACCCCAGGGCCAGGCCTGAAGCTGTTAAAAATCCCAGCAAGTGGAGCTGCTGTATACAGGGTCAGGACGCCCGACAGGACCATGAGCCCATTTCCCCAGTCAACCTCCCAGGGCCCAGGCAGAAAGCAGTTACCCTGCTCATTAGAGATACCCCCGGGTTTAAACCCTGGAGTCTTTAACTCAGGCCATGTTCCTGCCACGCCCTTCCCGCCCCCCCCCCCCCCGAGTTCCAGAGAGAGTCCTTGGGCTTCAAGCAGGAGCGAAGGAAACAGCCCGCTGTGGAGGGAGGCTGGGACGGGGCCTCCTGTGGGAGGGGCCCCCGCTGAGGAGCTCTGGGGTACAGGGATCTGGCTGCCAGTACGGCCCTGATGGTTTGGCCCAAGGAGCTTGCCTTTTGCTGGCCCAGCTGCAGACAGGAATCCCTGCAGCGATAAGGTGGCGCTGTATTTTTCAGGCCGGGGTGGGGGGAGTTGGTTCCTTGCGTATGTTTCTCATTTGAGCAGCTTCCTCCTGTAGGAAACTTCAGGGGAAATTGGTGACACCCTAGACAGCTTGGACGGGCCCGGGGGTTATGCAGCGTTCCTAGCCAGTTTGGAAAAGGAGCTGATTTGGTGCCCAACGGCCACCTCCCCTCCTTGGCCCCCACCCCCACCAGCCTCTTGCTTCTTTTTCCCCACCCTGTCCCCACGTCTCGCGGGCTAATCAGTTGCGTTTGGGTCAGGAGACCATGTCTCTGAGATAAGAGCACCGGCCTGACACTTTCCATGTCAGAGCACTCCATCTTCTGTGTATCAATCCCCAGCAGAGAAAACACACAGCCACTGATAAAAGGCAACCGTTCCAGACACAAGGGACAAAAATAGTGCAGCCTGCGCCAGCCGGCCGTGCACCTTCTGCCCTTGCCAATGGCAACTAGGGGTGCAGGGGGACGAGCGGATGACCCTGCACTCAGCCCGCCAATTAGCGGGCAAGTGGGCAGGCCAGATGTGCTGACGGCCGCAGCAAAGTGGTGTGAGATGCACGCAGCAATGCTGGAGTTCATGCCACAGCAAGGTCAATATTTCCCTCTACCAGGGACCATTATCCCCAACTGCTCACGGCCTGTGAGTCCCACGTGTCCTGCTCCTTCCCTGTAGGGTGGTAGTCGGTTGCCACAGAGCGATTGCCAAGAGGGCATATGGCCGAGACCAGCAATGTGCTCTGGGCCACTGACCGCCAGTGCAGAGCTGCGCATTAAGAGCCACGTTTTGGCGCGCTCTGCCTGCCCCTCCGTTTGCACAGGCAAGGCGCATTCCCGGCCTGGGCAGCAGGGGCGGGGGAGGGCGGGTGTTAACGACACCGCTAACTCATGCGCCAGGTTCATGCACCCGGGACGAAGGGTGGCTGAAATTCACAGCGAGTCCCAGCAGCAAAACCGAGATGACGATGACAACCGCTGAGGAATGAAGAGTCTGCACCTGCCTCGCCACCCAAGTGTCTCCGAGGGCTTCTCTTTGCTGCACTGTTAGTTCGAGCGAGAACTCAAGGGCTGTCCCTCACCTGGCTCAGGTCAAGCCGTGCTTTAAGCTTGCCCATAGCAAACCGGGGTGGAGTGGAGACTAGAAATCCAGGCCTGCTCACTCCCTGCTGACAGAGCCGAAAGGGCAGGGCATGACGGGCTGGCATCAGAAGTGCCAGAGCAAGGCACAGCTGTCCAGATCCCGCAGCAGCTCACCGGAGCGTCTCGATCCTCTTATGGGGGTGGCGGGTGGAAATGCAGGAGGCGCGAGAAAGGTGGGAGGCAGCATGAAGAGAGGAGAAAGGAAGGAAGGAGAGATGACGACAGACTGGGAGCAGCTTGAAACAAAGTTCGCCTGCCCTCTCCCCGGAATCTGAGGCCATGCAGTTCCCAGCCTCCGCCTCCAAGCCACGTGTCAAGCAGGCCTCCTTAATGGCACCTGCAAAGATGCTCAGCCCCTGTGCTCTCACATGATGCAGCCACGGAGGCCTACAGAAGACCTGGCTCGGGAAGGTTAATTGCGGATTAAAAGTAACCTTTAAGATTTTTGGCTGGAGGCCGCTACAGAGAACCACCATGTAAATCAGAGATGGAACGAGCTGCTCGAATCTCCGCCATGCCCCAGCCAGGGCAGGCCTGCTTCTGAGCACGCATTCGCGGAGTGGTTGGCCCTCTCTGTTTATTTGTATTATGGTAGTGCCCTAAGAGAGAGCAGGGCCCCTGCATGCTGGGGGTTGTGGGCATGGTAGGAGACAGTCCCTGCCCCAAAGAGCTGCCAATCCAAACAGACAAGAGGTGGGAAGGGAAACGGAGGCAAAATGATTTGCCCAAGGTCACTGCCAGAGCCCGGATGAGAACCCAACTCTTCTGATCCCCAGCTCAGCTCTGCTCCACTTGGTCACAGTGCCTAGTTTACGAGTGGTCTAAGGAATGGGGCTTCCATCACCTCCCTTGGGTAAAATCTTAGTAGAGACAAGGTGTGGAAGGCTGGTCCAGTGGTTACCTGGAAAACCCATCTTCAAGTCTTTGCTCTCCTGTGTGACTCTAGGGCAGGGTCACTTCATCCCTCAGTTCCCCATCTGTACAAGGGGGATAACAGCACTGCCCTGCCTCCCCTTGGCTGCGGTGAGAATAAATCCACGAAATATCATGAGGCTCAGATTCCAAGGTGATGGGCGCCAGATGAATACAAAAGATAGCAGCCAGGCCTTTTCTTGGCAGCGAAGACAAAGCCTCAGACTCACCCCGATCCCCTAGCCCCACCCCAATCCACCACTCAATAATACCTACCCACCCTGCTAATATTTGAAGAATGGTCTTAGCCTCTCCCCCATTTTAGCCATCTTGGAGCCAGGCTGTACAGATTTCACTGCAGTCCCTCCCTCCAGCTGCAGGATCATTTTTATCGCACTTCTCTGAGCTCTGGCCAGTTTGTCAGAATCCTCGTGGCAGCGCAGCAGCTGGAAACAAATGAAATATTCCAGGTGTGGTCATGCCGGAGCAGCACACGAGGGATTAGCGCCTCCGAAGTCATTAGCAGCTCTGATTGCTTTGTTCTAGTCTGTAGTTATTGCAAATTCAGCGTTGGATCAGTAGGAGGAATCTCAGGTTGTAGGCACAAAGTTCTGGGGATTTGAAGCAGAACTGTGCCACAACTTGTCCCTTGCCAACAAAAGCCCTGGCAGTGCCAGGAACCCGGCACGACAGTGCCCAGCATGCCCCAGCTTCTTCCACTGTGGCCTGCTGGTATGAGTCAGCTATCATCGGGAGGGATCCATTCTAGGTGTGAGTATAGGAAGGAGACCGTGTGTCTACAGGACTATTCTAGGGTGATTGCCCGGTGCTGAGCTGGATTCAGATGCATTTTGCTTTGTCTTCAGTCAGTTAGGTGCGTAGGTTTGAGAAGTGACGCGGGGGGTAATTGCTCTGCGGTCACTTAGCAACCTGGGCTTGGTTTAGTGACAACGGTTTTTGGCTGGTAACGTTTCATTTTCCAAACACTAGCTCACTTCTCCTCCCAGCCTCCTGTGAGGCAGAGCAGTACCAACCCCATGTCAGAGATGGGGAAACTGAGGCATAGAAAAGCAGTAGCTCTCCTCCCAAGATCATACAGTGAATGGCAGGGAACTCCCAGGCCGGCGCTCAGACCACACCCCCCTCTAGTATTTCGGAATGGCTGGGATCCCTTCTTGGCCATGTCAGATTCACAGGCACATGTCTGGCCTCTGCAAAGAACCATTTCCCCATGGCTCTTGTTCACACCACACGGCTTTGCAGCTGCCTAAGCTCTGCTATGCAAACAGCACCAGAGGTAGTATCCATAAAACGCAGGCAAACAATGCTGTATTACGTTACTTCCAGAACACGCTGCATCTGGGATTCCATTTCTTCCCCTCCAGCACGGCAGAGGAAAAAATGAGACCTTCAGATTCTGCGTATTTATATTCTTAGGCCTTAAAAAGAAATCTGCTCATGAATTCCCTCCTGGAATCCGGAGATAGAGGGAACTTTACACTGTATCCCTTCTGGGGCTGGGACATGCTTCTCCTCTCAGGCAAGCGGCTCCCCTAATCCGACTCCAGAGCCAACCAACTAGCAGAAGTGAAACCAAGAGGGGCATGATGCCACTTGTTCTTTAATGACAGGCACCAATCAAGGCTGGGAAATGGAAAATTAGGTCCCTCATGGAGGGGACATTTCGTTTGCTGGCCTAGTAAGGCACGAGGGGATGGAAATGAACAAGAATTCTGCTCAGCTCTGCCCACGTCACAATGCTACAAGCTGCACTTGAAGTGGCATTGGAAAGCCAGGTTCTGCTCAGGTTCTTCCAAGAGGAGAATGAGCAACTGCTCACCAGCATGGGCAAGAGATGCACAACCTGGCCACGTGCATGCAGCCTTAGAGCTCTCCTGCACAGAATCTCCCCCGCCCCTCAGTGATGCACCGGGAGTGCATGTTGCCTTATGATTAACGCTGTGAGTCTGCCACGGAGGTCACAGAAGTCATGGAGTCCATGACTTTCCGCGACCTCTGTGAAATTCCGCAGCTGCAGCAGGTGGCCACAGAGCCAGCCGCAGCCCGGGGGCAACCGCATCAGCCACTGCTTATTGGCCCCGGGCCTGAGCAGCAGTCCCGGGGGTGGCTGGAGCAGTGGCTGGCTCCCAGGACCACCTGAGCAGCAGCCAGTAGGGCTGGCCCAGGGGACCCCCCGGAGCAGCGGCACCCCAGGGCAGCAAAGATTTAGTCAGGAGTGTTTATAGTAGAAGTCATGGACAGGTCACAGGCTGTGAATTTTTGTGTATTGCCCGTGACCTGTCCACACCTTTTACTAACAATAGCCGCAACTAAATCTTAGCCTTACATATGATGATTTATGCAATATCCTGACTCCTTGGCACTATAGAGGGTGGCTGCATATAGAGCAGGGGTTCGCAACTGGGGAGACCGGGGGCTGCTAACAGGTGTCAGGGGATCCCAGATGGATCTTGGCTAGATGGGAAGGAGACCATCACCGTGGAGGGCTTTACTGCTCAGAGACACCTGCAGAATCGCCAGCCAGAGAACAAAACCAGGAGGTTTCAGGAAATCTGCAAAGTGCAGAGAACAGAGAGTGGAAGGGATTTCACATGGTGAGCACCATGCCATCCCTCAGGTTAATATGGGCTCTGGCACATCTGTCCCTCAGCCGAATGCACAAGCGCCCCGGCAGCTGAAAACAAATCAAGTCAGGGACAATCGTGCATGTCATTAAGAGCCGGGCCTCGCTTGCTAATAGCCAAAACTATCTCTCTGATTATCGCAAGGGACAAAGTCCATTCTCTCTCCCTGTGTGTGTGTGTCTCACTCTCTCTGCCCGTAATCTCAGGATCTGTGGCGCTGGCTCTCAGTTTCACCACCCTGCAGGTTAATACAATTCCCACTTATCTTATCTCCATCAGTTTCCTGGCAAAGCCGGTATCCGATTGGCTCCCGCCAGCCAGCTGGTCTGGAAATTATCGGAATAATTCCTATCTCCAGGATCATAAACCAAATCGGGCTGTTTGCTTTGGATAAAAAATAAAATACAAAAGGCTGCTGGGGGAGGGGCAGGGGAGAAAGAAAAAAACGGACAGTCAGCAAGGTTTGGCCTCCTTGAATTTCACCTGCCAAAGCAGCCCCCTGGAGGAGTGGGAGGGGGAGCAGGAAATCGCATGTGCCCTCACTCCTTCAACAAAACAGTCTCTCTGTGGCTCACAACCCTTCTGGGAGGCCAGGGAGGCCCCGGGAAGAACAGGGAAATTGCAATAAGCCAGTTACAGGTGGGGACCCTGAAAGCACAACTGACTATGGCGGGGATGAGCTCAGCTTGGCACGTGTCAAGCAAGGACAGGGGAAGACTGCACAGAGACAGCCCCGGGGGCCAGGTTTGTTCCAGGCTCTCCTGTGGAGGGTCTGCATCATTTGCAAGAAGTGTTACTGCAACGTGCCCCGGCTCACTCACCATGAACCAAAAGGGAAATGGGAGCCTGGCTTAGGCAATGCACAGGGGCATGAAACTGGCGAAGCATCTCCCTGGAAGCAGCACCAGCCTACGCTGTTATCTCACTGGAGATCATCCCATTCCTCCCAAGGGACATTACATCCTCCCTCCCTTGGAAGGGTCAGCTATTAGCAGCTGCGGAGGTACAATACCAGGCTTCAGGAGGTGACCGGGCCAGCGCAGCCAGCGTATAGCAGGGGACACTTCCCCGGCTTCTGTAACATAGCCGGCTCCCCACTGGGATGCTACAACCACACCAACCCCACAGCGCCTTTCCTTCCAGAGCGCTCCGCACTGAGGACAGGCCGGATTAGCAGACTGCACCCGCTGACTCCGCCCCGGCACCACTGCCGCGTGCCCATGACCCCCCGGGCTCTCTATGCGTCCGGCTCGCTCCAGCTAGACAACAGACCACGCCGGCTCCAGCCGCAGCCCACCTCGGATGAGATAACGGAGCCAAGTGTCGCCGTGCACTCAGCCGGGGGAGGCGATTACGGCCTTTGGCACTCAGTGCTGCCTGCATTTCCTTTAGCGCAAGGCAGGAAGCGAGGATGTGCCATTTCACAGCCACTCACACATTCAGCTCCGGCTATAAACATCTGGCAGGGGCTTCCCGGCTCTTCCAGCCGGCATACCAAACAGCACACACAGACCTCAGCCAGCCAGTGACACGGGCGTTAAACATTAATCTGGCAAAAGGGCAGCAGCGCAAAACAGGAAACTCGTTCTGCTGACGGGCACCAGCAAGGGCACCAGAGAGCTCTGGCCCTCAGGGAACCATGCTCCAGGCACGGACTGACAGCAGCCGCTTCCCAAACGGGCTTCTTGCTAAAATGCCTTTGGCTGTAGCAATGGGGATCTTTGTTAGCCTTGCCCCCCCTGCACACGCAGACCTCTACCTGCCGCAGCGGGAACGCGAGAGGAAGCACAGAGGCAGCGGCCCCCGAGCTGGCACCATATGGACTATTGAAACGGGCATGCTGCAGCACTGCCGCAGGACCTCACCGCCTGGGCGCACACTTGAGATTCTGGTTCCAGCCCCAGGCTGGAGAAACTGCACCTGCAGCTCTCGACTCTGCTGTAATGCGGCCCACGACGCCTAGGGACCTCCTCCACTGGTATGGCCTCAGGGCCCCTGCCACTGCTTCTCCCCAAGGGCTAGGGTTTGGGAGATTGTTCCTTAACGTCTGGGGCTAGCGGGAGCCCCTCCTCCCAGCTCTGATCCCGCCAGGGCAACACCAGAAAAAGGCTGCTGAAAAGTAGGACCATGGCCAGGCCCTCCCTCCTTTGCCTTTGCCCTCACTGCAGATACCCTGCGACTCAGGAAGGGCTCTCGCCCCTCCCAGCCTGCCTGCTCCAGCGGGGGAAGTCTGCCAGCCTGCCCTCTGACATAACAGCCCATCGACTTCGCGGCAGCGGAGATGGGTGGGGAGGATAGGAACCCTGCTGGCACCGCCATGCCCCATCACGGTCTCAGCCCCCTCTCCCCCCCGAGAGCCCCGCTGCTGCCCAGGGGACCATCACTGTGGGCGAACCGTGGGAAAGGGGAAATATCGGCGGGCAGCCAGGAGGAGGGTTGGCACATCCAGCACCCTTTTATCGGTTGCGCCTGCCCTGCTTAGACGAGGCAGCAGCACGAGTTCCCAGGGGAAGGGGGTGGGAGTGGGGATTTATGGAGTCAAACTAAGCTTAAAATCAACGTTGTCAAGGCTCTCAATGCCTCATCCAACACCCCCCCTCCAGAGCACAAGGCAGCCTGTTGGATCTGTCCCGTGTAACTCCTGCCACTGCAGGCCTTGCTGCCCTGTTCACCCCCTAAACCAGGCCGGAGGGTGCAGGAGAATGGGCAGGCCGACTCGGGAACAGCAGAAAGCAAAATGTTAAGAGGGAGCAGACACTGGGGTGTTGGGATTGCAGGGCCTCTGGTATCTCCAGGGCTTTTGCTGTAACTTGCAGCATCACCTTGCTAGCCAAGCCGGTAAACAACCTCCATGGGGACTATATGGTGCATCAGCCAGGACAGAAGCCAATACGCCTTCCGTGAAAATTCAGGTCAATGGCTCTGCTGAGTCTTCTGCCACGAGAAGCCACCTGCTAATGCCACCGTGGGGCCTTGCTTTGTTACCGTCTCGAAGGGCAGAGCTCCCCCTACAATCTCAATACCTCCACGCCTTGCAGCACCCAGGCTTTTATCCGGGGGGCCTCCCATGACAACACGACTTCTTAACTGGTGCGATCGCACCAGGCCATAGCCCATGCGGCACGGCTGCAGTCAGAGCATACATGCATTGCAGAAAGGGGCCGAACCGAGGTTTCCTCTGGCCGGGCGTGTTGTGTGGATGGTGTGTATTTGGGTGGGCAGGGGTTGGGAGAAGCGTGAGTGCATGTGTGTATGGGGGGGCCAGGGGGGCAGCGGCAGAGATTCAATTAAAAAGTGACCTGAATAAAACCAAACCCAGAGATTCTGGATCTCTGAAAAACCCAGCATGTATCACCCAGTGACAGACACGCACACTAGTTCAAGGGCAATCCTCCCAGGGTTTTTAGCACTGATTAATCGGCAGCTTGAAAATCTTTATCGCTTTTCTCTATTGTGTACCAGGGGTGTATGCTTGCCCCCCATATTTCTTTGACGGGGTAAAGATGAGGCCATTTCAGGCTCCTGGCTGAAAGTCGGAGGCAAAGGGGGTTTAAAAATGTAACCATGTCCCTGGTTGGAACTTTCCTTTTTTATTCTTAGGGGTACACAAACCTCTCGTCTCACCCCAAGCAGGCTGCAACGTTAAAGTCTCAGAGAGTTTGGGGCTGGAGGTGGAGAATGTACGGACAGCTCGCCTGAAATGGAGTGGGGATTACAGCACACAATGAGCCACTGAGACACATGGCATCTAACAGCAACTCTGCCATTGACACCTCGGTACAACCATTTCCATGTCTCCTTGCCTCAGTTTCCCCACAGGGAGCACTATATTTACCCACCTACGTGACGTGTTTGGCACTGATCTTTTCAGCCAAAGGTTTCAAAGGATTAGCCTGTGTGGGAGATGGAGAGTAAAACCGAATCTCATCGTCACAACGCTGTAATTTTTCGGCGGATAAATTCATTTTAAAGAATGCAATTGCCACCCAAAGCCATACAAATAAAACCAGTGCCCTAGTAGGATTGAGCCAGGATCGGATAAGGAAAGATACAAAACATAGGAAACTGTGTAAGCCCCCGTGTAAGAATTCAGTTCATTGCCAGACTGCTCACCTGAAAGCTTCCAGAGCTCCAGCACTGCCCCAGACACACCCACTGTTAATTACAAACACAATTACAACTTAACGGAGAAAGATTTCACCTGCTTTCAAATATCTAGTCCCCAATCTTCCAGCCTGCAAATATCAATAATACATTGTTTATGTAGGACCTAGACAAATGTTGCTCTGTTTTACACTTAGGTAGCTCCTTTCATCAGAAGGTTTCAAAAATCTTTTCAAGCATTCATCCATTAAGCCGTGCTATTCCCCCGGGGAAGGATATAACGTCTTCTATATAAGGGGAAACTGAGGCACAACAAACCTACTGGCCCATAGGCTGTGTCTACACAGAGCATTTCCTGCTATCACTGTAGCAGCGGTGCAGTTTCATCAGAGGGATCTGAAGAGTAAACTCAGTGCAGGCAAGACCAAAGTGACGCAACTGCCGAGTCTGGAATTAACCAGAGCTCTGCCTCCCAGTCAAATCCAGGGCTCTCACCCTTAAAACATACACCTTGCCGTACTCCAGTGCTCCTTCTGGTATGTCCAATACCCAAAAACCATTCTCCACGCTGCTGCACACAAAGAAGCGAATCAAAGGGGCTGGATAGGTTTAAACTCCATAAGGAACACAGGGGCAGGGCTGTGGGAAATATCAATAGTTACCCAAATGGAAAACTTACAGGGGAAAGGGCATTTTCAGTTTCCAGCTTTTGAAAAAGGATCTTACAACCACAGGGAGAGGGAAAAACTAAAACCAAGTGTAAATCTTGGTTCATGTGCCAAGTACTTGCAGTTAATAGTCTCTAGTGTGGGAATCCGTAGGGCTGTAAAAAGCAGGAAGCAGAAGAGAGAATGTTTGAGGATTATTTATATTGTGGTTGCGCATAGGAATGCCTCTCGGGGACCTACTGTCCCGGGTGTTGTACAAACCTCGAACGAAGACCGTGCTTGCCCCAAACAGGTTTTGCAAGATTGGATTTGCACAAAAAGTACGAATGGAAATGCTTTCATGGCTTAAAAAAAACCAAACACAATCAAGGAAACCTGCTAACTTTCCCCTGAAGCGTCAGAGAGGGCTGGGAGGAGGCAGAAACATGAGAAAGTGAAACTGACCAAACAGAAAAGAGTAACTGTCCAGCCTAGATTCACAGGGCCAAGCACCAACAGGGGAAACACGAACGAGATTTGAAAATTCTTTCCGGTTCAAGAGGTAGCATCACAGGAGAGGGGGTTGGATACCTGACATATCCGCATTGATCCCGGCAGCGGTGGCTGGAGCTGGAGCCAGCCTGTTTATTTCCCACTCCGAATAGCACTGTGAATAGGGGAGCATTTCTGGACGTTTACACACACAGTCAAAGTCCAAAGGCAGGGGAGGGGAAGGGAGGCCCACCCCAGACCCAAAGGCTGCAGGGAGGCGACAGACTATATAACCCCCATGGAGCACATCGCTGCTCTTAGCACTAGTGGCACCTCTTCATGTGCAGTTTCCCCCTTCCCCAACCTTTCAATGCCCCGTCTGTGTAAGATCAGAATGCCGGGAAATCCCACCTTGCTGGGGGGGAAGAGGAGAGAGATTTTTCCTCCACATGACCCCACTTTACCCCACCCCTTAATAAAACATGGAATAATGAAAAAAATCTGCCCGTATGCAGTAGATTTTATTTGAAGACTTTAGAGTGTTTGGAGCTTCTCAGAAAGCATCTGGATAAATACTGCTATCAGGGGCACCCCAGCCTTTGTGCTTCCTGCCCTAATCCATTGAGGTTGGCAGGATGAGGCAGTTAAATGCTTATAAGTCACTCTGAGGATTTAATGCAATATACACATGCTTGTTATTAACAACCCTCCGCTGTTCAAAAGACTGAGTTCTCCTTTTGGCAGGAAATGCCAACATTTCACAATTATTTTTTTTGGGGGGGGGGCGAGGGGACAATATCGGAATGAAAAGTCAAACTCTGAAAAGCTTCCCGGGGATGAACACTCGCTTTGAAAGTTCTGAATGGACATTTCAGCACAAAACCCTCCATTCCGAGTCTCCTGCCGAGACGATTCCAGGCCGTTTGCGGAAGCGATGTTTTCACGGGGAACCTTTCTAATGGCGACAAAGCTGCATTTGCCGATGGGGACGTTTTTTGGGGTCAGAAAACGTCAACCTGCTCTACTCAGAGCCTGGGAGCTGGGCGGAGGGTGTGGTGTCTTGCCCCGTGGTTACAAACGGAGTTGCTAACATGGCCAGAAAGCGTGCCCAGGGCTTCTGCTCCCTGGCCCCATGCTTAACCATTAGGCCATGCTCCCCTACCCAATGTATGGGAAGTTCTTTCCGTCTCTGTGTGAGTCCAGGTAGGAGAGAACTCTTGCATTTGCAGCATGTGCACCTTGCCCACTCACCAGAGGGCTAATTCTCATCACAGCCAGATTTCCAAGGGTACCACAGCTGGGACTCAATTTTCCAGACAACTCAGTTCCCCTGTAGGCACCTAGGTCCTTTTGAAATCCTTGCCCCACATGACTTAGCAGCACTTGTCCCAGTGGCTTTCAATGGGACTTGTGCCCCATAGATCTCAGTGGGAGCTGCCGGGCCCTTGGGAAAATCTTTAGGGCCCAGGGTCTCCAAGCAGTCGCTGCCTTTGTCACTAATGACATCACAGGCCAGTAACAGGAAAACACAAGCCACAGCCAGCTGGTCCCTTAGTTACAGTCCTTTCCCAGCTGCAACTGATGAGCCGTTTGAACCCTGGCCGCCCGGCACGTTCCCGCCCCTCGAGATGCGGCACCCGCACGCACCAAGGAATCGCTACAATTCTCGCAGCTCTGTCCGCCACCACAGCCCAGGCTCGGACGCTGAACACTCAACGTGGGGAACCCTCCTTTTCCCCACCACTATCCCCCTGCCCTTCATTCCAGCCCGTATCTCCCCACTCCATACCCCCCTGCAAGTAGTTGCCCCTGGGGTGGGCCCTGCAGTCCAGCACAGCTGCACCTCTGATGGCAGCTGTCAGGAGGTGTCCAGTTCTCCAGGCCTAGCTCCCGCCTGCTTCCGGCAGGCCTCTGGGCGAGACCCACACCAGAGCCTGGGGCTTCGAGCAGCCGCTCCTGACAGACGGAAAGAGTAAATCCTGACAACTCTACTAGCAAGGCGAGGCGATGGCGCGGGGCCGATAAGATGGAGGCGGGCGATTGGGAGAGTCTTAAGCAACATACAAGCAGCATCTTCGCTCTTCACCTTCACTCACAAAAGGAAATCACTCCAAAGGGGCTAAGGAGATTATCCCAGCTTTGCCGTCCTGGGTGCTCAAGTAATCAGGGAGGCCTTGGGAACACAAAGGAGTGAGCAGGCCTTCAATTAGAGCGGGTGATAGGGGTGGGGGGGCATTCAAGGCAGGGGCAGCTGCTGTTCTGCCACATTTCCAGGGAACCCCAAAATCCCTCTGCTGACCCTCCCCACTATGGCACATCGTTATGCTGGATGGGGCTGCCTTGGGGAGCACAAAGAGGAAGATTTAGTAGGGATCTGGCAGTGGAAAGAGGGGGGTATGGTGGCAAAGACCTTTGGCACATCTCAGATCCACAGGCCCATGCCAGCATTGGTGCTGATCCATCTCTTGAAACACTTTGGGGGATGCTCCCCCCAGCATCCATCCCCCACCCCCGTGGGAGGAAGGAGGAGAGGGGGGTGAATGAACGCGCTCCCAGCAGCAGCCAGCAGAGGGCCCTGCAGCCTCCCAGTTTGCTCCCCCTGAGTTCTCCAAGCCCACTCCCGCAGGTGGCCCCCAGCCATGCCAGCTGGCTAGATTGGGGCTGGGGCAGATCCGGGTTCAGGCAGGCACAGAGGGCAGCCAAGAGGAGCTAGGCAGCTGGGCTGTTGCACTGAGAAGGGAGGGCGAATGGAGAGGATGAGGGCGGGGAGCCGACCCTGGCAGGACACAGGGTGGCTCCAGGAAAGGTGCCCCCCAGACCCGTCTCTGCCCCCAGGTCCCGATGGAGCACAGCATTCCACCACTGAATAGCAGGCAGGGCCAGGCTGGCACCTCCCACCCGGGGGTCTTGACACACACGACTGTGGGGTCTGTCTCTGAGCTCCCTGACCCATCCCCCCGTCACTGAGACTTTCCCAGTCCCTCCTCATCACCCCCTCCCCAGCTCTGTACCTCTCTGCCCCCCCTCGCAGACCATATACGCTGGCAGGAAAATATTCCTTTAATGCTGGACATGGGGACTGCTGTATCCTCGTCCCCTCCCCTCTACGCCCCCACCCCACTCCCATCTTTTGGGGCTTCCCAGACCCCCTTTTCAAGATGAGCCCCCCCTCTCCGCCTCCAGCCAGGAGCCAATATAGACACAGCCCCTCCCCCGCGAGCCGGGTTTGGGGGATTTCTCCTCACTATCACTTCCCAGCATCACTTGGGAGTTATTGATTTTTCGACACAGTACAACAGCAAATCTTTATCATGGTGAACCCTGACCCCGCTTAATGGAGGAGCTTTTACCTACCCTGAATAGTAAAACGGGCCAATCTGCCTGGCCTGGCTCCCAGCCCCTCGCTGGTGTTGATCCTGCGCTGAGCTAGCCCAGGCGGGACGAGATGAGGAGAGAGAGGCAGCGGGTGTGATTTTACAGAGGTGTAGTCTGCATATCCCCGCTGCCAGATCAGAGGGCCTGTCAGCTACTCCACGGCTACCGATCTGGGCTGAGCACCCCCTACCACTGTTCCCTCTAAACTGTGCACGTGTGCGCGTGCACACAGATCCTAAGCCCCACGCACATGGCGAAACACCGCGCGCATCAAAATTTGCACAGAAGCACAACAATTTGCACAGAAAAATTTTTTTGCACACCCGGCCTGTCAAAAATTAGAGGGAACATTGCTCCCTACCCCTCATACAGCATGGGGGAAGTCCGCACTAGGCAAGCTGGGGAAGCCCTGTATTTTATAGCAGGGGCAGGGTAACATTTCAGTGCTCAGGGCCATAGGATCCAGCTCTGCAGAGATCAATAGCTCCAACCAAACCGGTAGCCTGCCTGCGTCCCCCCATGGATGCTCCTGAGTACTGCACTGCATTGGTACAGCTCCAGGCCTGATGCACCAGGGCTTGGTCATTGTATCTCTGGTTTTGTCACCCCCAAGGATGCAGCCGCTGATGTGGCTGAATGGTGCGGCGCCTTTGGGGTGCGAGGAAAAACTGTCCTCACAGAGGGAACATGTTGCCGCTTGGAACCAGGCTAGGCTGCCCTAGACATCAAGTGTGGCTTAGAAAAATTTCCCCGTCTATGCAACAGGTATGCTCATGGCTAGGACCAGTGTAACCAACTCATGCACACAAGGGCCTAGCTGGGGTCACTGAAGATGCTGCTCCTATCAAGAGTCCACACCCATCCTCTGGGCTTTACAAAGCCATAGGCTTCATGCGCCTGGCCTGTGGAACTCCCCACCACAGGGTGTTCTGTGTCAGCAGAGATCCCCAACACAGAGTGTGGCAGAGCGGATCCAGTCTCTCTTCCCTTTGCTTATTAAAGGGTTTGACTCCATCTCGGCCTCCCGCCCCAGGCACCCCAGCAGGTGCGTGGGGATGAAACAGCCGCAGAGCGCCCAGCTGTGCCAGGGGCTCCCAGCTGTGCCAGGGGCACCCACAACACCTGCTCCAGGGACCCAGCGTGGAGATTGCCCTGTCAACACGTGACATCGACGGCTGGCAGACGCTGGAAGAAGATCCTGGAGGACCAGCGGAGGCTCAGAGGAGGGGAACCATCCTGATGGCTGCCTTCATGTCCCACTGGGGTTTGCAAGGCTCTACGCCCGTCCCAGAGGGTCGGGGTGAGCATTCAGCCCTGCGCTTGGCTGCTTGTGGATGGGAGTGGAGGTGGGGGAGGGAAGGAAGGAATCGACCCCAAGCTCCAGCAGGATTTCTCCATCTCTGCTCCCACTATCTCCAGTGCAGGCTCCCCTCACCCTCATCCTGCAGAACACGACCTTGGCTGGCGGCACCCACTGCCCTGGCTGGCACTGAGCTGACAGGTGTGCTCCTTAGCACCCCTGCCAGGGCTTCCCTGCCCACACAGGATGTGCACAGATAAGCACCTGGCCAACTCCTCCTCCTCTGAGGGAGATTTTCACAGAAAGTGTCTCTGATGTTGTGGCAGTGGCGGCTGCTGGCTGTCGGAGAAGCGTCCACCGTACACAGCGGCACTTCGGTTTCTTAGGCCCGGCAAAGTTTGGTCGGTGTAACTCTGCCGCGCAGGGCTGTGAAAAACGCCACGCCCCGTCGTTAAGCCAGCCAAAGCCCCAGTGTAGACGGTACTAGGTCGCTGGAAGAATTCTTCCGCCCAGCTAGCTATGGCCTCTCGGAGAGGTGGATTTTCCACATCATCAGAAGAACCCCTCCTGTCGCTGCTGTCAGCGTCCACACTCTTACGTGCCGCTGCAGCGTTCCTAGTGTAGATGGACCCTGGTTGAAGAGCTGGAGCTGCTGTCACCTAGACCCTGCTCTCCCCTCCGGTCCCACAGCCCTCCCCGTCACCGGGGGGGGGAGGGGGGAATGAACGCTGGCGGAAAGTGTGGGGCTGGCGCCAGAGAAGATAAAACGGTAGCTCCAAAGAGAAGAAAAGAGCCCACCCTTTTATTGCAGACAATAACCATAACCCTGGCGGGAGATACCATCGCAGTTCATTTCAGGCCTGAATGTATGCCCTTCCAGCCAGGATATGATCAGACCCTTCCCTTTGTCCCACCTCCCGCGCTGTGATGGTATCGGGGCCGGCTGGCCAGGGCCCGCTGAATGGGAAATGCTTTAAGAAAAAAAAATTAGAAATAAATTAGAAAAATCCTTCCCCGGAAAGAAGGAAACTTTAAGGCTCCTAGAAGCTGCCAGCCTCCCCCCTGCCCAGCTGGCTGCATTGGAGGGACGAAACCGTGGAGGGAGCGGGAGATCTAGCCACGGCAAGGGGTCTGTCTCAGCCGTTCTGGGGAGCAGGTGGGGGGAGGATGACCCCCATAGCCCGTCCCCAACTTCTACACAGACTGACGCCATCAGGAGAAGCCCTGAACAGTACATGACGGCTCCCACGGGCCCTGCTGTCCTGCTCTGCTGAAGCACTTGCCCCTGTCCTCCCCTCACGCCTCTGTATTTGGGTTAAAGTAATGAGCTGTAGCTCACGAAAGCTTATGCTCTAATAAATTTGTTAGTCTCTAAGGTGCCACAAGTCCTCCTTTTCTTTTTGCGGATACAGACTACCACAGCTGCTACTCTGAAACCAGTAAAAAACATGCGACCCACTCCATTCTAGGCAGAGCTGAGCTGATGGGGGGACAGGGGGGGAAAGGGAAGCCCAGGGCTGGAATAGCCAGTGGGGCTGGGGGTCAGGGCTGATGGGCACTGGCAGAGCTGGGGGGGCATCTCCCTATTGCAGCCCAGCAGCCGGGTCAGGGAGCCAGGGCCCATTCTTAGGAAGCGAGGGGGGGAGGAGGAAGCAGAGTTGAGAGCCACGAGCTGCTGCTGGGCATGACAGAGGTCCTGCCAGTGGGGCACTCATAGCCCCGGGCTCGCTGGGAACAGGGAGCCAGGCCCAAAGCCTGGGCTCTCACGGCTGGAAATGGCCAAGGCAGAGAAACCAGCTAAGGGCAAGGAGGGTCTGGAGGGTGGGTCTCGCCCACATGCTCAGGGTCTAACTGATCGCCGTATCTGGGTCAGATTGGCAGAGACCCTGGGGGGGGTTTTCTCCTTTGTCTGCAGCGTGGGGCATGGGTCACTTGATGGTTTGAACTAGTGTAAATGGTGGATTCTCTGTCACTTGAAGTCTTGAAACCATGATTTGAAGCCTTCAGCCAGGGGGCTATTAGAGGAGTGGGCGGGGAAGGTTCTGGGGCCTGCGAGGGGCAGGAGGTCAGACTAGATCATCACAATGGTCCCTGCTGGCCTTCGAGTCTCTGAGTCTGACTCCGTGGGCAGCAGAGCCCACTCAGCCTGCAGGGCCTGGGGCCAACGGAGGACGGACAAGGGTGGTGGAGGTGCCTGCAGGGTCAGGGCAGTCACAAAGGACCGCGGCAGCCCATGCTGTGGAGGAGACAGGGGCCTCCAGCTCAGACCACCCGGGGCGCCCCACGACCCTCCCTCCCTGCCGGCTTCATCCTGCACCCACTGCATTACTCCAGGCCCTCGCCCCTACCCCAGCTCCAGCAGCTCGGAGCAGGGCTCAGGCCAGGCCAGAGCGTCCCCCTCCTCCCTCACCTTGTAGTCTCAGCAGCAGCCCCAGAAACACGTGGGCCACCAGATCCAGACCGATCTCCCCTGGGCCACCAAGACAGCTCCTGCCGGGCAGGGGACAGACCCGTGGGCACGCCTTAGGGCACATAGGCAGGGAGGAGGGCTGGTGCAGCTCTACAGGGGCCCCGTGGAGTCCTGCAGCCAACCTCTCACCTCCCCCCAGCACAACACTACAGCGAGCTGCAGTGATGCACCGATCGCCAGCCCCTGCACACTGGCACCAAATCCCCCCAGCCCCTTGCATCCGCGTGCAATGTGTCTTGGCATCGCAAGGATTGCAGAAGCGGGAGAGGGGGGAAGCAACCCAAACAGGCCATGTTTGGGGCCAGCCGCTCCTCCGTCATGCCAGCAGGGAAGAGGGCTCCGCCGTTTCACCACCCAGCCCCAGGTGGGGCCAAGAGGGCTGCCCCCCCCACTGCTGCCGAGTTCAGATTTTCAAAAGGGCGGGGGGCATGGCCTTCCCTTTTAAAAAGTGTGTGCATGGGGGGGGGGGAGGGCAACAGCCCTTTGGCCTCCCCTGGTTTCCGGCATCTGGGATCTTAGCAGCAGCTTGAACAACATCCCCGCTGGTACGTGGTGAAAACCTGGTCTGGGCCCTCCCAGCTGGCCCCATAGGGGGCACCACAATGCCACTACATACCTTATGGGGGCAGGGAAAGTCATTCTAGCTGTGCTGGGGCAGTCCCCCACCCCCGACACGGAGGGTGCTGGGGCAGTGACCCGATATGCAGGGTAAAATGGGAGACAAGAGCTTCCCTGTTCGGTATAGACAGGCAGGGAATTGGCAAAGGAAGCTCAGTAGCTGCCCTCCCCATCCCAGGCTACTCCAGGAGAGGGGTAGCAGAAAGATATCCAGTGGCAAGCATTATCAAAGAGGCAGTGCAGTCCAGTAGGTAACACACCACACCTGGGAGCCAGGACACCTGGGCTCTATTCCTGGCTCTACCACTGACCCGGTGGGTGACATTTGGCAAGACAAATGATTGCCTTGTGCCTCAGTTTCCCCTCCCTCCATCTATCGGTCTCGTCTATTTAGACTGGAAGCATTCTTGGGCTGGGACTCCCTCTCCCACTGTTTGTCTGTGCAG
Source organism: Dermochelys coriacea (assembly GCF_009764565.3). Taxonomy (NCBI): domain Eukaryota; kingdom Metazoa; phylum Chordata; order Testudines; family Dermochelyidae; genus Dermochelys; species Dermochelys coriacea. Next base: position 39,273,995 of record NC_050079.1, on the reverse strand, counting down.
CGCCAGGCACCATGGGGACTTGACCTCGGTCTGCTACCAGAACACACAAGCAGCCAGGGGAATCTCAGGAGGGGAAGCCCCTAGTCAGTCCTCTCATCACCCTGTCCCATCTCACGTCTCTCCCCCTTTGCCCCCAGGATCTGCCCGCGCTGTCCCTGGGTTTCAAATGGGAATGCGAGGCGGAGGTCTTTTGGTTCACCCCCCACAGTCAGACACATATAGTGACCCCTGCCCCAGTTCTAACCACGAAGAGCTCCTGAGTCACCTCTGCCATTCCCCTACAGCACCTCCAAAGTACCCCACAAACCCAGACAGCAGGGAAGAACCATCTCACCCGCCATTGCTTTGCAGCCACCTCTGGATTGGAACATGGCAGCTGCTTCACAGAGCACAGCCAGACCACACAATGGCTCGGGGCTGAATGCCACCAAGAGTGAAGTTTAGCAGCTCTGGCTCAGATCCTGGAAGGTGAATGTAATAACCAGGGCTGGGACTGAGTCAGGTTAATAGGGGCCAAATACCAAGGCGCCTGGGGAGTTACGGTTCTTATGTTTTTATGAGTCTTTCAGGAGCCCCCAGGGGCTGGGAACTCAGGTGAAGGAGCGCACCTCCAGCTGCACAGCGCCCCCTAGTGCTGGACTAGGATCAGACACAAGAGTGCCCCCTACTAAGTCACCAGCACAGAGCCAGAGCAGCAAGCAGAGTTATCAGCAGTGCGGGGGACCCAGCAGGGCAGCACCCGAGGCCACGGGTGGAGGGCTGCATGTGGCCCATGTGCTTGTTGGATCCAGGCGAGTTCCAGATGATCAGGTGAGGCCTCCTGCCACCCCCAAAGCCAGTTAATCTAAAACTAATAGAACGAGTTGGTGTTAAACTCAGCTGGAAGCGATAAAGAAAAATCGCTGGAATAATTTTTCCCACCCACACATACCAAAGGGAAGGGAAAACACACACACACAAGGCGCACTAATCAGGAGGATCTCTCCCGGCCCTGTCCGTCAGCACAGGCCGTCCCGCCTCCCCGGGCCCTGCTCGGCCCGATAATAAACCTTGAGGTTTGCACACAGACTCCAGGCTGAGAGAGATTATACAGACAGGAGTCACAGTGCAGATAAACACAACTGAACAAGAGAGTGGAGAAAAAGGGGAGGGGGGGAAAGAGTTTGCAGTTTTAATTAGAGACAAGTGACCCCACCCTCCACGCCCTCCGAGGGACCAGGGGGCTACAGGAAACTGGAAAGCTTCATTGGGGGAGGGAGGGGTCAGAGTTTCCCATGTTTAGGGGTTTTGTAAATGGGAACATGGCTATTCCAACCCCCCACCTCCCAATACACACACTTCCTCTGCTCTGTGCTGAAGGCAGTGGGATTCAGGGGTTAGAGCAGAGGGCTAGGAGTCAGGCAGGACTCCTGACTTACATTCCTAGCAACATTTCCCACCTGCTCCCTGATGCTGACCAAGTCACCACCTGTTGATTCATTTTATTTACCATCCCTGCAATGGGAGGATATTATGCCCTGGCAGGTGGGGTGAGGCTCAGAAGCGTCTGGCAAGGGCTTGGCGATCCTGTGATAAAGAGGTGACGTAGCAGGGCTGAGGGATTGGTATTGCATGGGGCTGGGCTCAGGGCAGCAGGAATGAATCCAGCAGGGGTGGGGAGGCGGTGGCAGGCAGATGAGAGCCATTGCTGTAAACACAGTCAGCAGCAATAGGAAAGGGAAGGCCGCAGGAGAGGTCGGGACACTACAGGGGCAGGGGGCTTTTTGGTAAAGTGCTCCAGTGAGACTGCTCAGGATCACTGGCTCTAGGCCGATCACCACCCAGAACAACTACCCGCCAACCAAGGGCTGCCCTTTGCAGAGCAAGGTGGGCGACTCGCCAGCTTGTGCCCCTCTCTCAGCCCCATGGCATGAGCCTTGGCCCAGCCTCAGATGGGATTTCCACACAGCACAAGCTGGGCCCGGGCTAGCCGACCCGCACCAGCCCCAATCCAGCGAGGGTAGGTAACAAAGGGCACTGAAGACAGGGGAACGTGGGCGAGGGAACTTAGTGCCTATGAAGGGAAATGTGCCGAGAGCTAACTGGGGTGGGCTGGCCTGGGCACAGCTTCTGGGGTGTAGAGCCCCTCAGACGCCAAGGAGCATACAGGCCTGGGATCCTGAACGCTTTCGGGGCAGGCTGAAGAGGTGGACAAAGCTGTCCAAATCTGGCAGGTTCTGTGGGCACCATTCGCTCTCCAGGGCGGACAGCCCTGCTCCTCCCACGGGCATGAAAGTCAGAGAGACACAGACGGACACATGTTCTCAGGTGCTCCTCGAAGCATGGGGCTCCCTGGGCTAGCAGCTGCCATTCAGACCTGTGCTTTGAGAGCTCCTGGGCGACGCAGAGTCAAACCCCCTTCTTCTGGGAGCAGCCGGCAACCCCTGCCACTGGATCCCCACCAACTTTGGAGCTGCTCGGAGATGTCAGAACATCCCAGCCCAGAGGGGATTTTTATATCCCCCCCCGCTCCGGGTAGAGGCAGACACTGCCATGCTCCGTGCCACCTGAGTCTATGGGCAGATGGCAAGAGACATGGGCTTCCGGAAGGCACAGAAATGGAATGGCTCTGGGGACCAGCTCCCCAACCAGCCAAGAAGCTGGCACTGCAAAGGACAAGACACTCCTCTAATCATGAGGATGGGATCGGCCTGAGAACAGAAGCTAACCGGGGTTGGGCTGGGGGTCCCTGGGAGCCTTTCAAAAAGATGAAGGAAACTGCCCTAATTCCTGGGGAGGGAGGGGGAGTGGGAGAAGGAACACGCAACTTGCTCTGTGTCCATGCTGATCTAAAGGCCCTAGCTTGTCAAGAGGAGTACCACAGTAAGGCAGGAGCTTGCTTCCAAGTGAGATGTAAAACTGAGCCACAACTTACCTACCGTTGTGGCAGTTTTCACAGACCCTGCTTTTCCACCCCAATCCCACTCTGTCTGCTTGCATGTTCAGTCTGATACAATCTTCTCCTTCACTTCCCGTCCTGCACTGTTCCACGGTGTCGCTGTGCGCTTTCAAATCGCTCCCGCGTTCCACCGCAGAAGTGGCTGCATTTCCAACCTTCTGCCTGAAAGTTCTCAGACACACAGACCTGCTAATTCCAGGTCAACCTTTGGGAGGCAGAAATAAAGTCTGGCACCTGGAAACGAGCCACCCGGCTGGCCCTAGCTGACCAACTCCCAAAGAGCTGCATTGGGGAATGTGCCACCCCAACTCTCTAACTAACAGTGAATAATCTTTACTGAACACCCGGGGACAGAGGCAAATAAAACCAAACAAACGAGCCAGCATTAAAAGGCCCAAAGGCTGCAGATATACTTAAATCTTTGATGGGGAACAAACTGAAAGACAAGAGCCCATAAAGTAGAAGCGAGACAATAAAGAATAGGGAGAGTTACAGCTTAGGGAGGGTGGGGGGAAGGGGTGGCTGAGGTTTTCAATTACTTCTCCCTTTTTACAGGGCTGATTGGTATTTGTGGGGGTCAAGCGGCTGCCGTGATGAAGGGGGCCAGAGGCTGCATGTATATGAATGGGGCAGGTACCTTGATCTATCTGCAGAGCGCACCCATTATTCTGCGGAAGGCTGGAGTATCGATCGGCCCTGCATCGGAGACATTCCCGTAATAGCCTCGAATGAATCGCTCCTGTGCCGGGCTCAGAGCTGCTGCAGCAGCAGGCGGGCGTGAAGACACCTTGGGCAGTGCAGGGAAAGGGGGTGTGCCATGGCTTTCCTGGGAGAGGCCTCAAGCTTATGGCAACCTGCTCCCCCTCCCTCTTCTCCCACCCCCCCGCCTGCTCCACGTGTGCTCCGACCGGTTGCTGATCTCCACCCTCCAGCCACCTATCAAGCCCTAAGATGTTCTGCTGGGGGCTGAGCCAGGAAGATTCCTTCCTAGCTGCTGCCTGGCCCCTCTGCAGCTGAGAGGGCAGAAGGAGCCCGTCCCAGCCCCTCTGCCCAGCCACACCTGGGGAAGGAGCAAAGGAGACAGGGAAGAGTGAACAAAACTCAGGAAGCCAGTGAAGATGGCAGAGCATTAGGCCATAGGGTTCCACTTCCCAGAGGTCTCTCCCTCTGTCCAGCTGTTGGAGAGACTTCGAGCTAGAGTCTGGGCTACGGGACCACCCCACTCAACACCTGGGAGGCAGCGGCCTGGGACATTGGCACAGTTAGATCTCCCTCCCCTATTTCTCATCTGCACCGCTGGACACACTTCCCCAGTACACCCCCACCCCAGAGGGGCGAGCTTGCCTTCCAGATTACTCACCGCCCAGCCGAGAGAACTTGCTGGGGGTGGTGGTGGTGGGCGCTAAGTCCCTTAAAGAGACACTACCAAACTATTTAAGACCCAGATTTAGAGCACTTAAAAAAAAAGGGGGGGGAGGGGTGGAAGGAAAAGGTTTGTTAACCCTTCCCTCCCCAAATAAATAGTGCATTTGAGATTTTAAAAGTGGAACGAAAAATAACATGGGGCTAGTAGAGGGGAGACAGTGTGGGGGGCAGGGAATGTCGTCCCCATCACACCCACGATGAACTAGGGCACAAGCAGCAAGAAGCTTAGTTCCACTGCCCAAGCTGAGCGCCCTGCAAAAAATTTTAAAAAGAAAAAGTTTGCAAGCACAAGTTAAACATGGAAGGATTTCAAGAGATGAAGGGGCGGGGTTTCACAAGTGCATTCATTTGCATGTGCAAATAGGAGCTACCGGGACTGGGTAGACAGAGTGTGTACTCGAGGTGTGCAAAGAGCCAATTAGGTAGTCCCCCACCATTTTGGACATGCAACTACCCAGGCTGCCTGTGTATCTCTGGTAATTCCACGCACACGCTTCTATTGCACGGTGGTTTGCAACTGTTTGTCTGGGCAGTTTAATCAGTGTGATCTAAAGCAATTTCAGTAACTCTAGTATGAATTTGGGGTTTCCCAGTATGACTTGTCATGGCAACAGCGTCCTTTCAGCCAAGCGCCAGTGCAGCAAGGGATCGTACGCGGCCGTCTCTCTGTTGTTGAGGCTAATTATAGAGCACGGAGCCCTTCCAATCACCGAGACACTCATCATCCCTAAATTACTATTATGTCTTGGCAGTCTTTAGTGCAGTCGATACAGACCAGACCTGAATGGGGCAGCAGAGCCATTGCTACAGTAAATCTGTAAATACTTGGACACTGAGCTAGCCTGGGTTGCAGAAGACTGCCAATAAAGAGCTTAGCCTGGTGATGAATGAGGGGAAAAACTTATTACTTCTCTGCAACCTTGATGCCTGAACCAGTTCCATAAACAACCTTAACTCTCACCCACTTCCCCTAAGAAAGGTACCTGGAAGTTTGGTTCTAGAAGCAACCTCACAGTGCAGTTTCTGAATCCTTGCAGGAAGGGAATTGGGTAGTTAGTCTCGTGTGGTACCCAGTGTACATCAAAAGATGAAGGGGAAGGTCATCGGGGGCTATTAAAACTACTCTACGCAGGGTGGAAGAGGCAGATGGCGTTACAGAGTCAGAGTAAGGCTGTTTGTGGCAACTTAAAAACCATGAATGCCCTGCAATTACTAGCAATTTGCCAGTGAAGCTTTTCGGTAATATCAAGGATGTGATTTTACACCAATCTTGAAGGGTTTGGTCTAGGAATTGCCTTTGTTTTTTACACTAAAGTACTGGTATCATGGGTTACAAGGAGGTACAGCTACCCGCGCTCTGTGGCAGAACAATGCCATTTCTGACAAGTATCTAATTCAGATTAGATTACAACCCAGATTAACCAGACATTAGGGGGGAGGAACGAGACTCAGTGACACCCTCCCCCATAATAAGTGGCAGCTCCAGCCCTATAGAGAGAAAAGACTGGAAGACAAAAGATGACAGGTGGAGATGAAAAGACTAAAAGCCGGGAGAGGACTGGGTGACAGAAGCAGGGTGTGCTAGTGATGAGTACCAGTGTGCACTATTCTTAGCCAATCATGAACAGTCAAAGATTTAAGGAAGCTGGGTGCAGTGAGAATGGAGGTCTAAAGCTAGCTACACCGCTGATTATGGGGTCACCAATGGTGCTCCATAATGTTATAGTACATGTTCATGGACCAAGGAAAGGGATGAGATGCTTACGGGCCGGCCTGCTCTGGGGTCTGATCATTACTGCACCAGATCTCCCAGAACCAGAAGGGTTTCAAGTTCTGGCCAACTGGATGCAGTGCCTGGATTAGCATCTAGCTACAGCTATAGATGCACGAGGACTGCATCTCCATCCCAGTGGAACTCCAACCTGCTGCGTTCATGCTGAAATATACACACAGAACTCAGATAAAGCCTAAGAGATGGGGGTTGTCTCTCCAGCACTTCAAATCTCTGAATACCTCCTTCTGGGGTATTAAGGAATTAAAAAAACAGGCTCTGCCAGGGGGCAGTCTTGGGCATGGTGCCTCAGAGGACCAGGGTAGGAAGAAAGGGAAGGGAAGGGTGAGAGCATCTGATCCTTTGGAAGGGGGCTACTGAATCTGAAAATCAGCATAAAACAGACCCATGCACCTTATTCTCTCACAAGATTGGCTAGAAGCTATTTTTAACAAGGAGCGAAGTCAGACTAGAGATTAAGCCTTAGCGATCGAAGGCAGCAATTTGTGAAGTCACTTGCCCATCCCAGGTAGGAGCTACTTTCCTGCCCCACTCCTCTTAGCAGAATCCTCCCACCATGAAGGAGGAGGGTCTCCTTTTGAAATGGGCAATAAGCTGGCTGGCCAGTCAGGACTTGAGTAGGGAGTACTATGGGTCAGCACATAGAGCCAGCCTACAAAATAGGAGGAAAATGAAATGGCACAGTACCTCTGTAAATGCTCCCCAGTTGAGGATTATAGATTATAGCTATCAGCTATTTGCATATCAGAATTTTAAGCAGCCAGCCACCTCCAGCGAACAAGGTCATTTCAAAGATAAAAATATTCCTTCTCCCCTGCCTTTCACGTTCAGTCGGCACGTCACACAGCCCGTGCGAGAAATTACCAAGGAGGTAAAGGGGTCCTTTGGGAAGGAGTCCTTGGGAAGGGGTCCCCCCAGTGCACAGGGAACTCTACAACCCAGTGCGAGGCGTTCCATCAGCCCAGGGGAAGTGGATGGGAGGAGGGTATCCAACCTGCTACCAGGTTAGAGAAATTAAACAGGGGAGGACGGGGGGAACACCAGAAAGAAGACCAGGAGGAGCAGAGTGGGAGAAATCCAAATGAGGGCATGGGAGAGGAGCACTGCCTAGACACAGAGGAATGAAGAACAGGGAAGATCTAGGCTCATGAATGAGCTGCAGGTCCCTAGAGCCATAGAAAACTGACCATATGGAGCATGCTCACCTGAGTCCAAAGAATGGGCCCTGGATCAGCCTTCCAGGAAGAAGGAAAAGTCTACACCCCTGCCAGCCAATGCTGAGAGTGTATGTGTGTGTTGTGGGAGGGAAGGGGACCCCTTCTCCCTAGCAGAAGGGAGGCCAGCAAGAAATGAACCTGTTGGGTCACGTGAAGAAGGGATATATGGGCCTGATCCTGTGAGGTCTCAATGGGGAACTTCTATAGACTTCAGAGGCAGCTCCACCAGGTCAGATGCCAGGCTTCCCCTCTGCTGGCAGCTGCTCTGCTTCATAAACAAAAATGGACCCACATGAGTAGGTGGCAGAGGGGGAAGGGGAAAAGCTAAATGGACAGTAGCAAGCTTAACCCCTGCAGGGCTGGAAACAGTTGTGCCTAGTGCATCAGAAACAGGAACTGAAACTGACCCGTCTGGCTCCAGGTGTGGAGCAAAGAGATACAGGCGATGTGAACAAACAGCACAAACACCAACAGGGGGAAAGCATGCTGGGTGTTTCAAACGCTTTCAAACTGAGTGATCCAATGCATTGACACGGCCCCTTCAAATGGGATCTCCGGGATACTTGAACAGCTGTGGGGCAAAATCCACCCTTATGAAGCTGGGAGAACAGAGTCGCCCACTCTCGTGATTCTATCACGATATTTGTGATTTTAGGGTTTTACATCTCTCTGAGAGCCAAAGCTTTAAATCCATCCTTCATGTGGAAAATGGGTACTAATCCAGCCAGCCATGTTCAGGAAAGGGGAACACAAACTGGAGCAGGTGCAGAGAAGGGCTGCTACGGTGACCAGGGGAATGGAGAGCCAATCTTATGGAGGATACTTTGGGGACCTCTACACTGCAAACACACCCCACAGCAGCGAGTCTCAGAGTCCAGGTCTACAGACTCGGGCTTGTGGGGCTCATGCTACGGTGCTAAAAATATCTGGATAGATCTTCCCGCTTGAGCTCGGATATTCACCCCCCTCACCAGGCTTTAGAGACGAAGCAGGAATACCGACACTGCTATTTTTCGTGCTCTAGTGAGAGCCTGAGTCTGTAGACCCGGGCTCAGAGACTCATTTACTGCAGGTGTTTTTCTGTGGCCTAGACATACGCTAAGAGAGCGTGGCTTGTTTAGCCTAGCTAGACACAGTCTGAAAGGGATCGGATTGTGCTCTATAAATACAGCAGGGGGTAAACACTAGGGAAGAACAACAACCCTGGAAGCTAAAGGACAATGTTGGCACAAGAACAAATTAGGATAAACTGGCCATGAATAAATTTAGGCAGGAAATTAGAAGGCTTCTAACCCTCAGAGGAGTGAGGTTCTGGAACAGCTTCCCAAACAACCCCTGCCTGGCTTGATGATGGAGTTTGATAAGTTTATGAACAGGATTATCTGAGATAGCAGGGACTGGACTTCATGGCCCAGGAGGTCCCTTCCACTCCTATGTCTCTGGCAATCCCAGCTTTCATTTAAAAGAGAGGAAAAGTTTCCAGGTCTCATGGTTTCAATGAGAAGCTTGAAAATGTCCCTCAAGTGCACCCCAAAGGACCAAAAGTCAGAAGGGAGATCAAAGGAATCCCCCTTTAAAAAAAACTGATCTTGATTTTAAAGCCCATCTCATGATTTTAAGGGGATTGCTTTTAAATGCTAGGGGATGGTGATACTGATTATGTCTTCACTCTGTGTATCGCCTAGGACAACTTGAGTACTATTGCAGTGGCAATTGTGAATTCCTAACGAGGGGCAAAATTTACATAGAAATGAGGGGGAGGGGGAAAAGAAGGGGGTGAAGGCATGCAGATAAGTGTCCATGCTTGCTGTCTTTATGTTAAAAATCTGATCTGCCCTGCATGCTGGGAGTTCAGATCCCAACTCTGCAGCCAAAGTTTTATACTCACACTCTCCCAAATTTGAGTTGAGTTGGACCATGCCCCCCTTTGGCATGTGCCAGTCAAGTAAGTGGGGGTCCAAACCTTTGCATCTCTAGCAAGACTGGCCCACGCAGAATGGGGGTGTGGCCAGTTTGACAGGTGCCATTAGCTGCCCAGGCAGATGGGGGCGGGGGAGTCCAGCTACAAGTATGGCCCTTACATGTAGGCTCGCAGCCCACCTTTGCTCAAAAAGCCCATGTTGCATGTTAGAGGGGAGGGGATGGGGCTGTCACCTGGTGGCCATTTATGCAAGAGGCCCAGGTCTGCCAAGTCAACAAGGGTGGGAGGAGAAATGCTCCCAGGCAGATGGGAAGTTCTGCCCGTGCATGGAGGCAGCAAGATCTAGCCAGCCTAGGGGGTGGAGTTGAGACACTCCCAACAAGGTTGCGGCAGGGCCAAGCCATCTCTTCTCCACAATCAGTGACCAATAGCCATGCAGTCTGTGGCACAGAGAAGCCCTTTCCCTCAGCCAGGGGCCCATCTCAGCAGAGTTCCATGATTCTACACAAGGGGGGAAATTGATTAAAATGTGGACACCTCATTAGCCAGCTGTTTGCGCCCAGAGCCAAGTGGAAGCCATTTCTGTAGGCCCTGCAAAAACATGTTGCTTTCCCCCGCCCAAGTTACACAAGCCATGAACTGGTATGTTTAAAACAATCCTGGAAATAGGTTCTTCGGGGGGCTTCCCGAGCGAAGCTCAGTCGCATTCAGTAAATTGGGAGTCACCCGACAGCATCTCCTTGAAAGGAGTCATTCCGTTACACGGCCTCCTTCAAAGTAAATTCATACTCCGGCCGTCCCCCAGGACTTAGCATCACAGGCAACGTCTCCTCTGTCACGGAGAGGTGGCTGAGGGATCAGCAAGCGGGGCATGACGGCGAGCTGCCTAGCCTCTTTGCCGCCCTCCTTCGTGACAATCCCAGAGGGGAAAGTGATGCTGCTACAGCAAGTGCCCAGGTGCAGCTCACCCTGGCGATCCAGGGAGACACCTATCCCCTCCCCCGCCAAGCCCCACAATTCCCAAAGGACGTTCGCGTGGAGTAGATTAGAAGCGAGATCCAGAGAGGCACAAAGAAAGGCGTCTGGGAGCAGAGCCGCTCCCCCGCTTCCCCTTCACACTGCATCTTCACAGCTGCCATTGCTGACATGTGGCGGATCCTGCCAGATAAAAAGAAAATTCAGGCTGCTCAAAGTTTCCCTTTTTGCCAGTTCTATTCCTGATAAGTGCAGTGCCTGCACGGAGGCTGATAGACGGCCTATCGCGGCGGTTAGCTCGAAAGGAACACCCTATCGCTCCAGCATCGCCGGACTGCCATCAACTCCCAGCCACACAGAAATTAATATCACTCCAATTACCAGAATAGAGATGGGCTGGGAGAAGGTGATAATAAAATCTCTTTTACATAAAGAATGCAAATAACTCCCTCTGGCGAGGGCGGGGGAGGGAGACGAGAAAGCGGTGCAACTTTCCACGCACACCTTCAGCCGACTGAAAGACGACATGCAAGGTGGCTCCCAGCCTCTTCCATTTCATTGCCGCTTCGGCCTCTCAGGCAGCTGGAGAGTGATGCTGGGGCCAAGTGTGGGGCCCACTCCTTTTAGATCCGTTTGTATGCAGCGTAATTAGGGACATAGGACCAGAAGGGATTTCCTGGGTCAGTCCGCCCGCTCCATGCCAGAACGGGCGGCCCCACCACACTGTGGATCATTCTCCTCCCAGCATAAAAGTGACAAGCGCTCTAGCCCCTAACGCCAAGTGTGCGCGCACACACATGCCTCTGAGCCCCAAACTCTGCTCAGGACTCAAAAGCAACCCTACAAAAACAAACCCAAGGTGAGCGGCTCAGCACCAGCCAGCAATCTTGTCACAAAACAGCATTCCCAGGATGGCACTCACGGGGAACCTGACCAGCTTGCCCAGGGCATGTTGTGGAGGAAAATTATATGGGAGATTTGATCTCCCAGCTTCCTAAGGGGTGCTGAGCAGTGAGACGAAGCTACTAAAGGTATTGTGGAAAATACAATGACAATAACCCTATTAAATTAAGTATCCAACCCCTTAATTATCTCCCCTGGCACTGCCAACTGCTGGGACATGGGTGGAGTAGGAATACCTTGCTTTTTATTCCCTGGCTTGGAGGGGTCCTGATCATGCTGCTTCCCCCCCACAATCTCTTGACCTCCCTCGTCCAAATCATTCCACCAGGCGACCAGTGAGCCAGAGGAGAGCGGATCCGAATATGGGGGGATAGGAAGCGGGGAAGCTGCTTGGCTGGAAAGCAGTGCTGCAAAAGGAAGAGGCAGAAGAGCCTGGGCTGAGGCTGCTTATTAGCAATTAGGCTAATGAGGATGAGAGATCAGAGAAAAAGAACACATCACGTCACCTCTCTTCCGCCTCCCTCCATGGTCACTAGGGCAAAGGGCCGGGGTGGGAGGGAGCAGATAAAGAGGAGATTGGCGAGGTGGAAGCCGCACAGATACTTCCTGCCAACGCATCCAGGAAGGGCCAGGGATATCAACTGGAGCACATTTCCCTTCCTTGATGAGTTTAAACAGGGGAAGGGGGGGAGGGAGGGGACCACTGACAGTATCAGCAGCAAACAGCAGAGAGATTCATGGGGGGGAGGAGGCTGGTTAACTCTCCTGCCCCAGCCAAGGGACGGGCTCGGCGCTCTGCCAGGCCCTTCCCATCCCCAATGGGCATGGCCCCATAGGGAAGGTGGCAGGACTAATTCCCAGACTTGCCACAGCGCTCCCCCACCACTCACACTCCTGGTCGCTTTGCACCAAGAGAAACGTCTGTACCCTAGAAGGGATAGGCAGGGCTAGGCCCTGCTCAGTGCCACGGAGCCTGTCGCCAGCGCGTATTTCACCAGATGAGGCAAAGCTGCTGGCGACGGGGTCATGGGAGCTGCACATGTGCCCTGGCACTCGGCGTTTCCCAGCTGCTTCAATAGCAGAGCCGGGACAATCTCCAATGTGTCCGACAGGCCCCGCCTTAGCCAGGCAGCCCTAAGCAGGGGCCGGAGGCCAGTCCTCCGTCAGGTGGTCTTTGCCATGGGTGGCACCCAGGGAAGAGAGGAAGGGCCTGATTAATAAGGCACACACAGGCAAAACCACAGAGCCAAGAGCTTCCCGGGCCCTTCTCCCCAGAGGGCCAGGGGTCCAAAGTCAAAACGATAGCAATCGAGCCCCAAGGTCACCCCTTCCCAGCATGCAACGAGGGCTCGAGCAGAGAGGGGAGGGAAACCCAGTTCTCCTTGTTTAAAAACCCAACCTAACATCTCTCTTTCTGCAGCTCTCCCCTCCCTTCCCTCAGCCTATCCCCACCCCATCCCACCCAGCTCCGCTAGATAGGAGTGTGACACCACTGCCTGCGGTGCCCAGACAAACTGGGGCGTATAAGGGAGACATAAAATGACATTTGGAGCATCTTCACCTACAAAGAAGACAGCCCAATGGTCCTCTCGGTCTCAAGGAGGATATCCACACATATTGCACGTCTGTTAAAGTGTCAGGTCTACAGCGATACTCACCCAGATTTGGGGAAGGGGACCTTCCACCTGGGCACCATGGCCAAACGTTACCAAGCCAAGCTCCTTGGGAAGAGACTGTGTCTTCCTCTTGGTTTCTAGATACCACAGCGATAGGCCAACCAAGGGCCCAGATAGCGTGCACAGCACTGTACCGTCTGGCAGCCATCATGCAAAGACATTCAGACTCAAAAAACAGAGATGACAAGACAGGAAGATGGCGATATACGGCTATAGACACTTCTTGGGGTTTTGATAACATCACTAACCACTCTAGCTCTCTTCTTGTGGTTGCCATGATGCTATCAAAGCCCCACTGTGACTGTGTAGGAACGTAGACCAATGGCCAGAGCTGGTATCGCAAATCCAGTCCCGTAGCGGTCAGCGCTGGATGATTTTTTCCAGAGGAAGGGAAAAAAACGTTATCCCTGGATCACCTTGCCACGCGTGCAATTCTGTATATCAACAACTCCTCCTTCCTGACACCACATGCTACCTAGCTCCCACCCTGAAGCATCTTCAGCGTGATATTAGCATGGAGTTATAACCCAGGCACTACGTTAATACAAATAATAAACAATTAAAAGCTATTCAAGTCCTATCAAAAGAAATCCAGCTGCAGTATTGGCTCCTGCAACAGTATCTGACTCTGCTCTCCTGCAACAGTGAGTTCCACAGGTTGGCTGCAAGTTTACATCTAGTCCTATTAGTGGTAAATATACTGTCCTTCACCATGTCATCAAATGGCCCCATAATCTTCTGTTAAGGGCCAGGACCAGGACCTGTATCCTCTCTGACTCTTTCCTTTCTCCTGGCTAAATCCTGAGGTTTGTAACTCATGCACAAGTCCTACCAGACCCCAACCTCCTTTGTTACCCTGCTCTGAGCCTCTTTTAGGATCGAAGACTCCTGTTTTGAGGCTGGAGGCAACAAAGCATGCAAGCCACACCACAGATGAGTTGAAGCTACAGAACAGGGGAGCGAATGCAGCTCCTGCTTCAATCCCAGGCTTAGGCCGCTGGCTGTGCTTCCTTTGTTCTCTGGCCTGCGTTCTGCAGGAGATCAGACTAATCTGATCACAGTGGTCCCTTCTGGCCTTGGAATATAGGAATATTAGGGCGGGGGGGCACAACAAATGTGGCATTCGGATTTGGAATTCAGATTCCAACCCTCTCCCCTCCTTCAGATGCAGGAAGTCTGGTGGTGCTCAGATCCCGCATCTCTGCTACCGACAATGGCTAAATACACCATTGACGGTGTATTTCTCTCAACACCCACACTTCTTGGGCCACACATTCAAGTAGTTTGTAACTTGCCCCGCTCATTACTAAATCTGTGCGTGTTGGAGGAGGTTGGAGGGGTTGGGTTTTCCTCCCCATGGAACATTATTCAGGTTTCCTTGTTGACATCAGGAGACTGCTCACCCGCTTCCCCACGCCCTCCAGCTGTCACCCCAGTGTCACTGTGTGACCAGACCTCCTGAGACATGGCACCCATTCTTCCCAAAAGGTCACTTGCCAGCTGAGCTGCTCCCAGCTGCCTCCACGAGCCCTTTGAAAGGCAAGTGGCCCGGGAAGACACTGACATTCAAGACGTTCATATCTGCCTGGTCATACATGAGCGGCCGACCAAGGAAGAGCCCAGAGACAATGAGCAGCATGAGAGAAAAGTCAAAGCCATCAAACGCGGCAGCCAGGCTGGCCGCTGCCTCCATCTGAGGTTGAGCTACAGCATTGTTCAGCTGGAAGACAGCGTAAGACATGCTCCTTGCAGGGACAGCACAGTGGGGCTACACGCTGCTGAGCCCTCCCTCCCCGCAGGGTTCAGGAAGGGGCAGAGGACATGTTTTGGGGATGGGGGGGGATTTACCTGGCCCGTTCCATGGATTCAGCTCCTGCGGATTTTCTCCAGGCTCCTGCTTTTTTGACTCCTTCGGACTTTCCGAGGCTTCTCTGGATTCGGCTTCTGGAATGGAAGAAACGGCCTGTTACCGTGTCATACAAGCTCAAGAGGAACGTCAGCTACAACTTCCCACCATGCTGGGGACTCCTCAGCCAGCCCAAAAGCCCAGCGGAAAAGGGCCATCACAGACGGGACACAACAGCAAGTGACGCCCGAGGATGTTCTTCACGGAGTAGAACTTCATGGCCTTGCCCCACCTTACTCATCTCTCGTTCACTTCTCAAACTCCAAGCTCAATCCTGATCAGTCCATGACGCCAGCCTCCATCGCCCAGTTGCTACCTTCTCAAACAAGCCCCTCCATCCTTTCTCCCAGGCTGCCCCCTGCGCTTGGGGAGGGCTTCCTGTAAACACCTGCAAAGCCACCTCATCCTCTCCCTTCAAATCTCTCCTCAAGCCTCTGCTCTCTGCAGCGAAGCCTACAAAAAACTCAACAATGGTTAGGCAGCTGGTGCGCCGAGACCACAGCCTGTTATTCTGGCTTCCTTGTGCTCCCCCATTGGTCCATCCCTATTGGTCGCCTCTTGCCTTGTACTTGGATTGGAAGCTGCTTGGGCAGGGACTGTCTTTCTTCTGCATTTGTAAAGCACCTAGCGCCTGATCCATGGAGGTCTCCTAAGCATTAAGATACCGACAATACTAATAAAATGCCAAGACAGGAACCCCAATCCTTCCTGTCTACTCTGCAGGTGTTCCCAGTGCAAGCGAGCAGGAGGGAGCCTGTCCATCCAGGACTCCTGGGTTCCTAATTGTGAACAAGGGAATAGCAGCCATCTTGAAACCCTTCTTAAGTGGGTATTAGTCCATACGCAACCCCGCTGCTGTGCAAATAGACATGGCTGGTAGTTCCTGCTGCGGGCACAGCCAACCACTTGAACAGCGGACATGCCCCAGGTCAAACCTCAGCTGTTCCGGGAGAGTCCTGCAAGGGCAGCATCCACTGACGTAGCAGCATGCTCGTGTATGGGGCAAGCGAAATGGGGCCTTGTGACTAGAACACAACGGAGGGCTGGACCCAGGTCAGAGGAGTACTGGCAAAGCGGGGTGGTGAGCAGCAGCCTGGGAGATAGGATTAGAGTAACAAGTGGGGGTTGGGCAACAGCATGGGGTGGGGTCAGGACTGATGTGCACTGGCAGATCAAATGGGAAAGGACCTGGAATGGACTCGTATTATCCACGCATGCAAGGGAACTTCCCCGTAGATCCAGAGAAGAGCATTGCCAACACGGGAGAAAGTGAGAAGGGATGGGTGTGTGGGGGAGGGAGGTGTAGCAGGGCAGGAAGAATTGGCATTTGTGGATTTAAGAGCGACTCGGGGAAGATTTTTAGAATTGCATTAGCAAAACATACTCCAGGAATAGTGATCAGCTGCACACATGCAACCAGTGAGATACTGCCCACTAATGCAACTGTGCAACGGCACGTGGCCAACACCTGACCCTCCATCTCCTGCCAGCTGCCCCAAGCAGAGTGATATCGCACAACACTAACCAGGTGGGAGCAAGGCCTTCAGCTAAAGGAGAGGGATTGGCGGACGTGCCGGTGTTTGTAAATTTCATGTCCACCCTGATCATGCCAGAGGAGCATTCAAGCACGCGACACATGCAAAAAGAGGAGAGACTGATACTATACGCCTGAGAGCAAACCAAGAGTGGGTGAGCATTTGGATGGACAGTTGTGCAGATTTCAGCACCTTCCCCCTGAGTTCCCAGAGCAGGAGTTGCCAGTTCAGAACGAGGCAGAGACCCCTTTCTCCTTCTCTATGGACTTGGAAGTTCTTATTAACATTCAAAAGCCTGAGAGAACCTGTGGAAAGGAACCTCCTTGCCTTTCCTCCCACCAAGGGCCCCATGTCAGGGAGCCTGTTGAAATACAGCTCCCGGCATGGCTCTATTTGTGGTGTCTACATAGCAACTTGATAACAATTATTTTCTCCATTAACTGCTGTTAAAGATGGTGCCGATAAGCCTATCTGCATATGACAGTGCGACAGATTAGCGCCCAAAGTGCATGTTTGTCTTCACGTCCAGGGCGGATAATCACTGCAAAGCCCAAATCGATAGGCGCCATAAAGAACGCCCCTGGGTGACGTCACTGGCATTGGCGATATTAATACAGGTGATAAGCGGGATGATTAACATCAAATAAATCAATCACTGGGTATAAAAGCCCTATTATTTTTGGCTATAAATCAAAGTGCCTGGCATATTGATTTTTATCCATCTCGCTGAAAGCTTTCGTGGCCGTTATTGCTGCTCGGCGGTATCTGCACTATCACCTTTTCAATCAAAGCAGCCTAGTGCCAGGTGCAGCTCTCTGGCTGAGTTTCCAGCTCCCTAACCCCCCAACCTCGGAACTGCACAGAGCTCCCCAATCAGATAAAGAGCCATTTGCTTCCTCTGTCAGCCCAGCCCAGCCCAGCGGGGAGCAAAGTCTGCCAGCAACAAACCACTTTGCCTCAAAAGGAGCCTCCTTCAACAACCCGCCCCCCCGCCCCAAGACCACCTCAACAACCATCGCGCTTGGTGGATGACCCATGGCCACATTCAGCAGGGACAGGATGGAGAGGAAGAGATACAGAGGGTCATGGACAAGATGCTGGCTTGGAGGAGCTCATGCTCTCCTACCATGCTAGCTGTCCCTTATCTGGGAAGATTATCAGGAGATTAACATTCTGCTCCCTTTGCTCAAGGTCTCCTCCCCGGGGAGCTTTCCTTCCCTTTATCTATGGGGCAAGTGCTCAGTTTTATTGACTGCCAAGTCAGAGGCCAGAATCTTCCAGTGGCATCGATCTCTGGAAAACTTTGCTATCATGGCAGGTCTCAGACTTTGACGGAGGGTGGGTGCCTGCAAAGAAATAACACCAGCACACGGCGATTGTGGACTCTGACTGCAAGAGCCACCTGGTGGGGGTCCGGCCCAGGAAGGTGTGTGTCTATGATCTGCACTGCGCACGGGATGAGAGGGTGTTTCAGCTCCAGACCGGGGAAGGAAACTAACCCTCTCCAAAATGTGCATCAGATCTAAGACTCAGGTACTCCTCACACCTGGGCACGACTGGATTTATTAAGATTGTCTGGCTCTGCCCTGGCACCATTGATCTCAAAAGGGCATTGCAAACATTAACTGATTACACTTTGCACCCCCCCCCCCCCAATATAGCTAGGATTGCTTCGCGCTGGCATGAAATGCAGTCACCTCCCAGGATGGGTTACAGTGTGGCTGCAGATTATTGCTGCTTGCCAGCCCGGGATGTTGCATGATTGTTTGGACAAGAAGCAAATGACCAGGTAGCAAGCATCACGCCACTGGATCCATGCCTAACCGGGGCAACTTCCTCCAGTGACATCACCATGACACCCATGCAACATCATGTGCACATTTCCACTGGGGAGAGACACAGCTGTACACGACCCTGTTCCACGATCCTTAGCGGCTGCAGGCTGGCTCCACTTTATGGGTCACTTTGTACCTGCTAGCCAATGAACCAGATCGCACTGGCCCATTTAAAGAGGCGCAATGCAGCCCTGTACCTACTAGCCGGATCACCCACTCCTGCATCCCCCGCACCCCCTTGGAGACGTATGCCTACTCTTGGCTCGTGCGCTCTAGGGGAGGCTGTCCTCAGATCACTGCACAGGGATGGTTAGAGGAGCTGAAATGGACATGCAGCCATGAGGCCAATTAGCAGTCAGTTCGGTGTCAGTATCACACTTCAAGTTTCCATGCTCCTGCTTCTGGCTCCCAGTACCCTCCCTCATACAAGCTCAGGTTGCCTCCACCATTCTGTTAAGCAAAGAGGCTGCCAGAGAGAGATGGGTCAAGAAACGACCCTACAGTGAACACAGGAAGAGCCCATCTCCTCCTTCCACTGGCTGCACTGGTGAAAGTTGGGGCAAAGGGGTACAGGCTGGACCAAAGTCAGAATTACTGTGCCAGGGCACCTTCTGATGGGAGGGTCAGGTTAGGTAGCATTTTGAGGTGGAGGGCTGGGTGCCTTTTGCCAGATCTCAGGTCCCACGGAAGTTGCTCCTCCCAGGCTGATTGCCAAACAGAGAGCCGAACACCCGCCGCGTTTGCATGGAGTTGTGAACCCTGCGGGGCAGAGGCCCGGAGGGAGGTGGTGGTCACTGAGCCATGACAGATGTTCCCCAGGCCCAGCTAGCAGCTCCCCTGACACCAGGGAGCAGTCTCCTTATGCAGAGCCGGAGGGGAGCAGGTCACGGATGGGCTGAGCATGGCACTCGCAGGGATTTGGATCTGCAGATGATAGTTTTGATGGCATCATTCTGCCAGTCTTGTAACAACTGAGTGGGTTGTGCTACCCATGCTCGACTGCTGTTCCCCACCTGGGGAGGGCCGAGCATGGAAAAGCCCCCACGAGTAACTAAGTTGAGTGTTAATCTGCTCTTCGATGCACCACAACCTCTCGCACTCCCCTGAAATGGAGCCCATCCCAGACACCTGATGGAAAAGGGGAGGCGGGATCTCAGACACAGCCCCAGCAAGAGGCCAGGCTGGTCGCTTCTCAGCCACAGGGTGTCCAGGAGCAGCACATCTGAGACCACAATGCTCTTCTTTCCCACACCATTTCTGTGGCCCGGTAAAGGCCGGGGGAGCCAGCCCTCCAACAAAGGCAGCGATCCAACCACTGGAGAGCCAAGAGGAACCCCAGCTCCTCGAAGACAGAGCTGCCTGTGAGTGACTCCACCTACTTTGCCCCACACCCTGCCCTGGAAAGCTACCGCTCAGGTGCCCACTGGATAATCACAATCAACACTCACTAGCTTCCTCGAAGGGGGTCTTAGAGGCCAAGCAGTGAACAGGCCTTGGAGAATAAGCAATCTGGGTATTGTCTCCGGAACAGAGTTGAGGCACACTGGCCAGGGGGCGACCTGGTGGGCTTGCACTTCTACTGCTTGCCTTACCACCCCCTGCTCCTCCATTAAGTGGAAGGCTACTGACGCCCTTGGCAGGGAGCTTCTCTCACCATATGCGGTTTAACACAAGAGCCCATGCAAGCAGAGCAGTAACTCCACAGCCATAAGCCACCAAAGCGGGACTTACCTTCACTGCCAGGAGGGCTTGAGGCATCGCACTCTGCAGATCCGTTTTGGGCTGATGCGGCACCCTCTGTCTCAGCTTGGCTGTTCTCTTCCGCCGGGGCGTCGTCACCTTCCTCCATCTCTCCAAAGGAACCTTCAAAACACAAGAGGAGTCTGACAGGTAAGTGATGAGAAGGCAGAGCCGTCGGGCCACATGTCCAGGCAGGCACCCGGCAGAGATAAAGGCCTGGTTATCAATTCCAATCAGGCGGATTCTCATCCTTCCTTTGCTGGGGAGGGAAGATGGGAAGCCACCTGTTGCAAACTCTGAAGCCCTCTCCACAGGGGGGCATTTCATGGCACAAGGCTGATAAAGTGCTTTGTTCTCATCAGGGCTTGGAAAGCCACCCCCCATGAAGTGTTCCCCCCGCAAGGTTTCCCACCTCTTCCACTTCCAGGGAAAGAAGCAGACAGACACATGCTAATTTCTAAGCGATATGTTCCTCTGTCCTCTCCTTCCTGCTAGGAGCATAAGGAAGATGCTCCAGTGACACGCTGCGCTCCAGATGTTAGATACTCCCCGCCCACACACACTCACGCTTCTGGGCAGATGGAACGGGTTCTTCCAAAAACCCTACCTGCAAGAACACAGATTTCAAAGCCACACACATTCCAACCGCAGAGAACATTGAGGGCGTCCTGATAGACTAGCAATGTTCCCTCCCCATGAGCTGGTCCAGTACTACAGCAGGGGGAGAGACATGAGCACCAGGGTGGATTTTTTCAGGGGGGTGGGGAGGAGCAGGGTTTATACCAGTTAGGATTCACTCAGCGATATGTGCAAAAGGAATTCATCAGCTGAGAAGCGCTTCCCAGGCAGACTCCAGTGTTTTCCATGCTCACCACCCCCAGCACTGATCAGAGCACTAGCAGCATTGACCGTTAGGCAGAGTCTGCAAGCAGCCGCCCAGAAAGGGACCAATATGAAATGAACGATGCCCAGGGTCGGGTCTCCAGAGCACTCGCATCCCAGCACTCAACATGTTTAGCTGCCGGGGTGAAGGCCATTTCCTTCACTGAGGGACCCGGGTACAGCTCAGCCCCAGCCCCTCCAGAGCTCTCTGCCCCATCCTGGCTAGCAGGCTTACCTCGCGCCAGCCAACACAAAGCCAGGCTAGTTTTATTGTCACTTTTATAAGCTCTGCTGGCTGCTGCAGTCACACGTTATTGAAGGAAATATATTAAGGCTACAAATGTCTCTGTGCCTTGTAAACGGTACTCTCCAAACATGCAACCACCAGTAAGGCAGGAAAGAAGAGGGGCCGAGGCCATGGCTAGATAGGAGCTGTTTTTAGTTCCTTCTAGGTTCTACTCCCAATCACACGGCTTGTTTGAACCGATCCGCTCCTGGAGGAGGGGAGCTCAGTTATCTTGGGCAGGGGGGTATTTACTTCGTACCCGGTGGGACAGAAAGGAGAGGGGTCCCTTCCTCCCCCAGCCCCACCCATCCAGACTTAGAAGTCCAAGGGGGTACCGTGGCTTCACCTGTGCTGTTTGCCTCCTACCCATCTGGCAAGTGCTTTGGTCTCACACAGCTAACATGGGGCCCAGCGGTGAGGATGACTCTTGCCATGTTAAGGACTGCAGGGAACTGGGCTGAAACCCTCTCCACTTGTTTCGCAGACATCCCAACGAGCCACCCATGAGACGGCATGAACTCCCACAGCTGGGCACCAGGCAGACCGTGACAACAGAACGGGGTTCTCTTGGTACTCACAAAGCCCTTGTTTCGCAATGTCCATAGGGATAGGAGCAGCCAGACTGATTCCCGCGCTGGCGTCTGGGGCCCATGGGGAGAGAGACAGGGGGCAGAGGAGAGAAAGGATCATTTTGACATGCCCCTGGGGAAGTGGATGGGGCAGGGACTGAAGGAAGCTTTCCCCACTCACGTTACTCTGGGGGTGAGACTGCCTTCATCTCACCGGCAAGGCCACAGGCTACATGGGGCACTACTGAAATGTTGGCAAACATATAAGAACGTAAGAATGGCCATACTGAGTCAGACCAAAGGTCCATCCAGCCCAGTGTCCTGTCTTCCAAGAGTAGCCAATGCCTGGTGCCCTAGAGGGAATGAACAGAACAGGGAATCATCAACGGATCCGTCCCCTGTCGCCCATTCCCAGATTCTGGAAGCCACTACTAAACATTATGTTTTTCCATGGCATCTTCCGGAGGACCTTAAAGCCCTTCACAGACATCAGTGAATTCAGGTTTGAAACATTCCTTGGATTATCATCATCATCCCATTTGACCGACAGCTAACCCATGGCATGGCAAATCAAGGGAGAACAACACTGGCTCCTTAAGGGACTGGGCTCCTCAAGGTGCGACGGATATCCTCTGCCCTCATTTTCTGTGCAATCATAAATGAAGACAGGCTGAATTCCTTGGAGCAAAGTCTAACACGGCTGGGCCATGTGTCTATGCAATGATGCCACAGATTGGGATTGAAGCAGGGACCTCCAGAGCTAGGAGCCTGGGGCCTTTCTAGCTAGGGTGGTAAACTCCCATCTTCTGCCGATCAGGCACCAAGAGGGGACGCAGAACGCACACACCTCAGTGGGTCACACGTACGCCAAGCTCACCCCAGAGTTGGAGAAGGCTTTGCCCTTGCAGCCTCCAGACCGGAGTGTGGGTTGCATCCTGTTTCTAACCTCAGCCCCACTGTGCAGCCAGGTGGCTGTGCCATGCAGACTACCTCCAGCAGGACTAACCCCTCAGGGATTAGTCGGCCTCCTCTCGAAAACCACCCGGTTCGCAGCAGATACGCCCACGTCGAGCGGTTGCGACAGGCACGTCTAACTCAGGGCAAATCCAATGCTGCTGGCACTGGAGACAGAAATTCCAGAATAGGACTGTTGGCCAACTCATGTGCATGCTGTTACCCAGAATGCTCTCTTCCAGCTCACGGCAGAGCTGGCACGAGAGCCTGGAGACCACATGGAGAGGTTTGGATGTGCTAGTACAGTGGTTTTCAGCCTGGGGTCCACAGACAAAGGCTAAGATTTCCAAAAGGGTCGGCACCCCTTTCCCTTCCCCATTCCTTCTGGGACACCTGGCACTGGCCACTATTGAAAGACAGGATGCTGGGCTGGATGGACCTTTGGTCTGACCAGTGTGGCCGTTCTGTTCTGCACCTCCATTTGAAAATTTTTAAGGGGTTCACAAATGAAAAAAGGTTGAAAACCACTGTCCTATTGAAACCCCTCCCCACATCATGCAGCTGAGAGGGGGACTTCCATTGTACTCAGGAGTAGCAGAATAAGTCCCACCATACCAAGGAGGCGCTGCCTGGCCGGTGACCCGCCCATTAGACCGCTTGCAGACTGCAGATTTGATCAGCCAGGTTCAGAAATAAAACTGTAGTCACTTAAAAAAAGAGAACCCTGCTTCTAATGATGGAGCCACGGAAGGGAATGCTGCTGTGATAATGAGCTCTCCAGCACAGAGAAAGATCAAACACAAAAACACGATCAAACCGATTGCCTGGGAACAGACCATCGCATCCTCCAATCCCAACCAGGCCTGGAACCTCCGGCCTCCAAATATGGCAAGCAGCTCCCGCCAAAAAGGGGAAGGGGGATCAAACCGCACAGTGCATTTCTCCAGACCTCAGCCACTCTCTCTGACTCCAGGCATGTATATTTACACCGGGAGAACAAAGGGCCCCATAATCTATACAAAGCAGGCAACAATAAGCGTGAATAAAGAGGCTGCCGGAGAAGGGAAGGCAATTTATTCTAATTCTGCTAATTTCAGTTCCAGCACAATTAAAAAGACTCTGATAATATTCAGAAACAATTGCCGGCTAACAAATCGTTTCTCTCGCGGTAAATGAAACATTGTTAGGCTAATTTTTTCTTTCACGCCTTCACGGCTCTTGGGCGTCTGATAAAGTTAACCCGATACTCTCCCCCTTCCCCTCTCTTCCATCCCCACTCTGTGGGCAGGAAAGGCCAGTCCTCACCAGAGGAGAGCGGATGCGGGGTGGGGGGGGGGACACAAGCAACTGTACACACTACAAGCTAGGGGTGTGGTTCCCCTGCTCACGGACACATACTCCTGCTAGCTCTCTTTGAGCTACCATGAGTAGAAACAGCCGCATTCCCGCAGTAACACGGGTAGGGGGAGCAGAAACACGGCTGAGCTGGTTTCCAGCGGGTGCATAATCTGCATGGGTCAGCCATGCCTTCTCTGCCACTCTCTCTGCTACTGTGGCTACGCAGCTGTTTCTATCCATTGAGCTAGCACGAGCACGCACATGTGAGCAGGGACATCACACCCCTAGCTCATAGTGTAGATGTAGACACACGCACACTTGGCCTCTATCTATTCAGTTGTTACTGTCATGCCCAAGGTAGGCCAGGGCTGCTTGTACTCAGCACTGACCACCCAACCTCGCCCTCAGATGTCACACAGCAGAAATCCTGGGCCCCAGCGAAAGGCAGGAATCCTGTTCGGAGAATCCTTGCCCTCCTAGATGGAGTGTCACTCAGGGTTTTGACAGCTCCTATTGCAACACGGCCCCGATCTCGACCTGGGCCTCTGGGTGTTACCATAATACAAAATCATATTAATCCAGTCTGATAGGACAGGAATCTACTCAGACAGGGGCTTCCTTGAACCCCTCTTGCCAGATGGAATATACTGGGGCCTTCCACTCCTTATTCTGAATCAGGCTCATTAATCCTGATGAGAGGCAAAAATTAGATGGCTCATTAGATTGAAAAAGGGACCAGGCCCCTTCCACCGCCAGGACCCATATCAGGATTAGGCATCCAGCCATGTCACCAGGACATGAACACCAACATTGTAAGGTGCATCCTCACCCCCCACAACTAGGCCCCTGGTTAAAGAGAGACCCCAAAGACCGACTGAGCCATGGAACATCTCCATCTAACTCCAGAGCGGCCATCTCTAGGGCTCATCTGTGGGGCAGTGTGGAGGTAGGTTGTAGTATCACTGCATGTACAGAGTTTGTTCTGAGAACAAATGGATCCCGGTCTCGAGGGAAGTCAATTTGGCACCTATTAGCACCAAATTCACTCTTACAAAGGAAAGGAGGTGGGGTGGAGGGCCTCCCCCATGTGTTGGTCTTGTTGAACTTTAGGTCCATCTCTCTCCTTCATGAGATCCTCTTCCAGTGGAAAAGGTGCTTCTCAGACACCAATGCACATAGCTTTTTTGAATTGGTGCCAAGCATTAAATAGTTCAGGTCTGGCACAATGGGACCCAGGATCACAGCAGCGGTTTTGGGAAGCCCTGCACTTTAACAATGGACGTCCCTGCAGCGTCTAGCGTCACAGAATGCAATGGGTATCTCAGCAGTGCGTCCCTGTGCCAGGCCAATACACGGCCACATTTCGGGGACCGTAAAGTCATCCACTCGGTAACTAGCGCTCAGGATCCCGGGGTTCAATCCAGGGACGTGTGCACCCAAAAATGCATCTGCAGGTGTTCAAGGAAAACTGTGACTCCCAATCTCTGCTGTGCCCAGGAGGAAGTACAGGTCCAGGCAGGGCTGGGGCAGAAGCTAAAATATTTTTGTATCTCCATCAATGATGGTTTAAGGTGCCACAACCATAGCCCCCCATTCTTGGCACACAAGGTCAAGCTATCGTGCTCCATCTGGCTCACAGATATGCTCTCCAACATCCCCTCACACCCCCCACATCCTCTTGCAACTTTGCATCCCTCGCTCTGGCTGCAATGTGCCAGGAGCAACAATGTTTCCAGCTGCGCGGGTTAAATGAGCTACTGGATATTTTAAAAGACGAAGCAGTGAGTGGAGCGTCATTTCTCTGGGATTGCTGGAAGCCTTGCACGGTTATCACCTCACGCAGACTCCCTCAGCTTGCCTGATCTGTCTATTCTTCATTAAGCAAATACGCTGAAATGGAAATGAAAACATAATAGCTATTTGATTTTCGGCGAGATATTTTGCATATTGGTTCAGTGCTGATAGTGGAATTTCATCAACTCCCTTTTTTCATGCTTTAAAACTGAATTACTGAGGCTGGCTTTACAGAGAGGTGATGAGCCAAAAAACGCTCCATTCCAAGATACTCCGCTTAGACGATTAACTATTCTCCATCCCCCTCCCTCCTTCTCTCTCTTTTTTTTTTGATAACAAGGAAGGATTTCTTTTTTAAATTACAGCGATTGTAAAAACTTGCATTAAATCTGAGATGATGTGACAAAGTTAACCATGTGAAGGCCAACCCTGGATGAGATCAGGGCCATTAATATATGGCTTGGCTGGTGGTGGGAAGAAAGGATAGAAAATTTTTGCTTGGCAGGATGGGAAGGGGTAGTTGAAAGTTCCAGAAAACCAAATATCCTACAGAACAAGCCCATCGTATCTCAGGGTGCAAGGGACAGCATACGAGGACTGGTCATAGACAAGACTTGGGAAAAACCTATTAACCCAATTACCTGTGTCCCCCCCCACCCCCAAGCTATACCCCCCCTCCTGTAACTTTAAAGGAGTGTAACAATTGTGTGTTGTTCACTGTAGCCATCTACCATCAGCCTTGTACTCAATAAATTGTAGGCAGTATAGCTTAGTACATCTCCTCTCTTGTCGTTTTACCGTCTTTCCATTCCTGGCTTGCCCCACTTTTTCATATCTTTCTTTCCAATCACAAATCATGGTGTATTTTTTTCCCCTCCATGACTCTCTGTGTGTGCGTGTGTGTGTGTGTGTGTGTGTGTGTGTGAGAGACACACACACACACACACACACACACACCCTTCTTCCTGATCATTTTTGTCTTTGCCCTTTTCCCAAAACCTATTTACACTTATCCCCCTTGCCCCCCTCCCCATACACATTGCTTTAACTTATCCCACCATTGTTCCTCTGCCTGCTGCCCCCTCCACCCATAGGGTCTGAAATGACCAGAAACCTCATAGCCACAATATTAAACTAAGACAAGAGGCTCCTCAATCCAGGGGCAATGGCCAAGTGAGAAGCCACCTGCCTCCACATAGTTATTGGAGAAGCAGGAGGGCAAAAGGGTGCTGGGATACCCATCAGGTACCTCGATCCTGCTTGGGGACGCCACCTCTGTCCCTCCATCAGTTTCTCAGCTGCTGCTGGGGTGCAGAGGTCTCACCTGCTTCGCTCTCTTTTGGGTCCCCGTTCCCCAGAGGACAGGTCTGGGTCACCCTAGTTCTCAGCTCTTTCCAAGGCTGCAAGCAAGAAACTGACCTGGGTTATCAATTGCACATGGATGGGCTCCCTAGGAAGCAGCAATGAAAACTGCCTAGTCAGGTTTTGTTCTTCGGCAGCTTAGATCTCTGATCGGCCGTGGCAGCATTGCAGTGCAGTGGTGCACTCAGTTCAGGTCTGGAAGACCTGCATCAAACCACAAGGATTAGAAACCAATACTTTTAACAAAAGCTGAGGGCTTGTCTACACGGGGGAAGTTATACTGGTATAAGCCAATGTGTGAATTTATACTGGTATAATGATTAGTTCAGCTCCTCATGTGGACACTTTGTCTAGTATAAGAGGCATATTTTTGCATGGGGGGGGTTAGTTTATGTCTATTTAGAAGAGGCTATACCAGTATAATTAGATCAATTTTACTGGTATAATTGGCAAGAAACTTTCCCAGGTAAACAGCTCTGCAGGATCTTGGGGCTTGAACAGCCCTCTTTCATATCAACTTCCTATCTGCCCCCGCCAAACTGTTTCTTCAAGCACTTGTAATAGGTTTTGTCCACCCTCGTGTATGTGACTCCAAGATGTATTAAGTTGCCACCAATTCCCACCTTGCAGCGAAAGCTACTCGCATGTCAAGAGAGGCATGGGCAGGAGAATTTGAGAGTTTTATTTTTGAGGGCAAAGTTTCTCTACTACCAGCAATCCTCCAACAAATGCTTATTTCCCCACCCACCCAAAGCAACCCCCCAACCTTTGGGAAGAACTTAGCAGAGTGAGGTCTCCCCTACCTCTTCTCAGGCACCATCCCCCTGGCCTTCACGAGTTGATCGTTAAGATGAGCTACCCACTCTTCACCCTTCTACACATAAGGGCTTCTGAGCCGATGTTCCCAAGAGTGCTGCACATCGGTGGCCTAAGGTTGGAAGCACCAGCTCATTTCCGCACTGAATTCCAGGGGCTCCACTCTCCCATCGGATTAGGAGGCGTGGGGCCTTCACAAACTCTTGGTCGGATGCAGGCTCTCACTCTTGTCCTACAGATGGGACATGGGAAAGCTGCTAAGTGACAGCTCTCTCTTTCCCAGACACAATCATAGAAAGCGTGTATCCGCCACACGTGGGTCAGCACCCACCAACTCCAACCTCTGCTGGCACACCTGTGGCCTCGGTCAAGTCTCTTCTCTTTGAGCCTCAGGTTCCCAGTCTGTGAGACTGGGATAATAACCCCTGCTTCCCAGGGGATGTGTGAGGGGCTAACTGCCAAGCCCTCTGGAGATGAGAAGCGGCGTGGGTTAGAATTCGAGTTCAGACACAAGACTCTTACGTATCAGGGGATTAGGCAGAAGCACCGTGTTAGCCAGACCAGGGGATTCATGGATACATTTACACACCCAGCAACTCCAGAAGTGACTGGCGATTTGGGGCGTTACTTATTGGGGGGAGGGGCTGTCCCAATCTGACACACACCAAAGGAGCCAGTTTTCCAGACAGCATGTAGCGCCCACCTTCCAAAAAAAATATCAGGCCCCTTTTAGGAGCCAAGCTGGGCACCCCAATAATGGAAGTGCCCAAAGTCATCAGCTGCTTTTGAAAATCTTGGCCTGTGTGTCAACCCTCCTTCGACAAGCCACTCACTGGTCTCCACGTGGGCTGCTGCAGGAAGAGTTTCACCTCTACTCCCCCTTTCTTAATTGCACCCGTCCCCATTGGCTCAGCAAGGCTTCTGCTAGCGGCTGGAAATGCCATGACGCCAGGCCGGAGCCAGGCTCTGGCCCTCTCCCTTCTCCAGCAACAATGGCAGCGGGCTGGAGCGGCCATATTTTGGGTTTACTTCATTTTATTTGGAGACACACCGCGAGAGAAAGTGTGAGTGACAAACTAAGCTGTCTGGGCTGTCAGTCATCCCTTTCAGGATCAGGACAGCCGAGATAATCTCCTGACGAGTCCTTGAAATGCCCACTTTGAAGACGACGACAGGTTCATATTTAGCCCATCAGTCTCCCCACAGAGCCTAATTACTACCTATGAAGGCCACTCGTTCATTACCGGAGGATTAGAGCAGGGGGTGGATAAGGATAGTTAACAGCTACCAGCGCAGGAACAGAAACAGCCAAGCTGAGCTTTGAAAGGGAAAATGCCACATCCAGTGGCAGCACCAGGCGTCAGCTCACCAGCAGGTTCAAGATGTTGCCTCCTGCCGCCCCATGAATACAAACAAGCAGGACCACTTCCATCCCACTTACCCCACCCAGCCCTTCTGCTCCCTGGTTCCGGTTCAGTTCAAAACAGCCCTCCCAATTTCTTAACCCTTCTGCAGACTTGCCCCACGCTGCCTCATGACCCCATAGCTTTGTTTGCCACATGCCAAGAGGATGCTCAAAAGAACGCTTTGCAGAGCCCTGGTAAGAAGCATAAGGGAGGACGATGGCCGGTTAAAGATTCTACCAGCTGGGCTGTGGCATCCCTCCTGCCTGTGTGATTCGCTCCTCAGCTGTACTCCAGGTTCTGATGCTTCCATTAAAAACAAAATAAATATGTCTAGCCATCGCCCCCAATCACAAAGAAAAATCTTTAATACATAAACCAAGTGCAATACATGTAGCAACGTCTGCCTGAGTCGGCAGACAGCAGAGCCACTTAGAAAATGTGAACAACAAGTTATTTGCAAACAAGGTTTTTATTTTCCAGCCCTAGCAAGTGGCCTGAAAAATTAATATATGGGGAGGAAGGGTGATCTAAGAGCAAAGGTCCTGGATTGAAGAGACCCAAGTTCAATCCCTGGCCCGGTGACAGATTTCCTGTGCTGATTTCAGGCAAGTTGCTTCATTTCATCTGTAGAGTTGTGATATTTAGCACATCTATCTCCCCACAAGTCTAATTACTACCTAGGAAGGCCACTCATTCATTACCAGAAGATCAGAGCGGAGTGGGGGGCTAGATAAGGGGGCGCTTCTCCACAGCTTACATGGCCCTGGAAGGTAAATCCATTTAGTAAGTATAATGTTGTGTAGCAATAGTTTGGCCACCCCTCCTCCCCACTTGCCATACTAAGTTCCTAGATACCAGACTGTAGTTTGTGTACACGGTACTAGACAAAATGAAGTGCTTTCCTGTGATCAGTGCTAACACCAAGAGACCAATGCAATTTTCACAGTCAGG
This sequence comes from Dermochelys coriacea, assembly GCF_009764565.3. Classification (NCBI taxonomy): domain Eukaryota; kingdom Metazoa; phylum Chordata; order Testudines; family Dermochelyidae; genus Dermochelys; species Dermochelys coriacea. The sequence goes on along the minus strand of NC_050079.1, from coordinate 39,243,774 downwards.
AAGCAAAGAGGGTGTGGGTCAGTAAAACTGTCATTACACAGGTAATTGTTTGATCATTTCACTCCAATTACATTTCTTTCAGCATCTGAACAATAAACCTTTTCTTGATCCTTCTCATTTATCCAGCAAATTTAGAAAAAAAAAAAGTTTGTTTCCAGGCTGCCAAGAGAGAGACCCTGGACTATCCGAAAGCAGGCATGCAGACAAGAGTGAAGTGATAAGAGGCCTTGATAACAGATAGAAAATAGCAACAGATTCAGACTTTCCCACCGGCTTGGAAATCAGGGGAGGAGGCGATTCCACGGGGCAAATGACAATCTGTTCTCCGTCCATCGCCCTCCCAATGTGGGGGGAAGGGGAGACAACGACGAGACAAACAGGCTCATATCTTCAGCTAAAATATGTTTGATCCTCCAGGACCGTTCTGCACTGCCACAGGGTAGAGACCTCAGTGTTGCCAACCCCTGAGCCTTTAAAAATAACAAAATCCACAAATTTATTCTTCTCTCTGCAAAACCAGTTAGATTTTTATGAAACCAATCATGAGATTTTCAGTTTGGGGGTCTCCTGCCTTGGGACAGACCTGTCTTGGGGCCCATATTTCCAAGCTCCTCTCTGGAGCAGCCAGCGCTAGACACATGCTTTATTTTATTTTTTATTTTTTTTAAATGAAAGGACAGGTTCTCACGCAGTCAAAGGACTCCAGGGGCTGAGGCACTGATAAAAAAAACCACCAACTCTCCAGGCTCGGGAGAGCTGGCGACGCTGTCCCTATAGAGAGGTTTCCCTGGTTTACAGAGGTTCTGAACAGCTTAAATGCTACACGGGCACATGCATGAGTCAGACAGCCCGACAGCCTGCCATGGACTTAAGGGTGATCCAGAAGTGGCTCTAAGTTAGTAGAGAAATGGGGTGGAATCCTTCCTTCCATACCAACAGTTTGGGCCGGTTAGGCAAGTTATTGTCCCCCCAACCTCCCTCTTTTGCCTGTCGCATCTATTCAGACAATAAGCTCTTTGGGTTAGAGACTGTCCCTCTCCTTCTCTGTACAGCACCTAGCACAATAAGGCCCTGATTGCATTGGGGGGCCCCCAGGCGCTACCGTAAGACAAATACAAATTAAGCAGTGTATTGAGTTCTGCCCGTCAGCTCTGTCCAGGACCTTAACAGCCACCTCTACCTCCAGCTGCATACCTTCCAGCCCTAGATCCACTGGAGCGAACAGCTGGCGTCAGGTGAGCTTGCTGCTTCCTCTCCCACCTAACAAGAGGAGCAGAAGGGGTTGGGATTCACGGGACGGAGACCGGATAATGTAGCTGGAGCCTTTCCCTGTCCTCCCACCCTTGGCAATCCCTATTTGTGTAAGGAACACAGGGGGACTAAGATAGTAGGAGGAGATCGGCACCCAGGGAAGAGCTAGATAAACTCCCATCTCTGGGGAGAACTCCTGCTCCTCTGAAGGCAGCCGAGGTCGTTCCCACCACAGATCACACACCTAGGCAGACCAGATGCTTGGGGCTCCCCATGCAAGCCCAGGGTGCTCCCAGCCTTGCAGAATGCACGGGAGGTAACAGAACCACCATACCAGCAGCTGGGCATAGACCAGGTCATCCAACAAGCCCTGGTTTTAGAGGGCTCCTAACGACGCCAGAGAAGTTTGAGGGTCTCCTGATTGTGCACCCTAAAAGCATGCATTTGCTTTAAGGTAGTGAGGTGCCCTCGCCCAGGGTCTGGGTCCCCAGTACCCCGGCTGAGAAGGCCGGGTCTGGAGAACAGAATGGGTCTGTTCAGACACTGGGGTTACTTCAATGGCACCACATCGGGCTGGAATCCCAAACCCGCTCAGGCAGGCAATAAACTCCCAGTGAAATCAATACCGGCATTCTGCACCCATGGCTATGTCTACACAGCAAAACGTGTGCTCAGGCTAGCCTACTCACCTCTGAGTGAGACCAAATCCAGCGAGCGCAAGGGAATAATAGCCATGAAGACAACCCAGGGTCCATGCCACCAGCACTGCGCCACCTTCGCTGCCACTGTTACCCACAGCAGCTGGATTCAAGCTCGCTCAGGTTGGCCAGCCTGTGCACAGCTTTTGCTGTGTAGACAAACCCTTAGAGAACTTCTGGACAGACACCAGTTTTAATAAATCCTCCCCACTCACAACAGCTACATCTAGGGACTAATCGAAGTTAACACCACCCCTCTCCCAAACTAAGGTCTCTGCCACCCATGTACTCCCATCAGGATGCATCGTCCCCCAGCCAGCAGTACAGAGGTAAATAGGATGCATCGTTCCAGACAGGGACCCTTAACAGCAGGAGCATTGCAAGGCTGATCAGCACAGCTTGGAGAGCACACACAGGAAACACAAGCCAAGCTGGGAAAGGCAAAGCCCCACAGCAAATTAAAAAAATAGAGGGGGAAGATGCCAAAAAGCAGGAGCAAGGGTTGGTTTCCAAGCCTTGTAAGAACCATCTCTAGCTCCCACCATCATCTCCCAAACCCCTCCCGAATCAGGGGCTCTGCCACCCCAGAGATACCCCCCAACACACACACACAGCCCCCTCCCAACTTAGATCAGGTGTCCATTCCACCACGCTCAGCTATTACTAGACTGGAGGTGCTGATGCTTTGTTGGGAATTTGGAGGCATTTTTTGAGGCCAGCTCTGCGCTTTCAGCAATGGGAAGGTTTGAGCTGGCCTCTGGTCGTTCACATCACCACCCCCTGGGTGACTTCCAAAGCTGCCACACTGCATGTGAGTAGAGGTGCTGCAAGCAGCTGGGCAATTCAAGAATGCTTGGGGGGGCGGGGGGAGGGTGGAGAAACAGGAGAGATACACGGCAGGATGCGCAATTCTTCCTGATTATTTCTTCTCCCGTGGCCTTTACCTTCCCTCTGCAGGGGACAGCACAAAGTCTGGGCAGACCCTTGGCAAGCCCACCCCTAGCAAAGCTTTCCCTCAACAGGAGAGAGGAGATGCTCCAAGCTAGCCAACTGGATAGGTCATAGGTGCACGCGCCAGGAGTGCGCGCACACATGGCATCTGTCGGGAGCCAGCCCAGATGCCTTGAGCTGGCCATTCCTGGAAAGCGTTAACACGCAAGCAGTGCCGGGCTCTGAGGGAACTTGACCCTGAGCAGAGCAGGAGGAGTGACCGTGCTGGAATGAGAGGGCCACGCAGAAGGAGCTGGGGGTGAATCCAGGTTCTCCTGCAAAGTCAGCGAGCTTGATAGAAAGCAGATAATGGCTCTTTGTCTCTGCAGCGTCCTTCAGGCTCTTATCCAGTCGCTGACCCTGAATTCATCTTCAAATTAAAAAGAAATATATAGAACGGAGACTGGAGTCGGCAGATGGATGCTTCCCACCAGGCCCCAGGGAGCTGAAAGCTGTGCCTCTCCCAGCTTGTAAAACATGGGCATGACGTCTGCCAGTCACCTGGCAATCAGGAAGCAGGGAGACCAGTTATTACCTGGGCTTGAAAACACTCCCAACTCCCCTGTTGACTTGGCCCCAAGAGTGCCAAGGCAGGCGAAGGCCTCACTCTAGCTACCATGCTTTCCTGTACCAGTCTCTTCCTCCAGCCCAGAAGAGAGTCTTCCCCGCCCTCCCCAGGGCTTTCCTGCTCTGGACCACTCCGACCAGAGATTCAGCTAAGAGAGCGGGGACAAGCAACTAACTTTGCTCAGTAAGCCAAGCCGGGAGCTGCCTTCCCTGAATGTGGGACAGCCTTTTGCCTCCTCACCATTTGTCTCCGAGCACCATACCCGGAGGGCAGGGACCGGGCACACCTGAGATGAGAGCTTCCTCACCTGCACGTGACCGACAAGTCACTGGGTGTATAACAAATTTGGCCAATCATCCAGGATCCTCCATTTCCCCCATCTCTTCACAAAGCTTCGTTAGGGTCTCTCCTTTAGGAGCTTCATGCACACACGGCAGGGGAAGAATGGCCCAGTGGCTAGGGCTCTAGCTTTGGAAACCTGAGTTCAATTCCCTGCTCCGCCACGGAGTTCCTGTGTGACCATGGGTAATTCACTTAGCTTCTCTGGGCCTCAGTTCTCCCATTTCTACAATGGGGTTAATAGCACTGTCCTAGCGCACAGGAACTCCAGGGAGGTTCCTGTTGTGATCTGCCAGAGCCATCGACCGGACAGTTGCGCTTGCCGTAGCCAGCATCAACAGATGATTTTTTACACCAGAGAGCGCCGCAGAGAGGAAGCCGTTGTTGGGAGCAAGCGGGTGGAAAGCCACAGCGCCGCAGACGGGGCAACCCATTGCTCTCCACCGCTATAGGCATTTTGAAGGAGGACTTGAGCTCCCTCTCTTTGTCCTCATTTTTACTTCCCTCCCACCCCATTTTCTGAGGCCTGGTCTATACTTAAAATGGAGGTGGAGATAGCTAGAGGGTTCAGGGATATCCCTGGTGGAGACACAGCGAAGTCCAGGGAAGTATGTTTCCACGAACCTAGCTCCGGACAGAAAGAGAGCCCCCTTCCATCGCTGTAGGCTGCTACAGTCCCAGTAGCGTAGATCTTAGTGAAAGAGGTGTAGAAGTCGTACAGCCATCGGGGAATGCTGCTCTTTATATTCACAAGAGCAAAAAACCCCAAAGCAACTTCGCCCGCACTAACATCCGCTGCACATTCAGGGTGAGGCATTAGGGTTCAGGAGTCAGGAGAGTCCAGAAGTGAGCAGATTGAAACAGCTGCCTGCCCCAAGCATTTGCCACCGGCGTTTTCTTTGTTAGACTGAAGCTTGCTGTATTATCACCTGTGGTATGTGTAATGCCCACCCCTCATCACCACAGTCTCTGGGCGCCTCTGTTTCAAAAGTATTTACCTTCACACACCCCTGGGAGGCAGGGTAGTGCTATTACCCCATCGCACAGAAGGGAAACTGAGGCAGACATTAAAACAACTACCCACAGAGTCTGTGGCAGAGCGGTGACTTGATCACACATCTTGCAAGTATCGGGCGAGGGCCCTGACCACTCGGTTATTTTTTTCTTTCTTATCCGATAGGGTATTAAATAGCTACCCCAACCCCCCTCCTGACACACACTGAGTTCTGGCCAAGCTAACACTATTAGAAGCCGTAAGTTTGGCAATACCATGCCTGTGAGGCACAGATGCAAGTCTCAGCAGTCAGACACCCCTTTCACAGTTTTGGTGGCTGCTGTTCCCCAGTTTAAAGCTTCGAGTGGGGCACAAGGAAAAGCCACAGCCATCATCGAAGCACCTCAGCACCTCTTTGATCCAAGCCCCCGGCTCTGCTCTTCGGGAAAGGCAGAGAGCCCAGTGGGATATGCATAGCATTCTCCAGCCACCCTGGCTGACTCCCACCACCTGGTTCAGCCAGATGAGAAGCCAGCTCCTGAGGCAGACCTCACCCACACGAACATCCTCAGACCAAAGGGGTGGGGGGAGAGAGTTTGCTGGCCCACCTCACTCGAGGCCCGGGACATGACACGAGTGGGACTGCGGCCGGGCACAAGCAAGCGTGCGATGCCGTTGGCTGTTTTCAGATGCCTATCTCCTCCAGAAAGGATGGGTGAACGTGCTGATAACTGTGGATACTGCAGGAGAGGATGCTGGGGAAGATAATCTGCTATTATAAAAGAGGAGGGTGGCTCTTGGCCAGACGCACAGCACAGAGAGAAGGGGTTCCCGAGATCGCTCCGTTCCCCTGCAGATCAGAAATCCTTTGGCTGGCGTTGGTTCCCCCTGACCAGGATCAGGGGGTCGGGGGGGGAGTCAATGAAGCTGAAAAAGGAGCATCTCCTACCCAATGCAAAGGGGCCCTTGTAACTTCCTTCATGAGCTGTCGTTTAAGATTGATGGAACGCAGTGGCTTTTCGGGGTGATGGCTGGATGTTTCTGCCGGCGCATCCCTTTCCAGCGCTAACACCCCCGAGGAACAGAGCACAGAGCCGGACCCAAACTTCAGGGGCATCCAGCCCCAGGGGCTGGCTTGCGCTCGCCACGTCCCTGGGAAGCGCTCACCAAGTCAAACGGAGGCATGGCGTCCTTCTGACCTTTGCCCGGGCCAACACCGACACCAGTTTGAAAAAGAGAGACAAGCCAGCCACCGAGGGGGATGCATCTGAAGGGGCCGACTGGGTCTTTTCCTAGGTAGGAAACCCTGCGAAGAGGGAGAAGGCAGCCCCCCCCTCAGCCCAGCATCAGGTATAAAAAGCATCTCAGGGGCTAGGCTCCCCGCTCTTCCCAGATACGTTTTAATAGCAGTCCAGTGCAGGTAGCTGATAATGTCCGGCCCGGAGTGGTACCCATCGCTAATTAGGAGCCCTTCTCTATCACACAGAGATAAACTCGGCCTGACCTTTCCCGATGGTCTCCATGGTAACGCGGGTGCCCTCTCCACATTAGCCGCCCCTCCCCCAACGATTAAACCCATTAAGTCGGGGGCGGGGGGGAGAGATAGTGGGGCGGGGAACAAGAGAGGAGATGCTGAGCGGCGATAAGTCAGGCAGCTCAGGCAGGCAGAGGAATGGAATCGAGTGGGATGCACAAAGCCGGCCCCACACGCACTTGCTTGCAGAGTCCCGCTAGCGTCCTGACCAGCCCGTTCAGCCGACGTAGGGACGCAGCCCCCTCCTCGTCGGCTGGTTTCCACCCTCCCACCTCCAGACTCAGATGCACCTTCCAACACGCGCGCGCCCTGCCCAGGGCAGCGGTCCCTGCACCACCCGTCTTTTCCCAAAAGCGGGGCACCCACTCAGCCTGGCACCCCTGCCTGCCGCTGAAGCAGCTTCATTTGCGGCGCTGGGCCGGGGGTTAGCGACTTTCCGTGCCAGGGCACAGCCGTGCATGGGGGAGGGGCCCGGCAGGGTTACAAGGGGTGTGCGGGGGCCGCGACGTGATGCTGGCCGGAGCCAGTGCTGGTTTAGCATCTCTGGGCGGTGCTCAGGAAGTGCTCCGTTTCGGCAAGAGAGCAGTGATAGCCAGGCAACTACAGGGGCCTGGCCAGCAAGACGCAACCCTGAGCTAAGGGCGGGGGACGGAAAAGGGAACCAAGTCCCCAAGACCCTGTCAAGTCAGAGTCTCTCTGGTGAGCCTGGTTTGTCCCATGTGAACACTTGCTGGATGGGAGCTTCCCATCACTACAGGCCTGGATTTGAGCTAGCAGCCTAGAGGAAACAGACCCCATAAATCACAGACTATCCCCGGGGCCCCCCCTCTGCAGGACTTCTCCCAGCCTGGCCACGGAGGGTCAGCACCATGCAAAGAGACCCTCAGAGCTGAGGTCTCCCATCCCAGTGTGAACAGCTAGCCCCAACAAGGTGCCAGCCCCGGCCTCGCCTCGGGAAAGGAAATCCCCTGGGCAGGACACACCGAGGGTGGGGGAAGTGGGCCAGGCTGGCAGCAGAGGGTACAGGAGGTGTAGTGCCCCCCCGCCTCCCCACCTCGCATCAGCCACACTCGGAGCAGCACGTGGGGGAAAGAGAGGGAACAAATCCTGCCCTCCCATTGTGAACAGCTGCTCCTCCCTGCTCGTTTTACCAGCAGAAGGTCTTCTCCCCAGAACAGAAATGGGCCCCCCGCTCGGCCTCAAAAGCTTTGGGGGAGGCTGGATCTGAACTTTGCAGCTCAGGCCCTTGGGGGGGGGGGGGGGGACGGGGGGGGGAGAGAGAGAGAGAGAAAGAGAGAGAGACAAGGAGAGCCAGAGCCTGAGAAAAAACAGCCCTGCTGATATCAGAGAGATTGGTTTCAGACGGAGCTGCTCCCTCTGCCAAGTCCATACCCTATCTAACCGGGGTGCAGTTACTTAACATTCATCACTGGCTGAACTCTGTAACTTTATCAGCTCCCAAGCATGGCGCCATCAGAGGGCCCGGCCGTTCTCAGCTCTCAGATAGGCCAGATAAACCACTGATAGATTACAGGAGATTGTTTCACTTCAGGGGACGGGATTACTAATAGGAATAGTAAGAGAGCCCACATCATATTGAACAGCCAACGAGGCAGGGGAGTGCGGGGGGGGGGGAGGGGGAAGAGAAAAATAATGAGAAAGAAAATACAGGAACAATGGCAATGAAGTGACTTTATGTTTCAGATAGGGCTGATAAAGCACTGATAGATTTTAAGGGAGGAAAGATTCTAATAGAGCCATCCCCAGCCCTCAGACACATCAGATGGATAGAAACAGATTGCTTCACAAAAGGGGATGCAACTTTTAATGCAATCCTGGCTTTTCATCTGATAGAGGAGGAGGAAGGAAGGAGGGAGAGGGAGAGGAACTGTAAATAGAAGGGAAAAGTGTTTAAAATTACACCCACACTGGGCCAGACATAAAGGGGCTTTCGCTTGAGTTTGGGCTTCTAGGGCACCTTCCATCCAGAGGCTTGGACAGTAACATGGATGCCACTTTTCAGATGGGGAAACCGAGGCAAAGGGGAAGCAATCAGTCTAGATTATAGAAATAAAACCCCACTCTCTCGATTCCATACTAATGTAAAGACAGCTGCTTTCATCCCTTCCTTGTTTTTAAGTCACCCCAAAAGCATGTTTCAGAGTAGCAGCCGTGTTAGTCTGTATTCGCAAAAAAGAAAAGGAGCACTTGTGGCACCTTAGCGACTAAAATTTATTTGAGCATAAGCTTTCGTGAGCTACAGCTCACTTCATTGGATGCATGGGCTCATTAAGGGCCCGTCGCAACAGCCCATCCCTACCCAGCAAAGCACAGCAGCACATGCTCAAAATTCAGCACGTACTTACGTTCTGCTGAAGTAACGGGCCAGAACCATGTACTTCAAGTCAAGCACATGGTTAAGTGCTTTGCTGAAGAAGGATGAACGTAAGCATGTGCTCAGAGGCTCTGCCGAACGGGAGACGAATAGCACAAGTCTAACCTGGTGGTAAATTTTCCCTTTTAAATCTAAGGAGGAGATTTCAGTTCTTACAGCTCTCTGCACTCTGAAGAATTCTGGAGCAAACAAGCTATGCCCGGCATGGGGATGTATATTTTGCAGAGTCTCTTCAGCCAGCTTTGAGTTTAGCAGTGCACGCGTCACTCGTTTAGGACAGGAAGTGAATAACCACCACCTCCAACTGACATGTTTTATGCAGCACGCACAGCAGTTATCCCGAGTGGGATTGACCAGGATATTGGTCCTATTGCAAAAAGGGATCTGCAATGAGTAAGAGCTCCCAGGGCCTCTATTAGCAGCAGTGGGTAAAGAGGATGTTGGGGTATGCGTGCTGGGCTGGCATGCTGGCACAGTCGTCCATCAACAGCAGGGAGTCAGGAGTCATGCTTCAAATGGTTTCACATGCCCAGGTAAGTCAGATACTCCAGGTCATCTCCAAAGATGGAGCTTTCAAACACCCAGGGTGGCTGGCAGTAGAGAGAAGGGAGGAGGCAGTCTCTGCGCCAAGCCCCACGCAACTCAAGGCCCACCTCTGTTCCCCCTGAACTGGCTCCTTTATCCATTAGCAAAGTCCCACTCCCGCTGCCTTCCCATCGGGATCTCAGAGCCGCCCCACCCACTGGCTTGCTGGGAGTTATGTAGAGCAGAGCAGTTGGAAGGATCCGTTCCCTTCCTGCCCCCCAAAGTCCACGGTTTTATAGATACCTGAGCAGATTCAGATCCAAGCCTCTGCAAGGAAATGGGTGCAGCAGCTGTGCCTGCCCATTGACCATCCAGCAGCTGCTTCTGCAGCCTGGGGGGTGGGGAGCAAATCACTCCAGTGAACGTTCATGCAATTGCACACACCTACATGGAGCAGAGTATGAGGCCTGGAGAGTACAGGTCTCAGGAAGGGTTCTAGACCACTCCATCATTAGAACGCTATTAACTCCCTCCATCAAGCACGCCATGATGGAGAGGGAGTCTAGACAAGCTGGAGATCTGAGGGGGAGAACAAAGCAACAAATGGCTCAGGCAACATCCAGTAAGACCTGGAGCCTTAGACCTTTGGACCCTTGAAAAGTTACTTTGCTGGCATCTCTGATACACCAGCTGCTGAGCGACGCTGACAAAGGCAGAGAAGGATTCTGGGACCAGCAGGGGAGATGGGTGCCTGTGGAGTTGGGAATCTGCCAACTTAGTCCTATTCGTGGCTTAATGGGAAGACACATGATTTTGAGGCTTGGAGCAAAAGGTAAAGGAGCCAGGACACCTGGGTCTTATTCCCACCTCAGCGAGTCATTTAACACACCCAGTACCTCTGCTTCTCTGTCAGAGAGGAGGCTCATTCCTCAACCCTGCAAGGTGGGCGGTTTTCTCAGTGAGCGTAAAGCGCTTTGAGATGCTAGGACACAAGGTGCAGTATTGCTGTCCCACGGCTCTATACAGCCCCAGCAGTGAAGCCGCTTCACCCCTAGCCAGTAACATTGGAATATTACCACCACGCGTTAACTAGGAGAAAAAGAGCTTCAGGGGTATACACCCTCATACTTCAGGACATGAGTCAGCTACTCACTGCCAGAGGCTGGGAATAAATTTCCCCTCTGGGAAAGTCAGTGCACAGTTGTCCATTGCAGGGGATTTACACTTCCGTCTGAAGTCAGTGTTATTGCATCCTGGCTGAGAAGGGATAACAGACAAGATGGAGCACTGGCCGGCTGCGTATCGGGCTTCCTACGTTTCTACTGCCAGAGAGATTTTAGTTTTTTCTTCCAAGCTAGAATAAGCCAGTAAATATTTGCTCGCCAGATGCAGCCCTTAGGAACGGCTCCCCCAGCTTCTGGCAGGGCAGGGAGGACTAGAGGGAGAGATCTGCGATGAGCAGGTTTGAGGAACACTTCAGGACTTCCCTGCCAGGGCACAGCAACTGCGTTTGGCACAGGATTCTCCTGGGGCGGGGGTTCGCTCAGTTAGTGGAGTGTTGCTGGGGGTGCCTGCAGGGTGGATCCAGAATGGAGTGGGGGGTAAGGGTGGAAATTGGAAGGGGATCCGGACAGGTCTTTATCCCCTTCCCTGTCCCCATGGATCCAGCCTCTCCATGTTCTCTCCCCCCAGCCAGGGCAGGTTTGTCTGAGGCAACAGCTGCTGCAGGAATGTAAAGAAGCCACTTTTGTTCACTTGTGAGCAAGAAAAATCTGTCTGGGCAAGCAGCTGCCTCTCCTCCGGTACTACTACACCCAGGCGGCCGGAGCCCGTAGTAGGTCCATCCCCTCCTTCCCCATCCTCGGTGGGGAAAAAGCAAGCACTGGACTGGCAAAGACCAGCCCTGCCCAGTGTCTAGCAGCCCGCCCATCTCCCAGGGTTTTCTTTACACAGAGCAGGCATGGACCCAATGCAGCCTAGCCTCAGGTGTGCTGAATATGGCACAGAGTCTCCTCTCCCACTAACAGCAGCCTCCAAGCCAGGCGTCTTGGCACAGGAGGGAGGACAGGGAGTTTCACTCCCACATGGCAGGGGAGCAGAGAGAGGGAAATGGAGACAGAAGCAGATTCTGCTCTGGATTCACACTCCATGTCCCCGGACTTTGATGGAGTTACTCTTGATTTACATAGGTGGGGGAGGAAGGATGGAAGGCAGGACCAAGGCCAGATGATTGGCCCCCCCCCCCCCCGTCAGCTGAGAAAAGTTCCCATACATTCAGTAGGAGTTTCTCCCTCTCCCCCCCCCCGAGGCTGCCTGCTTGCACCGTGTGGGGCAGACACCATGAGGGGCAGGCACTGTGGCTCCTGCCCGCAGAGTCTCCAGCGGAGAGGAAAGGGTCTGTTCCTTGGAAGACGGCTTCTGTGGTTTCCTCAGGTGGCACCTCAGACCAGATGCAGGCATTTCCCCCAACACATGATGTAAACGGCACCAGAGAGATTGTAAATGCTTCCCTGTCATTACAGCAGCTGGGAAGAATTCCCCGCAAAAGCAGCTGACTGCTCATTAAAGAAGTTGATTGGGCTTTAGGTTCTGATCACTGGGTTTTAGTCCCAGGGATGCTCAGCAAGTCTCTCTGCTTCCTGCCTGCAGGTTTGGCTCGAGGACACACACAGAATTTACAGGCTTCTGCCTGGAAGGGAGGGGAAAGTTCTGCCCCACTGGAGTGACAGGATCTGTTCAATCATTTCTTCCAGCTGGTTGCCAGCCTCACCAAAGAGCTGCAGGGGTCACCAGGACCTGGGACTTCAGGTAGCTTCCCCAAGGAGGGGCAGAGAGGCTGAGGGAGTCACTTTTAAAAGATGGTCACAACTTTCAAGGTGGGGGAAGAAACCTCAATACAGCAGTAGCCTCAGGACCTCAGACACTCTCCTTTCATCCTCCACCAGACTTTTCATCTCTGCACGTTCTCCTCTGCAGCTCCTCCGTCCCTGCTGCAGCTAGCGATCTGCTTGCAAAGCTTGCTTGGAACATGCCTTGGTTCTCCCTCCCCCTAACTTCTACAAGTTCTCCTCTCCTCCCCCATCTAAGTGGGACCTCAGACGCTGCAGCCGAGAGAGCCACTATGCAGGACTGTCCTTGCTGTAAGAAAAGGAGGACTTGTGGCACCTTAGAGACTAAAATTTGAGCATAAGCTTTCGTGAGTTACAGCTCACTTCATTGGATGCATTCATGTAGCTCACAAAAGCTTATGCTCAAATAAATTTGTTAGTCTCTAAGGTACCCAAGTCCTCCTTTTCTTTTTGCGAATACAGACCAACACGGCTGCTACTCTGAAACCTGTCCTTGCTATGGCTCAGCGAAGCAGACAGGTGTTTATGATTACACAGCCAGATACAGACTGGTCCTGGAGTGGGGAAGGAAGTTATTTTGAAAAGGGACTGTCACACAAGGGGAGAAATTCCAGAAGATCAGAAGAGATTTATTGCACGCACGCGAGCACACACACACACACACACACATACACTCTCTCTCTAAATCTGCCAGTTGTCAGGCAAAAGGGACTCCCCATAACCCAAACTTGCTAACATCACAGCTCTTTCTGCATCAACAGGGGACGATGTCTGTTACCAGAAGGTGACATCACTGCAGGATTAAGCAGTCAGGAGATGCCATGCTGCAAGGGGCTGGAGTTCTCATTTGAAAACCCTTAAGCTCCTGCTTGGAGAGCCAGGATGAGTGCCGACGGCGATCTGCTGACACACCCTCCCTCGGAATCGGAGTGAGGGCCACTTGGTTGAGCTTATTCTGGAATTTGAGCTGTTGCTTTTCAAAAGGGGAAGCTACTTCCGCTCGCCTCTCGCTGTCTCAGACTCTGGACGGCCCTACACATTCCCCACTATTGCTACTAGGCTGAGGCCCAACTAATGGCCCCTTCAGCTCAAGACACATACCCAAGCTTTGGCAAGTCCCCACCAGTGGAGGCTTGTTCCAAAAACGCTTTTGAAAACCTTCACCAGGCTGGAGCAAAGACGTCCAGGTGAAAGGTCTTGGCCAAGGAGCGCCTGCCCAACGACTGCCCGTGGCCTGCGCCACTCACAGAGGAGTCGTCAGGATCCACCACCTGTATATTCCCAATGCTCCTGCATGTGAGACGGACACCGGCCCTGCCTAGGAAGCAAGGAGAGCCACCTAGGTTAACTGGTTAGTCAGTTCTAGTGTCCTTTACCTGGACGCAGGTCATGCATCCTCCTGATCAAACTTTGGGGGACCAGACACTGGATGCTGATGAGTGAGGCGCATTCCAGGTGCGCTGCTAACTGTGCCTGCCACTTTCCCTTCAAAGGCAGCAGGGTCTTGCTTAAACAGAAGGAAAGGGGCAGGCAAGGGTGGGGTGGGAGCAGAGGACCCAGCTACATCGGCCCTTGGGGAATAAATCACTAAGATTCTAAATAAAGAAGAAAAAAAAATGAGGCCTAGAAAGAAGAGTTCTGCCCAGAGTTTCCTTCGGTACATCTTCAGGCACCTCATCACTGGAGAGAAATACTAGCCAGTCTATAAAGACATTAGATCCCTGTGACAGCCTGTTACCCAAAAGGAGATCATCAATATCAGGGGATATTGAGGTCTTGGGTCAAACTGGAGGACCGTCTGGCTAATCTAGGACAAATTACTGTTCCAAAGATACTTGCAGTGTCATTGTAGCTGCGTTGGACACAGGATATTAGAGGGGCAAGGTGGGTGAGGTGATGCCTTTTACTGGACCAACTTCAGCTGGTGAGAGAGAGAAGCTTTTAAGCTTACACAGAGCTGTTTGTCAGGTCTGTTACAGAAATCTAAAGCTCAAGGCCTTCCAATATCTGGAGGAGCTACTTGAGACTTTCTAGTCAGAATGGCCAAGCAATGCCCAATGGGTCCCAGCTTCGCAGAGTCTCCCAGGATACCCGAAACCTTGGGCCAAAGAGGGGCTGGGTTCTGGACAGCCAGAATGATTTCCAAGCAAAGCAAGGCAGGATCCTGCAATATACAGCAGGTATCCAAATACAGCATTACATATTCATCTAAATACCACAGTGGGCAACAGCCTCGCTTGGAAGGCACCGCTGGAGCAACACACATGGCCCCGGGGTGAAGTAGGGGGAGTACAAAATGATTCCCACCCCCCAGCCACTGGGGGGCACAGGAACCCATTTCTCCATCCACCTTCTCCCCCACCACAAGTCGCTGGGGAAGGGCACACTTTACCACAAGGCCTGGTCGACAAGCAACCTGGCACCAGTTTAACCTGATCTAGTGTAGGTTTGTGTCTAGACACTTGGCTTTAGGACTGGCTTATTCAGTTTAGTTGCTTTGGTAAATACACAGGCACTAACTAGACATGTGTGTGTCCACATAGTTGCTAGCACCTGTGTCCGTTCAGTTGGTTTATAAACAGGTTTTAGATAAGTCAGGACAGCTGTTGCATTTTGACAAAGCCTTGGCACAGAGCACGCTAAGAACGATACACACAATTACAATGGCGTTGCCAGCTGGGACTCCAGGGTCGCGACCAGCGTTTCAGGGCTGTGACTGTATTGCACCTAGCACAACGAGGCCTTCAGCTCAGATGGGGACGTCTAGGTGCTACTGGAATACAAATAAAATAACCACCCAGGAATCAAACACACTTATAGGAAACCAAACACCTGGATGCCTCTCCAGCCCTGGACTCGAAGTGGGAAGCTAAGAAACAGGCCCTAGATCAGTCAGTCACTTCCAGAAAGAGCCTGGGAACAGATGCAGCAGCAAAAGTCAACTGGGCCAAGTCAAAGTTTGGGACACCCAGGAATCCCCAGCAACTTCATTTTGTAAAGAATTTAAAGCAACCAGCCACACTGAAGATGAACAGGAAACCGATCCTGAGCAGGGAAGCAGGAGCCCCCCCTCTTCTTTCCCTCCAGCTCAGCCCCAAGACTGTTGGTGGCACATGCTGGGAACAAAGCAAGAAAGGGAGAGAAACAGAGGAAACAGTTTTCTGTGGAGGTGGTGTTGCGATGTCACAGATAACTCAGCCAATCAGCATGCAGCTGACAAGTTCATTTACATAATGCTGTTTTCTTGCTTACAATGTTGCAGAAACTCTCAGGGGGAAATTCCTAGACTCTTTCAAAAGGTGTTATTTCCAGCTAAGGTGTCACAGGCATTAGCATAACAGTAAAACACTAGGGCCTGCTAGGCCAAAGGACCTCAGAACATTTTACAAATGTCAGGGGAGCCTTAAAAGGTGCTAAAAGAAAAGGAGTACTTGTGGCACCTTAGAGACTAACAAATTTATTAGAGCATAAGCTTTCGTGATCCGATGAAGTGAGCTGTAGCTCACGAAAGCTTATGCTCTAATAAATTTGTTAGTCTCTAAGGTGCCACAAGTACTCCTTTTCTTTTTGCGAATACAGACTAACACGGCTGCTACTCTGAAACCTTAAAAGGTGCTGTGACAGAGCTACGAACAGCAAAAATAATTGCTGAAATGCAGCCCCCTCTGGGTTGGCAGGTGGCAGCTGTTTAACAGGTGGGATGCTGAAGTAAACGCACCTTATCTCATAGAAAGCGCCACGGGGTAGCTGAAAGTCATGGCCTCTGCTTTAATGCTCACCCTGAGGCTCACACCTCCAGCAATATAGAGTGCCCACACCGGGACAGTCCTGACCCAAAGGGAAGGTGCCCCCTAATGAGTCATTGCCACCACTTCCTACAACACCCAGGAGTTCTGGCCCAGTCTTGCTTTGCTCATGAGCTACGGAGCGCAGCACAAGGTACCACACTTGCTGTAGGCGTTTTGTGCATAGGCAGAATCCTAGGTACAAGCACAAAATGATCTTACAGTTTAAGTGGCAGCAGCTTTCACCTTCCACCAAAGCCAGTTAGCGCAGCCAGAGGTAGCAATCACTGCTTCGACCCCTGGGCAAACAGAGCGAAGCACATAACAAGGCCTCTCTCTCTAGCCGCTCAGATCACCCCAGATTATTATGTGACGAAAGAAGGGGAGAATGGCAAGAGAGATGAGCTCTGGGGAGCACAGCACCATTGCCTTGTTGCATTTGCACTTCGTTTGCAAAATGAAAATAAAACCTACCCTTAAATTAAAATTGTAACATTTTATCACCAGGTCCATGAATTATCAAGGCACTGGAGTTTGTGTGTGCAGGCTTTTTTTCTTTTCTTTTTTTGTTCTTGGCATTTTGGTGGAGCGAGATAAGAGTAAAAAACAACAGATCTGCTCAGAGAGTGAAAGAGGGAGATAGATAACGCAGATACCAACTCCTACACAAAACAGTCCTGGCTTTATCGCTGCTTTTTATCACAGTTCCTTTAAAAAAAAAGGAAGAAAAAAAAGAAAAACAGCCCAACCGGAATGGGGCAGCACATTAAAAATGAACTTTATACTGTTTGCTCTTTAGTTTTATATTTAGATGAAGCAAACTTAGATTTTCAGTCGATATCTTCCCAGTGCAAGAAGCTGAAAGTTTGGAAGCCTGAGGCTCCCCCTCCTCATTCGCACCAAAAAGCAGGTGGCCTAAAAATAGATTTAAGAACCTAAGAGTGACTTGATTTTCAAACAATACCGAGCATATGCAGTGCCCTATTGGCTTTTTGAGGATTTGTACATTCTGCACTGGGGGATCGGGGGGAGACGCAATTCTAGGTGCTCAATTATGGGTTGAAGAGCCTAACTTTAGGTAACCAAGTTCAAGAAAGTTTGGGTCTTTATTTTTATTATCAGTTGGCCAGTGATGACAGCATGCCTCATCACTACTCTAAAAATGTGGCATTGTAAATGATGAGCAGCTCCAGTCCTGCAGACTGAAATAGTGCTTGCTATTGTGAAGTCAACGGAACAATTTGCAGTAGCTACCACGAAATTCAAGGAACAAGCTACCAGGAAGTCCAGGTAACTACCATTACAATCTATAGTAAGTGCAGGCAGGGTGGGATCCCCAGAAACTTCAGGGAAAGCAGAGTGGAATACGAGTCAGATAAAAGAAAATCCAGATCCAAGCCATGTGTTTTTATGCACCACAGAATTTAGCAGACTATGTTCTGCAGAACCCAATGTCCCTTCAAGCTCACTCACCTACCTCTCAGCTCTGGATAAAAGCAGCTGTTCACTGACTCTGTGCCCCACTTACTGCCTTAACTTGCCCCAGACTCAGTTACAGACCAAAGGAAGAAGCCGCTCTAGGACATTTTGGCAGTGTGAAGAAAGGATAATCCACAAGCCTAGGACTTGGGAGGCCTGGTTTTAATTCCCTGCTCTGCTACAGACTTTTCCTGGGACCTTGGGCAAGTCACTTAGTCTCTCCGTGGGGTCAGTTCCAACATACGTACAATGGGGATCACAGCACTGCCCAGCCTCATAGGGGTGCAGTGAGGATAAATACAGTAAAGATTGTAAGCCGCTCAGACCCTACAGGGATTGGTGCCAGGCAAGTACCTAAGATAGATGGTGAGCTTGGTTCCTGACAGTGCAGTGAATGCAGCCAACAGTGGCAGTACAAATTAAAAACCAGGATTACCACTCAGAGGTGCGGAGGGAACATTAGCGAGGAAAATGAAAGTTTACAATTGATAGATATCCAGCCCCACCTTTGGCTCAAAATAGAGTCCAGACCGTCACCTGGGTTACCATGGGCATCCGCTGTTGGCACTTGGCGTTCCAAGCACACTGTTGTTCGTGACCTCCATGTGAAAGCTGGAAACAGATTTCTTGGTTAGGCATTGGAGGGTTGCCAGCTTCAGGCAAGTTGGCTAGAATAGTGTGTTAGCGAAGGGTAGCTCACCAGCGGCAAGCTATTGGGAGTCCACTGTGAAAGTGAAGATGGAACAGGTTTGATCAGAGATTTTTTACAGACAGGTGTGAGCAGAAAGGAGAGGTAAATCTGGGGTTGACCTGCCACATCCATATATCTGTAAGCAGTGCTCCCTGCTAGAAGTGAACTAGGGCCCTACCAAATTCAGTTGTGAAAAAAGCATCACAGCTCATGAAATCTGGTCTCTTCATGAAATCTGGTTATTGGTAGGTGGAAAATGACTATGCTGTCATAGACACAGCAAAGACACTTGGAAATAAATTCAGCTGCAAGAAAAGGAAAGTACATGATAAATTAAGCTACGCGTATAAATTTTTAAGAGCCTCCGTTTTAATTCTGGTCATTATTCAACAAATTTTTCTAAGAAAATGCCAAATAGGCAGGAACGAGTAATTAGGATTGCCACACTTACTTCTGCACCGCTGCTGGCGGCTGCACTGCCTTTGGAGCTGGGTGGCTGGAGACCAGCAGCTGCTGGCCAAGAGCCCAGCTCTGAAAGCAGCGCTGCTGCCAGCAGCAGCACAGACGTGAGGCTGGTATGGTCTGCTATTGGCACCTTTACGGCTGCGCTGCCACCAGCAGCAGCTTCCTGCAGCTGGCAGAGGTTCCTGGAGATGGGAGCATGGAGCTCAGTGAACAATAGGAGCCCTGGGCCGGGGTTCTTCCAGCCCTGCCCTCTCCGGCTCCAAGCTCAACACTTGGGGGCTAAAGGAGCGTTGGGCTGGCTGTGTGTATAGGGGGTGATCATGGTGCTCCCCCTGACTGTGGCATCCTGAGTGATTGCTCATCTGTAAGGTTGGCCTTGTCCCCTTACCCCAAAAGTGACAACCCACCCCAGACCATGCCACCCTCACGTCTGCGCTGCTGGTTGTGGCAGCGCTGCCTTCAGAGCTGGGCTCCCGTCCAGCAGCCGCTGCTTTCCAGCCACTCAGCTCTGAAGGCAGCGCTGCTGCCGACAGCAGTGCTAAAGTAAGGGTGGCAATACCACAACCCCCCCATACAATAGCCTTGCAATCCCCCTCCCCCACATGGGTCAGGACCCCCATGGTTTCAATATCATGAAACTTCAGATTTCAATATCTGAAACCGTGAAATTTACAATTTTAAAAATCCTATGACCATGAAATTGACCAAAATGGACCATGAATTTGGTAGGCCCTGTTCAGAACATATACACTGCTGTGGCAGATGACACTGTAGGGTAGTGTGATGCAAACAATACAAACCCTGACTGCATTAACAAATCAGTCAAGCTCCGAATACGCTTGCTGAGATAATACTTCCGCAGGGGGAGGCAGAGTATTTTCCCTGCAGCGGCTTTTGTTGGGATCAGACTGCTTCATCCTCAAAGCTTGAAAGGAAAAGCTTTCCTTCAGTGGGACACAGAGCACTTGAAAGGAGGGGCAGCGGGGTCCAGTGCTTGGACCAGAGTGCGACTCAGGACAAATGTGTTCTAATCCCACCTTTGCCATAGATCCGCCATATGATCCTGGGCAAATCACTTCATCTCGCTGTACCTGTTTCGTCTCCTACACTTTGCCGGTTCAGACTACGGACTGGTCAATACTACATAGTTAAGTCAACACAAGGTAGCTTACGTCAACCTACCTATGAAAAAAAGAGTCTACACTTAAATGTCACTCGCACCAACGTCACTGTCCCGCTACACCAACTTAATAACGCCACCTCCACGAGTGGCATAGAGTCACGGTCAACAGAGTTAGGTCGACGCAGCATCAGTAGAGTCAACTGTTACTGGCTTTGAGGAGCCTTCCCATAATGCCCCACGCTAACAGTACAATTGATACAAGCGCTCCTGGTGAGGACACACACCGCCGACACAAAGAGCAAAGTGTAGATGTGCACAAGCAATGTAACCACTGCAGTGGCAGTGTGCTGATGTAAGTTAGGCCGACTCAATTTTGTAGCGTAGACATGGTCTGAGCCCTTTGAGGCAGGGACTGTCTCTCACTAGGCATCTCTCGGGGCCCTGATCTCAGCCAGGGTCTCTAGCACTACTCTACGACAAGTAAACAACAGGACAGCCAGTCACTTCATAACAAAGTGGGTAAGAGAGGCATTGATATATTAATACTTGGCATCTGTAAACCCACTTTCATTTGAAAGTCTCAGAGCCTTGGACAGCCACTAACAGACTAAGCCTCAACCCTTCCAGGAGGCCGGTATTAATTGTTATCTGCATTTACAAATCAGGAAATTGAGGCAGAGTAGCAAGCTACCCAAGATCACACAGGGCGTCAGCGTCAAAAGCAGTGCTAGGATCAAGACCTCCTGACCCTGTCTCTCAGCTCTAACCACTAGACCATGCTGTGACTTGGGAATAGGCAGCAAGTTAAAAAGCTATCAGTACAGAAATGGGGTTTTTAAACCTAAATTTGCCCACTCCAGTTCAGTTCTCCACCAAGCACCTTTGCATCAGTGTTATGACCTGCAGCCACAGAACCATGAGCTGTGATTCCAATAGACCTTAAAAGCTAGGCAGGGTTGGCTTGATGCAGACCTATGTGGGAGACCCTGAAGGAAAGCCCAAGGTACAGCAGGATGTACTGATGGAGATTCAGAATGGGTCACTATCTCCCGAGTCCACGTGGGTGTTTTTTATACTCACGTAATGCTTCATCTGCAGACTGCAACGTGCTTTGCAAGGAGGTCTGTACGGCTTATCCCTATTCAGACAGGCACTGAGGAGTTAAGGGATTTTCCCAAGGTCATAGTTAAACAACAGCTTCCACTCAGGTGTCCTGTCCCTGGGCCACCAACGCCCCTGCACGTGCGGTCCCCTTCTGCATCTACTGGTGGGTCTGATTTCGGACGACACCTAAAGCACAGGCTTTCCAGCTAGTTATCACTGGCCATGACAATTCCTAACCCTCTGCCACCCCGTAGTGGTAGCTCCAGTGTTCTAGACAAATTCCAGTTCGGATATTTCACTTGGATCCTGTGCTTTCCACTTCCTGTCCAGTAGCACTGCTGGGCATATCTTAAACATGGCACAGTGGAAGATCCTACTGGGAAGCCCCAGAGCCAGCCATAGACAAGAACTCCCTGTGAATCCTACCTCATTCCCTGCCGGCAAGTTCCCTTCCACCCTTGGAAGGAGAAGGGGATGGCACAGCTTAGCAGCAAACTGGGGGAAGTGCTTTCTGCCACAGCTCCTGACATCAGATCCCAGGATGAAAGCTCGATGGCTACAGAAGTAGGTTTGATTGCCACTGGTTAAAGGGGCAGGGATTCAGCTGGCAAATCAACTTATTCTTCTCATGAGATTCTCCCTGCTTGACAGCTCCTCTTTCCGCTCCCCCCCGCCCCCATGTGCACGAAAAAGAAAATCTGTTTACAAAGGCAAACCCCCCGATGGGGAATCTTGATGGGTCAGAGACTACATTGAAATTGGGGCGGAGGAGAGAATCAGAAAGCTTTGAAATCTTCAAAGCTCTGGCTTGACAAATCCCTGCTGGAAATGGCCTAGATTCATCAGAATCATGCACATCCGGCAGGGGCTGCGGAAGATCTATATTACACACACATTGCATAGTCACTATTCACGCAGCATTGCTTACACAAGCAGGGCACCAGGGTCAGGTTACTGACCAACAGATTTCAGAGTAGCAGCCATGTTAGTTCGTATTCGCAAAAAGAAAAGGAGGACTTGTGGCACCTTAGAGACTAACAAATTTATTTGAGCATAAGCTTTCATGAGCTACAGCTTGTGAGCTTATGCTCAAATAAATTTGTTAGTCTCTAAGGTGCCACAAGTACTCCTTTTCTTTTTGACCAACAGACAATGCCCTTACAGTATAAAAAATACAGCAGCAACGGCCCAAAACATTACAGCTGACAATGGGGTTATAACGCTGCGGTTCGGATCTTGACCGTAGGCACCTCTTCTTGCACCCATGTTCGTCCTAGCATGGGTCACTACTTGGGAGGCTTCTGAACGGGAGTTGTGGTGTCAGGGCAGAGGGAATTATTTGTGCTGTCTACCAAGCATTTAGTGTGTTGCTTGGTTTTAAGTGGCTCCTGACCCCAGGTGCCATAGCTAAGGCATATTCAAGTTACAGTTTAATATACACAGAGCGTCCTGTCTGGGCTGCGTGGCAAACAGAGCCTGGGGTATGAATGGTTCCCTTGTACAGTTTGAGAACGATCAGCCCCTGGCTTCCCATCTCACCCACGCGAAACTAGCACCTAGAGCTCGCCTTTCCCCTCAATAAAAGGTGCCAACTAGTATCTGCTTTCCCCTCCCTTCACAGCACCAGTGTTTAAATGGCATCGGAATCTAAACACAAATGGAAAAGGAGTACTTGTGGCACCTTAGAGACTAACAAATTTATAATAAATTTGTTAGTCTCTAAGGTGCCACAAGTACTCCTTTTCTTTTTGTGAATACAGACTAACATGGCTGCTACTCTGAAACTTAAACACAAATGCAAATCTTTGATGGGTGGGATGCGTTCTAGCAGGAAAAACCCCTATTCCGGAAGGGCTGGAGCTTTCCACAGCAGAAGCCATGGGGCACAGTCAGAAAGAGAAAAAATAAAAATGGACTGAACGGTTTTTCCCCCCCCTCCCTTCGCACTCCCTTCCCTACCTTCTTTTTGAAAAACATAATTTATCTGTGTATTATCAAGAAATCCAGACACTTTAATCAGTGAGCTATGAAGTCAGTATTTCCATTCTTATCTAGTGGAGGAGTGGAAATGGAGAGCAGATAGGCAGCTCCCAGCCGATCCGTGGTGGGGAATGTTAATGGGAGAAGAGGGAGAGCTATTGGCTACTGAGTGTGGGCTATCTCCACCATTATCAAGCTGTTATCAAATCAACCATCGCAACGCAGTAATGGGGCCAGTTCAACTTTCCGCATTATCATAGGAGCTGAAACCTGCATGAGAGACCTCAGCTGGGAGACAGAAAAGTGAGTAAGCGACTGAACTCCACATTTTAAAAGCGGGGGGGGGGGGGGGAAGGGGGAGTGGAAGCTGGAGAGAGGGAAGAAAAAGCCAGATGAATCAATTCAAAAGCAGAATTAAAGAGGAGCAGGTTGAAAGGCTACAGGCAGAACAGACCATGTAAACTGGGCAAGGAAGCCAAGCCCAGGTGAGCAAGACACGATTGTGTGGGTTTGGTTTCTGGAAGGAGAGATCTGAAAGACTCCATCTAAAGTCCACCCTGGTCAGACAGCTAATAACTCATGCAAGCCAGCTTGAGCAGAGGTGCCTAACCAAGTGGCAGGCCCTCGGCATGTGACAGCGTCACACAGGCAGGAGAGCAACGGGAAGCTTCTTTCTAACAGGGCTACAATTTGACAGCCCTCCCGAGCCCTGCATGACACAAGATCTGTTGACCACCGTTAGACCGCGGGGCAGGGACCACTTTGGTGTTGCGTGTTTGCACAGCACCTAACACCATGGAGCAGGGCTGCCATAAAGCAGATCAGAGTTACAGCCTGAAGAGTAGAAGGGAACCACAGCTGAAAGAGAAAAGAATAAGGCATGGAAGGATGGGAGAGGACACCAAATGAGTGGCTGTTCTCACTGGCCCTTGCAGGGAGGGAAGCGGTCAGGTTGGGAACCTGGGACAGAGAGAAATGAGATTAGGGTAAGAGAAGGACAGGACAGGTGTAAGCACAGGCGGGCCTGACTTCCTCAGAGGTTCCTCTGAAAACTGACTTCCACAAACATTTGTAAAGAGGTGGGACAGAAAGAGAGAGAAGTGTGAATTCATTCGAGGTTCACACATCACCAGAGGCCTTCTTGGCTCAAATGGTGACTCAAAATTGCACCCTGCACGGGAAACGCACATCCAAGCCATGAGCTGGAGATTTTGCTGGGAATCTGTGCATGCCATTTGTGATTGTACACTCACCAAAACCGCACGCACAAGTGACAACACTGCGTGTGCGTGCCGGGCCACCACTCCACCTGGATTCTTGCACTGGCCCCCATCAGCACCTCTCCTCCCAAGTGAAAATTTAAGGTCTCTGTGTCGGTGAAAGATGCCAGATTTACAACCCTGCTCTGTTTACCCATTAGACAAGTACAGCATGGGCAGGAGCTTCCTTCCTCCAGGCCCCAACAGCATATCTCAACTTTGACCTCCTCTGGGATGAGGGGGGAGTTCAGCCCCTGAGACTCATCCAATCCTACATCCCCCACTTGTTGTTGAACTGGGCCCCTTGTTAGCAGCTTCAGCTGCGGTTGGCAGAATTACGAGAGGAACATGCTCACTGGGAACTGAACCAAGATCAAATCCATGGCACAGAGGCCAGCCATCAGA
Organism: Dermochelys coriacea; assembly: GCF_009764565.3. Classification (NCBI taxonomy): domain Eukaryota; kingdom Metazoa; phylum Chordata; order Testudines; family Dermochelyidae; genus Dermochelys; species Dermochelys coriacea. The sequence continues at coordinate 39,219,340 of NC_050079.1, read as the reverse complement.
ACTGAACATGCACCGCAAGAAGCTGGCTGAAGAGAGATTTGAAGATCCAAAACAGTGCAGAAAAGCTGCCCTTATTTCATTCATTTAGAATTAACCACCCACCTACCCACTGAATGGGTTTAAGTCACACACGTCACATCTTACCCCAACTTGTTCTAGGTGGGGCAAGGCAGGAGCGAACCCGAATCACACCAAGGGGTTTATTAGACACACTGGCATTTTCAGCCAAACTGCAAACCGACAAGAACCAGGAAAATAGCGACTGGATGGGGAGAGATGTGGCAGACAGGAGGGCTTGGAAGGGGGAGGTGGGAAGTGTGATTAAATAGGTAGATGAGGACTGAAGAGTATCAGAGAGTCTGCGCAAGCCACATTCAGCGGGGTTAGCCAGTAGCGTCCTTTCTGCTGCTAGTTAAGGGCTTCCTGCAGCAAGCTGCTGAGCCCAACGCTCCCACAGCAAGCAGCAGAGCTAAGGCCCTCGCACTATAAGGAAACATCTGGGGACTTTTGTCCAAGGGCAGAACTGGGCTGTAGGGAGTGCATCTCCCACCAGCTTCAGATTTTGAGCTTACCACAAAAAGCAGCACCATGGCATGGCCACACCGTTCAGCACCCCGAGTTTCACGCCGCAGCACAAACAGCACGTCCGCGGGAGAGCAAGACACGCACAGAGAACCTGGTGCCGCAGCCCAGAGAGGCGGCCCTTTCGCTCCGCTCAACAGGAAGACCGCTTGCAAACAAAATGCAGGGCTGGGTCCGCAGAGAGAACGTGAGCCCGAGGGAAGGACCCTTGAGATGCAATTTAGGAAGTGCCACATCTCAACGTATTTTGTAGCTTCCACAGTGTGCTGGTCTCTCTCTCATGCGCGCGCGCGCACACACACACACAAATCGATACGTCTCAGAAAGGCAATAACCGACTACAGCCGAAGTCTTCCCTCCCCGCTGTCCTATGCACCTGCCTACCTTTGAGCTGCGTAGATCGGATCACGTTTAGGTCACTTATGGGGCTGGAAGCTAGAGTAGCTAGGATATTAGGTTTTCAATATTGTGGAGCCCTCTTATTCCACTCCCAGCAATCAGGAGTCGCTACTGGCAAGGTAGTGTATATGCCACAAGATGTCAAGATGATCCAGGAAGCTGCCTGCTGACAGGGTTTCTCTGCAGCCAGGTTCCCCGCAACTTGCAGTCTCAGCAAATCCATGGTTATAATAAATGAATAATAAAAACAATAATAATAAATAATAATAAATAATAATAATAATAATGTTAAATAAATCTTGGTGGCTGTTGCTACCCTCAACAACGTCACCACTGTGGGGACAGATCTCTGAGTTTTTTGCTCCAGTAACACATTCCCCTGCCACATGAGAAAAAGAAAAACCTCTATTCGCAGTATGGGGTATATGACCCAGCTCTCATTCCAGCCAATCATGGACAGTGCTACATATACGCATTAGCCAGTTTGTTATAGCAATTTTGATTCATAACTCAAAGCAATTCTCACTTTTGGGGGGGGGGGGATGACAACTCATTTCTTTTTAATGAAAAAGAAAACAATCGATGGGCTGGCCATGCGAGATTAAAAAAATAACATATCAGATTAACAAATGAGAAAAACATTTCCTTTATGCACTGGCGAATGGGAGATGCCACAGAAATATGTTGATGTGAGAGCGAGGAGATAACGAATTATTTTGGAGGAAAAAAAAAGCAGTGGAAGGCTGTTATCTGAAGTGACTCACATATACACTCCTTAACCCTATTCCAGCCCAAGGTCAACAGTTACATTCCTTTCAGCATTTCATCCCTTCCAAAAAAACATGTTGCTACAGGAACAACGAGGAGTCTTTACTGCTGCAGTGAGCCAAAGGCGGAACTTCATTACCACGGAAACACTTGAACTCAAGAGAAATATAAATCAGGAGCTCTGTCTTGTCAGTCTCCAGTGTTCAAAGTACATTTGTTTTTAAAACAGTGATAAACGCGGGGGTCTTTTTTAATTGCCTTTTGGTTTTGGAGTCTTCAGGTTACACCCAGGGCATATTTTCAAGCTTTCCTCCACCACCAGAAGGGGGAGAAACTTATAAGCAAAATCTATGAGGCTTGTATGATCACAGGATTCCAGAAGCTGGGGCTTCAAGATGACACACCAAATATCATGAGATTTGGCAACACTGGTTTCAGAGTCAAGGTCTCCCACACAGCCTGGTTAACTAAAAACACCTCAACACAGAGGAAAACCCTTGGAAAACAGCTCCAGGAAACACAATACATTTTACAATTTTTTTTTTTAAAAGGCAGCGGTGGGGGTGGGGGCAGGGGAAGGATGACAGTTTGATTTGGTTTTAAATCAGGCCAGTGAAGAAAACCAACAAAGTTTTCCTAATGTTGTTTCCCCATTAAATTGCTGTTTTTCGTTATCTATGCTGTTTGCTTCCTTTTCCAGTTCTCCTCTCACAGACAATTCAGACAGACTCGTCAGTTTCTGGTCAATTTCAGTTACAAAGTCTGAGGCACTAGCCCCCAGGCTGTAATATTTGGCTCTCATACATGGTAGAAAAGCTTTAAACAAAGCTTCCCAAGGACCAAGGTTTTCAGAAGTGACAAGTCACTTGGTGTACCCAATTCGTGATGCCTAAAAGGGGCCTAAATTTTCAACAGGTAGATAATCTTTATATTTCATTTTGTAGCTTAAAATAACCCTACGTTTGAAGCCAAAATTGACCCAACAGTGCCTCATTCAACATGTAGAAAAAGGAGCAGTCTGATTCTTCCAGTGAGCCAATTTAGTCCCATATTTGAGGTTTGGGAAGTTTTATCCTTCCAGACTATCTGCGAGCCCCTCCCACTCCAGAAGGTTCATTTAAATCAGAAAACAAAGTTATGATTAAATGGAGTTCTTGTTTGCCATCAGGGATCACATACACAAGCTGCTGGGGCTCTGCGAAACAGAGGCTGCCTGCCACCTGCACGGATGCAGTCTGAATTGGATCAGATTTCCCTTGTCCCTTCCTTATTTTACTGCTTTGATTTTTGTCAAGCCTAGCTTCTGTGCACTCAGGCATCAGGCTGGGGAGCTCTGTCTGTTCCCAGCTCTGCAAGTAACTGCAAGTAACGGGGCAAGTCCCTATGTGCCAAATGGGGATTATAATTCCTGATCTCATAGGGGTGTTAGGAGAATTAATCCATTCATGCCCTCTTTGCAGAGAGCAGGGATAGTCTGTATCATCAAGTTACCTTCTCTGCATAATCAGGACTGCAACGTCCTGGGGGGAAATATCACCAAGGCCTCGTCCAGCAATGCCAATGGGTTTTGGATCTAGGGCAACAGAACCTTTAATTTTGGCCCACAATGGCCCTCCAGTTCATCCCGAGGGCAGTCTGCCACGACTAAGGGTTCTAACAGCCCAGAGCACAAGCCGACTATTGCTCCTTGCCAATGGCTGGTGAGCTCAATGACAAGGGATTTCTCTTGATCTCTCAAGGGAGAAAATGACAAGCAACTATTACGACTGTGGGCATTTGATTTAAGAGGGAAAGCACCACTGGGTGTGTTTGTAGGTGCAAGTCCACTGCAGCTCTCTGTCTCCCAGCAAGCTGCTATCAGTTTCACACCACTTAGGCCCCCTGCTTTAGATGCAAGACAAGTAAGTGAGAAATTCTTTATGGGATGTGAAAGATATAGGGGGCAGGTGAGAGAATGAGAGGCCTCCTTCCGCCAGCCCTGGAGGAGGAAGGCTGCACAGTGCAGTAGGGTGGAGCTAGAGTATAGTTGGAGAACCCCTCTGGTGATCATCAGGGGAGTTCGGACGTCCTCCCCATGGGCACTGGAAGCCGCCAAATGCCAGATCTGCTGCTCTAACTCGCCAAATTATATGAAATGCCACCTCTCCTGTATCGTCCCCGAAGAGCTCCTGTCATGGAACCAAAAAAGGACATGTGCTTTGCCATTCCATAAAACAGATTCTACCACCGGCACCACGCGGCCAAAACCCTGTGTGAAGAAATGGGCTATGCTCAATTGCAGTCAGTTTCTTCCAGTTTTAGTGCAACTAAGTAAACACCAGATGGGCATAATAGAGGCACATCACGGATATAACTGTGAAGTCAAGAGAGGAGGAGAGTCCAACACCCGGTCTGCAATGCTCCCGAGTTACTCTAGTGGCTTTTTAGGCACAACTAAACCATTGCCAATTTTATTTATTTGCACAAGTGGAGGAGAATATTTCCTCTTCAGACAGAGACATCCCGGACAGGCCGTGCCGAGCACCATGAGTGGGGCAGTGCGTAAAACCAAAACACCCAACACAGGCTGCTAACTTGCATTGGTACCAATGGGAAAAAATTAGGGCTGTCGATTAATCGCAGTTAATCACGTGATTGACACAAAAAAATTAACCACGATTAATGGCAGTTTCAATCGCACAGTTAAACAATAGAATACCAATTGAAATTTATTAAATATTTTTGGATGTTTTTCTACATTTTCAAATATATGGATTCCAGTTACAACACCGAATACAAAGTGTACAGTGCTCACTTTATATTATTATTTTTGATGATAAATATTTGCACTGTAAAAATGATAAACAAAAAGAAGAAGTATTTTTCAATTCAACTCATAAAAATATTCTAGTGCCATCTCTATCATGAAAGTGTAACTTACAAATGTAGATTTTGGGTTACATAACTGCACTCAAAAACAAAACAATAAAACTTTAGAGCCCACAAGTCTACTCAGTCCTACTTCACATTCAGCCGATTTACGGGAGATAATGCTGCCCTCTTCTTATTTATGTCACCAGAAAGTGAGAACAGGCATTTGCATGGGACTTTTGTAGCCAGCATTACAAGATATTTATTTACATGCCAGATATGCAAAATATTCATATGTGCCTTCATGCTTCGGCCACCATTCCATAGGACATGCTTCCATGCTGATGACGCTCGTTAAAAATTAATGCATTAATTAAATTTGTAACTGAACTCCTTGGAGGAGAATTATATGTCCCCTGCTCTGTTTTACCCACATTCTGCCATGTATTTCATGTTATAGCAGTCTCGGATGATGACCCAGCACATGTTGTTCATTTTAAGAACACTTTTGCTGCAGGTTTGACAAAAAACAAAGAAGGTACCAATGTGAGATTTCTAAAGATAGCTACAGCAGCCAACCCAAGGTTTAAGAATCTGAAACGCCTTCCAAAATCTGAGGGACAAGGTGTGGAGCATGCTTTCAGAAGTCTTAAAAGAGCAACGCTCGGATGCAGAAACTCCAGAACCCAAACCACCAAAAGGGAAAAATCAACCTTCTGCTGGTGGCATTTGACTTGCATAATAAAAATGAACATGCATCAGTCATCTCTGCTTTTGATTGTTATCGAGCAGAACCCGTCATCAGCATGGACACATGTACTCTGGAATGGTGGTTGAAGGACCATATGAATCTTTAATGCAACTGGCATATAAATATCTTGTGACATCAGCAACAACAATGCCATGATAACATCTGTTCTCACTTTCAGGTGACCTTGTGAACAAGAAACGGGCAGCATTATTTCCTGCAAATGTAAACAAACTTGTTTGTCTGAGTGATTGGCTGAACAAGAAGTAGGACTGAGTGGACTTGTAGGCTCTAAAGTTTTACTTTGTTTTATTTTTGAATGCAGTTATTTTTTGTACAAAATTCTACATTTATAAGTTCAACTTTCATGATAAAAAGATTGCACTACAGTACTTGTATTAGTTGAATTGAAAAATAATTTTTTTTTGTTTTTTTACAGTGCAAATATTTGTAATAAAAATAAATATAGAGTGAGCACTGTACACCTTGTATTCCATGTTGTAACTGAAATCCATATATTTGAAAATGTGGAAAACACCCCAAAATATTTAAATAAATGGTATTCTATTATTATTTAAAATTTTTTTAATCGCTTGAGAGCCCTAGAAAAAAATCCATTCATAAAACGTGGCAGTGGAGCAACCCAGCAAGGACACTAGGGGGACATGTTCTGATGGATCTGTGTGATCTGCAGCACACGAGCTGTCGGAGATGGAAAGATACCACCTGGCTAGAGGAGTAGATAATCTGGGCAGATGAACATATGACACTCCAAGAAACTTGGAGGGAAATGCTCCCTGTCATTGGTGGGTTTGTTTTACAGCACCTAGAGGGTTCAAAGAGAAATTAAAGAGCCCTGACACTGGACACTATGGGTATACATATGCACATGCATAGTCCTTGCTCTGGAGAGTTTGCAGTCAAAGGCTGGATTAGCATCCCCCCTATTATAGATGGAGAAGGGATGTGCAGGGAGACTAAAGATTTGCTCAACATCACACAAGGAATCTGTGGCAGAACAGGGAATTTGTATCCAGACTGCTCAAATCCCAGTCCAGTAGCTTAACCACAAGGCCACCCTTCCTCATGCCTTTTAATATCACAAATGGGCAACAGCAGGTTACCAAGGGCGGCGAGTTCCTGCGGAAGACATGAGGGGGGGAATTTGAGAGAAGAGCATGTGCTGGCACTTGGTACTCTAGGATGGAGGCGGCATGCAGGCAGAGGGGACCGCCTGGAGACAGGGTGAGAAAAGCAAGAGGTGGAATAGATTCATCGGCGGGAAACAGCCACCGATGGTTTTCACAAGGACAATTCTTTTCCGGGGCAGATGGATCGTAGCGTTCAGGGGTCTGACAGGCGCCATCAAGGGCACTGGGACAGTCTTTAGAAATGGCAGGTTAGTTGCATAGTCAAGGACATGGCAGTCCGGTCCAGGCCTTCCTCCCCTTTAAACCTCTTTTTACCACCCTCTCCCAGGTGGCAACAAGGCCCAGGGGGAGACAGTGAAGGGATGATCTGCACTGAGACGCACCAAATTGCGTGTGGAGAGAAGAGCGATTAGATGGCTGATTTTAAAGTGCCCACGAGGGTGCTACAGGCCACATTACAGAGGCAGCCTCCGCTCTGTACACGAACAGCCCAAGTTCCAGGCACAGGGGGGTGAATGGCGGGCAAGAGGAACAGCAATGGAGCTATGGAGTTCCCCGTTCAGACGCAGGCAAGACAAAGAGGTTCCGTCATGTGCATGGTCTTTACTAGAAGCTAGCAGGTGTGGGATTTTCCAGGAGTGCGCATCGCCTCGTGCCGCTCCCACTGGAGCCAGCAGGGGTTTTACCCACACTAGGAGCCGAGCAAGGCCAGCGCTGAGCGCCTTTGGAAAATCCCTCCCCATCTGCTATTGGGTCACTTTCTGCAGGGGCACAAAAAGGATTGAAACACGGGGGGGGGTGGCGGGGCCAGCATGAAAGGAGGGGGAGACCCACCTGTGGGAGGGGTCCATGGGGCTGGCATCACCGGGAAGCAGAGGCAGCTCAGAGCGACGCAACAACTGAGGGGTTCAGATGGATCTGAGGGGGGCGGGCGAAGAGTGAAATTCGATGCCGCAGAGAAAGGGAGGTGGCGATTGCGGGACGGCCAGGCTTAGGAGCACACTTTCATGGCTGCATTTTGGACGGACTGGCAGGGACGGGTGTGCTATCTCAAGGGAAGGCACGGATTACAGGCACAGCATGGCATGGGGGTCTAGTGGCAATGCGAGGGTGCCTAGGTTTTGTTAGCAATGGTGCCTCTAACTTGCGGTGTTCCAGGTCACACATCACACCACAGCCTACTCACCTCCCCCGGCAGCCATGAAGCATGTGGCACAAACAAAGCCTCAAGGTCCCTGGAGAAGAGGAGTTACAGGAGAGGGCAAAGTATTGCTGTTTCACAAGACAAGGGCCCTAGCACCTCCTGCACACGCCTCAACTGGTATAGATCAGCTCAGCTTCATTGACTTCAGTGGTGCGATGCTGATTCACACCAACTGAAGCACTGGCTCAGAGTTATTTGATGGGGAGACAAAGAAAACAAGATGGGAGGGGGGCTTCCATTACCTAACAGTAATCAAAGAATTCACAGAGGACAGTTTTCATTTATGCCAGTGGCCATTTTTAGCCTTTACACTCAGTTACACATTGTAAACTAAGTAATGCTACTTACATAATACCCAGTGGAGGGTCCCAGAATGCTTTGCAAGCATTCAGTAAGCTTCACAACAGCTGCCAGGGCAATTGGGTTTTATTTGCCCCATTTGTAAACTGGGAAAAAACGAGGCACAGAGGAAAAGCAATTTACCCAAAATCATACAGTGAACCAGGGGCAGAGTTGGGGAAAGAACCCACGTGTCCCCTGCATTAGTCACACAATGCCTTGCTAATTGGGGCCACCAGAATCGCTTAGAAGTGTTGAAGCGACACAGAAGCACAAGAACTGGGGGCATTAGCCACTTGCATATTACTGAACACACTAGCTCAGACAGAAAACAAACAGAGTAAGAGAGGCGGGCGGGAGGATCAAAAGCCACGGGGTTAAAGCAGTGGAACTAAAATTAGACTCCAGTCTGGCTACTGTGACCATTACAAGCAGTTCACTTCCATTTTCCAGAACTAGCTATAGTACGTGTGAATGTGTTTATTGGGGAAGGCCCAATCCTATAAAACCTTGCTCATAGGAGTAATCCTTAATAGTCTATGAGAAATCTTTCCCCATGCAAGTGAAGGACTACTGTCAAGGCTATTGAGTGCAAGAGCCCACTCCTGTTCCAGTAATCACACCCACTTCAGCAGGGCCACAGGGACCCTTATGAGTAAAGAAGGCCCTTATTCTCCATACACCAATGCTCCCCCATCAAATAAAAAAACCCCACCAGATCACACCACTTTCCACCACTAATAGAGTTCTGATCGGGGCCCAATTCCACAAGTTTTACTCACCGGTCTAGCTCTTATTCATATCCCACTGAAGTCAGTGGAGCTACTTGCATCGTTCCTTACTTGCGTAAGGGCTGCAGAATCAGGCTCATGAATTATAAAGATATCTAGGCCAAACAAATGAAACACACACACAAAACACTCAGCCCAGAACAGGCTCAGTCTAAACAATGTAGAGCACACTTGCTATCTGGCACCATCTATTAGCAATTAAAGAATATCCACAAAAATATATATGATTGTGCTATATTTTTTTCCTTTTAAACATTTTTGCTACACGTAGCAGCCTGGGAGATAGTGATCAAAAAGAAAAAGTAAGTCAGCCTTCTTCAGACTCATGCAACATCTGTAACTTATAAAAGACACCAAAGAGAAATCTTCTAAATTAAACTTATTTTATGGAGTGCTTATGTGGAAAAAAATAAGTGTAAATGCAGGCCGCCCTCCCGCCCTCTCTCCAATCAGATAATTAAAAAGCCTGCCTTAATCATATTTGCAATGGAACAAATTGTTGGAGCCCTTTCGCCTTCTCTTTTCAGTGTTTGTTATTGTAGCAAATCCTGCTCCAGTCTGGTTGGTAGAGATAAGAAGTCCTTATCTCACTTGGCAATCTTTATCAGTATGGAGATCAGGCCCCAGAACTTATCAGGAATTCAGATCTACCGTAGCTGAGAGCAAATCCAGAAAGGGAAAAAAAACAGGCAGGCCCCTGCAACGACTGTGAGAATTTTCACTTTCAAGTTAATGTAAAAAAATATATATATTATTATATATAATAAAAAGACTCACACAGCCACATCAGCAACATGAGATCAATCTCCTTGTTTATCGATTTCCCTCATCTACAAAGCCAGAACTGTAACTACATGAACATGCAGCTGCCGAAAGGTTCACTCATTTTATATATGTGCCCACACTCCCATGTTTGAAGTTAATAAATGTAACAGGCTATCTAGGTTTGAGATCAGCTCCCTGCTTCTTATCAGCCATTCACATCTATCTAACAGCAGAACAAAAGAGACACAGAAAAGAGCGAGCAGGCAGCTGCATCTGAGCTTGCCTTTGATAAATACTGATGGCGGGGGAGGGAGACAAATACAGCCTTCATCACTAATGGAATCAGATTAATTACCTGATCTGTTGCCACCCACCCCAATATCGAGCAGTGACAGGCACAGAGGGCAAGCAACCCGAGCAGCACTCAACAGAAGAATTCTCTATCAAATTAAATATATAATGCACAGGGCATTGTCATCAACTATCTGAACTACCATCAGTGCCTAGTTACAATCAGATGACACGTGGAGTTAAGGCATTAAAAAAAGCTAAGCATAAGCCAGGCCAAAACTACCATGGGGAATAACGAAAGCAGACATTGCTAGCACCTTTCTCAATGCCCTTTGTAGAGCAATTCTAATTGATGCTTCACAGGGTGCGTGCCACTAGCTCGCTCTTCCCAAAACGTTCTGCTGCAAGCCAACGGGTTGTAGTATTTTGGTCCTTCTTGTCAACTCTGGCCTGGCAGGCCCAGGGCGCAGTTGTTTGCATTTTAGGATTTAAGGAGCTTGTTAAATTAAAAACCATTCAGCATTTAAAAAAAAAACAACAGTTGGTTAAATATAGTCCAGCATCTGATCTTTGTCTTATCACTTTTGGCAATCACATGCGCTCCCCGAGATCTCCCTTCTGAGCTATCTGCATTTCACATCAAGCTGAAAAAAGCAGAACAGAGAAGCACAGAGGAAAAATAAAATAAGCAGATAAGAATCTGGGGAGGTTTTAATACTTCAGCTGAGAGAATGTAAGTATAGACTTTATGGAAACAGGTCCCGTTTGTACATTATAGGAGTCTAGTTACCAGACCCCTGATTCATGCCCACTTTTCCCTTCTCAGGAGAGTGCAGTACAGACAGCAGAAAGCCGCTCTCGCAGCACTATACATCTCTAATGACTGTTTTCATGTTGACACGTACAGGAAGGGTTCCAAGCTTTCAGCTTTTAATCAGTTTTGGCCATCACCATCAGCCTGAGATCAGCCTCCCACTTTATCATTTCTTCATATCTCTGGAGAAAGCAGAAGAGGAAGGAGATAGAGCAGCTTTCAGTACAGCTAATGCATTCAGAATGCTGCCCATCCTGGCAAACATCACAATCCATCTCAAGATCACCTTTTACTCCTTTATTAAGCAGAGTATGTCTTGCAGAGGTGACAAGGAAGGAGCTGAGAACAAATGCACAACAGTGGTTCACCTAGACCTAACAACTCATGCAGACAAACTGGATGGAAAGTTTAAAATAAAATCTGGCAACAAATCTATGCTGGAGGACAAATTTGCGTGCTATTAATATGTACCCTCCTCAGTGGAGTCTTGGCAGACCTGAAGGGCACTCGCTTCCTGTCACAAACGAGTGCGAGTGCGTATCCCACATACTTGAAATACTTATCAAGAAAAAGATCAGCATTGTTATTTCAGCAGCTGAGTGTTCAATGCAGTGATGCTGCCACTAGCTTCTATAGTCACCTCAGCTAATTAAGATGGGATGGTTACATGGGAGCCCAACCATTTGCTTAATGCCACCAAGAAGGTGATATTTCTTGACCAGCAATGTTTGCCATGACACTGCAAAAAGAAAGCAGCAGAAGTTGGATGAAACTTTTTTTAAAGGCAGATAGAAGTTGAAAGTAACTATTTTTAACTTCCCTTGCTGTAAAGGTCTGGTTCAGCCTTATCAGCAGAATCACCCCAGACAGGCAAACAGGTAGATGCAATGCAGTATTGCAATTATTTCAAAAGAAAGAGAAAGCAATATTATCACATGATGGCCAATTTTATCCCCAACATCTCTGACTTATCACCAATTTAGATCAGGAGAAAAGAAAAATGTTGCTAAACCAGTCACTGGAAGACTTCCAGCAGTCTATAGAACTTCCCAAGAATATGTAACAATAATCTCTTTCATCTTTGCCAGACCTGAAATCAGATTTTCCTTGGTTGATCAACTGGGATCACGGAAAGAATGATAATCCAGAGGCATTAGCATCAACTAGGGGAAACTTGGACAGAGCCAGAAAAACAAAGTAATCCAATGGCAGTCTCTACCGGGCTTTTATCACAACACTATCAGTTCTCCCAAATCTTAGTGTGCTTGCAGAGTGAGGTGGGATGGACAGGAGCTCCCCACAACAAAAGGGACGGGGGTGTGGGGGGGAGGAAATAACCAGGGCACATTTTGGTTACAAGGTTTGCAAAAGAGTTTTTAAAAAGCAATACGCACAGCACAGTGAGCAGATCTGCGATACAATGATCCCACTTATAAAGATCTCCAAATACTTTGCATCACGTTTTTCAAAAGTCCCCCTCGATGAGGCTTTTTTAATGCAATGGATGCGAGTCAAACATAGATAAGATCACAATTTCAGACCGTCCCGACAGAGCGATCTTATCGGGATGGGACTTGCTGAATGGAATATTTTAAAGCTTTATCTCAGCTCTGATCAGAGGCGGCTGTATCAGGCTGAAACATCTCTGTGGAAGGAGAGAGAGGGGAAGGAGAAGAGGGGGGGAGGAGGAGGAGCACTGAAAGAAACTAAATAGGCAAGCCGGACACAAACTTCTGCAACCACATGCAGAAATCCTGAGCAGCCTAATTGGACCGTGCAGTGCCAGCAGCACACACACACACACACACACACACACTACAGCTCTGTCCTATGTGGATATTAGATTACAGGTCCCTGTGCAAACAGCCAGCCCTGCAGCACCCAACAGAACCCACGGAGGGGAGGCAAGAGGTGATGTGGAGAATGCGGGACGCCCAGAAAATGCACCAGGGGAGGGGAGGAAAGTGACAAAGGCTAGACCCGAGCAGCGGCCTGCGAGACGCACTAGGGACCAGCCACCCCGGAGCTGCCCCTCTTAAATTCGCCTCCTGACGGTCCGGGCTGTAGCCGCTCCGCTTGGGAGAGGCTTGGCAATCTCGTGCTTTAAGGACCTCAAACACAGCCCCCACCAGCTGCGCACGGGGCAGGAGGAGGACAGGCTCGCTTTGCCCAGGGAAGCGAATCAGGGGCACTGTCCGTGTAGGAGGGAGAGAGTCTGGAGTGACTGTAGCTGGGCAACAGACCAGCGGTGGGAAGAGAGAGCCACGGGCAGTAACAGCTGGTGCTAGGAGTGGCGGGGGTGGGGTGGGGGGGCGACTCTGGGCTAGGATTCCCTTTGCCAGGGATTGGGAAGGATCCAGGTGTATTGACAGCTGGTGACTGGGGGGAGGGTGTCACTTTCCTCCCCTCCCCAGGGACACTAACAGCTGGTGACTGGGCGGGAGGGGAAGGGGCGACCCAGGGGCACAAACTGGGCGGGCAGGGCGCTGGGACTCAGGGGAGGGCAGGGCAGGGCACCAAGCGTGGCACTCACGTTTGATCTGCCTGGGGTTGCTCTGTTTCCTCCTGGACATTGCTCGGCAGTCAGCGTGCCCGGTCCCTCCTCCGGCTGCTCGGACGGCGGCAGGTCGCTGGCAACTCGGGAGGGCGGCAGGCGCCCGGCTCTCATGCCCGCCAGGCGCTCCCAGGGCTGGGGAGGGAGGGTTCGGAGCCCCGGCGCGGGGAGACGGGCCCCGGGCTCCCAGTTGGTGGCTCGGCACCGTCCCGCGGGCGGGGGAGGGGAGGGGGACCCGGGCTCCCGCCGGCGGCCGCTAGGGTCCGACTCGGATTTTTCTCAATGGAACCTGAAATGTATCAAACCCGCTGAACGTTCCATTCGGGGCGGGGCTTCCCCCGGCCGCTGGGAACGGCGGCCGCCCATAGGCCGGCGCCCTCCCGCGGGCCACGCCCACCGGATGAGGCGGACGCGGCGCGGCGGCGGGGCGGGCTCTGGGGCGAGCGGCTGGTCCCGTGGAGCGGAGCCGGGCAAGGCTGAGCCCTGGGAGAAAGCGGGTTGGGTTCCTAGGCTGGGAAGCCGCAGGTGCCCCAGGCAGGGGAATGTTGGGGGGGGGGGGCCGGGGAGTTTCGGGGTGTCCCCCCCCCATCAATGACAGGGCAGTTTAACAGCAAGGGTGAGGCAGTCTGGGATGCCTGAAGTAATTGGCACCAGCTGAGTGAGCTTCCTTATTTCTGTACGCAAAAGAATAAATAAATCCCCCCATCTTGTTATAACCCTTGTCCTCGCTCCCTGTCCCCTCTCCCTGGCTCATCCTCCTCCCTCATCTAATATTTGGATTGTCAATTCCTTGCAGTAAGTCCTGTGGCCCAGAAGCTATTTACACCTACGTCTATCTTTGTCCTCTCTGACGCACCGAGCACGCCGGTGGGCTGCATAAAATAATTATTCGATTAGCTTTTCATCGTGCTCTAGGGCACTTCGCGACAAACCTAATAACCCTGCCCTGAGGTAGGTCTGTTTATCGTTTTTCACCAACGGGGAAACTGAGGCACAGGAAAGTGAAGTGGTTTGCCCAGGCCCATAGAGCAAGTCAGGGTCAACCCTGGGATAAGAACTCAGCAGTTCTTGGATCCCGGTCCACTGGACCCCACCTTTTCTGTTTATACTGTAAAGTGAGAACCAAAACAAGATTAAAGGATGCTGCACTCGGGCGTGGGCTGCTAACGGGTTATAGGGATGGAGAACTGCACTCGTTTTGCTTAGTCCAGCATTCCAACAGGACAGAATATAAAGAAAAGGGCAGCATCAGAGAACCTGTGGTTCTGATGTGGGAAGCTGGTAACACTTCTTGGACCTAATCCCTTTATTTCATCATTATGGGCCCTAGCCTATGCACCACTCAATACTTTCTCTTTTGCTACCTCTCTGGTTACAACATACATACATCATCTATCTCCTCTACCCCTCCCAGGAGGTAGCTTTGTCCCTTGTTTTCCTAGCACAGGTTGCTATAAATTCAGATGGGTTTTAGGCCTAGAGAAATGGCCAGTCAAGAGCACTTCAGAGCCATCCATTGAGCAGTAGAAAGGGAGGAAGTCACCTCGTTGTAGCCAATGGGAGTCCTCCTTTGCTCTTTGGCCTTTTCCCCATTTGGCTCCTGGAGTGAGGAACTGAACAGAGCATCCAGCCAATGCTGGTCCTTGGGGCTAACTTTTCAGCCGTGGTTACAGTCATAAAAGTTGGGCAGTTGGGCGAGTAGGAGCAGTTAATGTTCAAGGAGGGCAGAACATTTGTGGAATCAAAGGTGAATCACGCCAGCCAAATTCTGCTCTCAGTTATCCTTGTGCAATCTTACTGAAACCAGTGGGGTCCCACAGATGGGGAGGCTGGGCTTGGCCCACTGTTCCTAGACTGGTTTCAGAGTAGCAGCCATGTTAGTCTGTATTCGCAAAAAGAAAAGGAGTACCCGTGGCACCTTAGAGACTAACAAATTTATTAGAGCATAAGCTTTCGTGAGCTACAGCTCACTTCATCGGATGCATTTGGTGGAAAAACAAATGCATCCGATGAAGTGAGCTGTAGCTCACGAAAGCTTATGCTCTTATAAATTTGTTAGTCTCTAAGGTGCCACGGGTACTCCTTTTCTTTTTGTTCCTAGACTGTTTAGCTTCAAGCTCCTTAAATCCCTCAGATTTTTGACAATCTTATTTTCTCTCTCTAAACATTTTGCTTTAGAAGCAGAAAGCTGCCAGGGCTGCAATGCTGCGGGAGCTCCGAATTCTCACCAGTAGTGCTGCTTTCTGACATAGCCAAGGACGAGTCTGCCAAGAGTTTGTTCTCCATCTGTCCCTCCTTTGCAGACTGGGCCGTTTTTGTCTCAGATCAGTTGTTTATCTGCCACTGTTCAGAATTCAAGCCTTAAGGGCAGTGAACTACTGTAGGCTTGTCTGTGCCTCTCCCACGGCTTGATCCTCGCAATAGCCGTGGGAGGCAAGGAAGCACTATTGCTTTCACTTTACACATGGGAAACTGAGGTGTGGAGAGGCAATGTCACTTGTTCAAAGTCACACAGTGAGTCAGTGACAGAGGTGGGAACAAAATGCAAGAATTCTGACTCCCAGGCCCTGATCAAATCACTTGATCAAGTGAGATTTTAGTCCAGCAAATAGGAAACCCTATTTTATAGAACTCACTTTGGTTTTAGAAAA
The DNA here is from genome assembly GCF_009764565.3 of Dermochelys coriacea. NCBI lineage: Eukaryota > Metazoa > Chordata > Testudines > Dermochelyidae > Dermochelys > Dermochelys coriacea. Next base: position 39,203,433 of record NC_050079.1, on the reverse strand, counting down.
GGAAAGGTTAAAAAAACCTCAGTATGTTTAGTCTTGAGAAAAGAAGACTGCAGGCAGACCCTCATAAGAGACTTCAAATATATTACAGGCTGTTCTAAAGAGGGCTTTGATCAATTGTTCACATGTCCACTGAGGTAGGACAAGAAGTAATGGGCTTAATTGTAGCAAGGGAGATTTAGGTTAGATGTTAGGACAAACTTTCTAACTATAAAGATAGTTATGCTCTGGAATAGGCTTCCGAGGAAGGCTGTGGAATCCCCATAATCGGAGGATTTTAAAAACAGGTGGGACAAACACCTGTCAGGGATGATCTAGGTTTACTTGGTCCTGCCTCAGCACCAGGGGCTGGACTTGATGAACTCTCAAGGTCCCTTCCAGCCCGACATTTCTGTGAGTCTGTGAAATGAGAAGGGCCCCAAGGCTCTGAGCATCTGTAAAATACAATTTAAAACCACATTTAAAAAAAATTCAGTCCAGCCACTGCCTACATCCCCTATCCAGCAACTACCCTTTTCAGCTTGCTGTGTCTCTCTGCAAACGACCCCAAATATACCAAGAGGTTGAAAAATAAAATCCTATTGTACAGGGAAAAAAAGCCATCAGGGTCTGCTCATTGTGTGAGCCTTGTGTTGCAACAGGATGCACAAGGGGAAAGTGACAAATAACCTCCTAAAACACACAACAAAGTAACTGCAGGCTGAGCCCAGATGTTAATTTGTTCCCAGAGCTCAGATGCCAGTGCTGTCCGGAAATAGCTGTGAGCTAGGTTAAAGAGTATTCTGGGTAACGGGCATGCAAATGAGCACCCAGTGCATCCAGTTTTCCTTTGAAATCCCTGTCCCCGGCATTGCTGCTTGCAAGCAGCCTTTGAACGGGAGTCAAATTCAGCATATTCAACAGACGTGTTTCAAGGGCCTTTTTGGAGTCATCACTTCAACTATAAGTGAGGTTGTCTCCTGGCTTTTGGGGTATATATGGTACCGTTATGTGCACAATGGTAATCTTTCAAGCAGATGACAGGGTATGTGGATTCCTGCCATCATCGGAGAAGGACTGAAAGACTGTAGGCACTGCTATCTCCAGTCCAGCATGCAATTGCTCAGCACGGCAAGACTTGCTGACATTGATCAACGCTCCTTTTTTTTTTAAGGGTTTTTAATTAACATCCTGTTTCAATAATGAGTTTTAAGCACCACATGATTCCAGTAAAGAGGTCAAGCTCGCCGTGAGGAGTCAAAATAAATTAAGTTAGGAATTAGGAAGAGTTCCAAGGGGCAGAGGGAGATCTTGCTGTGGAAAATGGATCACTGCCACTGCAGTTGTCAATTCTGCTACCAAATTGGTAGGGGCCAGTCACCCTAAGCAGCCTGGGTAGCACATAGTCAGTGTTTGTCTTTATTATTCTACACATTTCAATTCAGTTTATAGTCTTGCTGGTTGTAGGTTCACATTAAACTGCAGGGCTGATAGATCTCCTTCCAGTTCAGACAGGCGCTGTGGTCTCGATCCTGCCACAACTTACACCCAGCAGCGGGACTACCCACATGTGTCGAATTGAGCACGTGTGTAAATCTGTGCAAGATTGGGGCCCTTGTGAGCTTCTCACACGTGGGGCTCGACTGTCCTCTGCACCAGCTCATGATCAATCAGACATAACTCCGTCAAAGGTGGGAGCGGGAGGTACAATGGCGAAAGGGAGAGGAGAATCACATCCATCCTCTTTAGAAAATTCTATTTAGCATCTTTACTTTGTATCAGAAGGGGCTAGATTCTCTCTATAGCTGTGAGTGTCAGACCTTTGGAGCACCATTGTGACAGTAAGGAGCATACTGGCAGGATGGAAGCCCAATTGGCAGTGGCCAATTTCCATATACATTTAGATAATTTCAGAAATAAATGCACAATGGTAATATTATTTACTGAGCACCTCGCCTGGTTGCTTACGCTTGTGTCTCCCTTGACAGATGATGAAAGAAATTGCTTGGTTGAGTAGAACAGTAACAAAAACCATGAAGCTGCTGAGGTTTGGGCTCATGCGAGAGAGAGAGAGCAAGAGAAAGATAGGGGAAGTAACTTTAGCAATTGGGGAAAAGTCAGGATTTCCACAGACAATACAGCAACTGCATATACTCCAGGGACCTAATTCAGTACACACCAGTGCAAAGTGATCGCAAAAAGTGTGTTGCTTATCAATATTTTCCTTTTCACTTAGACACGAAACTCTTCCATGTTTGCAACTGTTTTGGTTCAGTCACAACAACCTGAGAAAACACGAGCGACCTTAACCAAGGATGAGGACAAGGCTGAGGCTAATCAGATACCAAGTGCTGGCTCTGGGGCAGAAATGCAGGGATAAATGGCTTCAAGGAATCTGTGTTGTTTGGACTGTCACAGCATGGGCCTACTTCTACCAGCTGTGAGCAAAGGGAGGAGCAGCTGGGGGTCGAAGGTGACTGTAAGATTGGGTTTCCATTATACCTTCTACTGTTGTTTTGGCCCGGATCCTGCAAAACTTGGGCACATGTTTAACTTTACTACTTGGAGTAGGCCCATTGATTTCACTCATGGTAGTAAAGTTAAGCATGTTTTTGCAGGATTGGGGCCTTACTGTCTTCTTGCCCATGAGTGTATATTAAATGGAGGTTGGTAGGCTAAACATTTGCCCTCCTGGTCATTCTGAACCTGTTTTCAAAACCCATGCCTTGTTGTGTTTCTTTCCCAAAATCACCACTTCCTTGTTACTGTTGGGGGCTTGTTCTTTGTTTTATATCAATGGCAACTGTATTGATGAGCAGCCCTATAACAACAAAACAGCCCACAGAGCTCTGCGTCAGCAGCATCCCTACAACAACAAAGCACAATGTGGAACCCAGCATGCTTGACCAATGCTGTAATTGTGAGTCAGGCGACCCTACAATAACAAACCAGTCCTCAAATCCTCAGCCAGTGTGACTACATCCCATTACTCACAAGCAACCCAACAATGACAAACCAGAGCATGTAGCCTGATACTCCTGAGAGCAACCCTGCAATACCAAACCAGTGAGCATGCACCGGGGAGGAAAACGTACCCTGACAGAATGAAACAGGTTTTATTCCTTAGAATTGTACATTCCTTGCCAGGGTCCTTTGAATTGGCACAGCTCACTTTTGGCATTACACCAAGGCCTGTCAGATCCCCAAGGCATATGAATCTGCAGCTGCTTTGGACAAGTGCCTCTTACCAGAGCCAAAGTCCAAATCCTGGGGTTTCTGCATGACTGTGATAGACGCCCTCCAACCCCTCGTGTTCCCAAACCCCTCTTACTCCCTGCACCAAATGGGGCTCAGGCTTTGTAATCTCCGCAGCGGGCGGCCCAATCCTGCCAATGGGCCATAGCAGCGAACCAGTTCCAATTATCTTCATCGAAGTGTGGCTGATCTTGCAAACTTTGGTGCTGCGCATTCACTAGGGACATTAACCACAGATGATGGTTCTGACAGCAAGGCTAGCTGTACGGCCTCTGCTTGCAAGTGTGAGTGTGTACATGCGTGTGTGCTTTTCCTTGCTCAAGTCGTGTTTGCAGAGCGATTGTTCTAATGTAACAGAATAAACAGAATGTTTTCCAGAGGAGTGAATTACATGCCTGCAGTGCAGAGATAATATGCCAGCAGCCCTGATTCCCATTGTGCGGGAGGTGACATCTTTTTATGGAGCTGTGTATTTTTGTATTAGTGCCAATTAATCTGTAGTTATATTATTAGAGACACAGAGCAAGCGAGTGAGACTATGTTGGTGGAGGAATGTAACTGGACAGGCCAGCTGCGGCTGCGCTTCAGTGGGGTGCGGGGGGAGGGACTGCCAAGCGGCAAGCCCTGGATGTATTTTGGAACGCTGACCTGCACTGAGTTTGGTTGGACGTTTAAGAGAGGCACCCAACGGGGCCCTCATAACATGGTGGCATGTGACAGGCCTCACCTGTGCAGAACCATCTTGCTGAATATGCAGTGAAGTCACGACCCTACAAAGCCCTCTCCCAAGGATTCTGCCCATTAGCTCTGAAGCTGCAGACCATGTATTTTAAACGTTGCTTGCTGCACACAGGTCATTTTCTAACACACACACACACACACACACACATTCAATTCAGAACCACCAAAAAACTCCGATGAAGTGAGCTGTAGCTCACGAAAGCTTATGCTCTAATAAATTTGTTAGTCTCTAAGGTGCCACAAGTCCTCCTTTTCTTTTTGCAAAAAACTCCACTGCCAGAGAGTGATGTAGAAAGTGCTGCCACCTTCTGGCCAGGCTATTTTTAACTCGTGTGTGAGATTCATCCAAGGGCCTTGGTTTGTTCCTAAAGGCTGGACAATTCCCTGCCAAACTCTTAATTGTAGTTCAGAGGCTTTTCAAAGGGTTTAATCTGAATTTGCAGTGACTGCCTCAAACACCTTTTCTCACCTGTGCACGAATTGGTGCCACTTACGCCTCTCCTAGTGTCAAACTCAGCCCAAAGAAAGGCACGGCTGTGTCAGTGCCGATGCCAATGGGCCGCTCTGCAGAGACAAGAGATGGTAGGTTCCTTGACCAGAGCCATGTCATCTTATAAGTTTATAAAGTGCCCAGCATAATGGGGACCCAATCCTGATTGGTGGCTACACCCTCTGCCACAACATCTTTATTTATAATAAGATAATTCTTCCTAGGGGAAAAAATACCCAGTCCCTCCCTGGCATTGTAACATACCCCACTTACAGACATCCGAGGGGTGCTGTGTTCTTAGATGCTGGTCTATGATCATAAGAAACCAGAAAGGTTTTGGGTAAACCAAAAAACAGCAACGCAAATGACTCTGGCCTATATTAAAAGAGCAGTGGCAGCATTTACATCCCTGTGGTTAATGTTCTGACACAAGCTAAAATGGCGACATAACATTGTATCAGTGTAGTCGAGTCCACACTGGAGGGTGACGCTGTTTCAACTAAGTCAGTACAAACCTGTGTGCCAGCAAGGCCTCTGTAATACCAGCCTGCCAGCCCCATGGAATACTTGGACTGCTTTTCACCGCTTCTACGTGGAAAGCTTGGTCCTGCTCTCATTTACCTCAGCGTAAATCTGGACTAAACAACACCCACATCTAGGTTGGCAGCCTGTTACCCACTGGAATTTGACCAGGAAACGGGGGTAACAGCTCTAACTTTGGGGGGGAAGTGCCAGGGGTTCTTTAATGACCACATTCAACAGTCTCAGGTTATTGCCATCTGCAAAAGCTGGCGAGTCCACCAGCGCAGTGTCTCCTGATGTTCTTCAGGAACAGGAGTTCACGACTGACTCAGAGGTCAGAGTGACACCACTTCCCGCAACACCGAGGTTTCCTTTGTTGTCTCCAATCCAGCTACTGACCAGACCAGACCTGATGTGCGATCTGCTGAGATCACAGCTGGAGATGGTGTGGCTGAGGATCAGCTACAACCACCATACACGGGGAGTGCCACAGCTTTCACGTTTTCTTCTTTATCTCACTCTTTAGCACCAATGTGCAGCAATGGTACTCCCTGGGAACTGCCTTCCGCTAACTGATTCCTGAAGGGATTTGCAGGCATTTCTGCCTGACAGCAGATTGTCCCTTCGCTTCTAAATGCTGTGATCACCAAAGGCAACTCTCGCTCTCTCTCATATTCTGCCCATCAACTACCCCCCTTCTCTTGCAATCCTTGCAAACAACATCCTCTTCTCCTGGTACAACCTCAGTGACATCTCCCTGTACATTAAATGAAGATGCATTAGCAACAATGAGGTGAGACATGTTCCCCTACGAGTACAAGCGTAATTAATCACTGGAACAATTTACCAAGGGTTGTGGTGGATTCTCCATCACTGACAGTTTTAAATCAAGATGGGATGTTTTTCTAAAAGATCTGCTCCAGGAATTATTTTGAAGCAGGTCCATGGCCCGTGCTATACAAGTGTGTGTGTGTGTGTGTGTGTGTGTGGGTGGGTGGGAGTGGGGGAGGCAGACTAAATAATCACAGTGGTGCCTTCTGAACTTAGAATCTCTATGTGTGTGTGTGCGCGCACGCATATGTAGTTTGCTGTTACTGACGTTTAGCTTCACAGCCTGGAGACGTACAGAACGTGCGGCTGGATGCCTTTTGTCTTGGAAGTGATTTATTACTATGATCATAGAGTCATACTGTAGATGCTAGAGATGGAAGAGACAGGCTCATCCCGAGAGTCAAGTGATGCTATTCAAGTCCAGGCACTAAGTCTTTCTTGGCAGGATAGTCAAAGGTACGGAGGGTTGGTGATTTCCATTGACGCTAATGAGAGTTACGGGCGCTCACTCCCATGGCTTAGGCCAGCTGTAAATGGCCAGCGATGGGTAGCCCCGGTTTTCTTTGTCAGTAAAGTGTGTGTAGGGGGAGTGGGAGATAGATTAACCATGACTAATTTGGAATGAGGGCCCATTTTTAACTCTAGAATATATTTAGTCTCCTAAAAAAACCCTTTAGCCTTTGATGGCAGCTTCATGCCCATGGTACCTCTCGTCATACCCAGTGCATCATGGAGAAGCTTAAAGCCCTAAAGCTAGAAGAGTTAGGCGTGCGGCTTAGAAGCCAGGTCAGCTGAATTCTGTGTGCACTTTTGGGAGCAAACGGCTGCTGTGGGAAGTACTGGATTTGCAAGGGAATAGAACTGAGCAAATACCCTAACAGAGAGTCTCACAGTTAAATCCTAGCCAGCCTGCTTGGGTGCTACTCATGGGGCTTTTTATTCACGGGTTTGCAAGTATTTGGCTGCGCCGAGAAAGGCGTTATGCATGAGAACGGCTGTGGAAAGGAAAAGCAGCATGAACATTTTGCACCGAAAACGTTCAGATGGCCATTTTGACATCTCTCTCTCTCTCTTTTTTTCTCTGCACAGTAGCTCTGTCGCCCATTCTGAACGTTTGCTGATGACGTGTGAATAGGAAACGGGCCCTCCCTGTTTGTTTTCGTCCCCAGAGGCTAAACGAATCAAATAACAGATACGTAACGTCACATGCCATGGATGACCAGTCGCACTGTGCGACTGAACATTGAGCAGTTCACAACTGAACCAGAAGCTAGTGTTCACTTATGTGAAATATTTGGCACAACAACCCCCCCATAAAGATCACAATCAGGTTGTGCACAGAAAAGCGGGCTGCATTGGTAGATTCAATTATTTGCTGTGCATAATTTGCTCGGGCATAAAACTTTTCCAGTTGCTTTCTTGAGTTCTCTATGCCATGAACGTAACATTCGAGAGCATTCGTTTCCATTTGTCATCGAAAAAGGAAAAGAAGAGAGGCGTTCAAATGCCCTGCAAGAGAGATGGATCTTGGCCCAGGGGCACTGAGAATGCTGGCTACATGCCATCCTTTGCGTGTGCCCTCCAGCAATCAAGCCCTGCAAAGGCCATTATCTACAGCCGTGCATCCTCACCAGTGCCAGGGGAAATCCCAACTCGAGCTAGCGCTGACTGGGGCAGCATTAACTTATACAAGCTCCCAACCTCTGCACATTACAATTCCCCCTCCCACCGCAGGGAATTGAGTAGCACTGGTATTTAGGGAAGATCATGGCTGCCTGGCTCACTCAGGACTAGAGGGGCCGGGGAGGGGTTGTGGCAATGTGGAGGTACAGGGCTTCTCCAGACAGTCCTGGGCTTTGCTCAGTCTTAGGAATATCGGCCTGAATCCCTGGTCCTGTAGGGCCCGGAGAGGGTGGCACCCCACCAACCTCCCCAGACAGGAGGATGTCAAGGAAAGGCTTCAAGTGCAAATTCATAAAGTTTCCAAAGTGGGAATAACCCACTAAGAGAACAATAAGAAAAGGAGTACCCGTGGCACCTTAGAGACTAACAAATTTATTAGAGCATAAGCTTTCGTGAGCTACAGCTCACTTCATCGGATGCATTACAGCTCACGAAAGCTTATGCTCTAATAAATTTGTTAGTCTCTAAGGTGCCACGGGCACTCCTTTTCTTTTTGCGAATACAGACTAACACGGCTGCTACTCTGAAACCTAAGAGAACAATGTGGCACAGCCCTTTCTCCCTTAGTACTGGTGCGCACGGTTGCCAACTTTCACGTGGTAAATAAGCACCCCGACTTTCACAATAAGCCAAAAATCAAGCGAATCCCATTTCAAAACAAGGCCAAAACAAGCCGGTCCCTAAGAACCCCAAGACTCCATGTGACTCGATCCCCCCGGCATACAGTCTGGGACTGTGGTGGGCCCACTGTGCACCCCTGACTCTCTCCCCCCCTTGCTGCTGCTTGCCGGGAGCTGATCAAAAAAAAGAAGCAACAAGCCACAACAAGCCAAAAACTAGCCAACAAGCAACTCACAGGCCAATTAAGCCAAAATCAAGCCCAATTTCTGCATTTTTCCCACAGGTTTGGCATGTCTGCTGGCGCGTTGTCTCACCTGCCTTTTGATCCCAAATTCCAAAACAATACAGGATGCAAAATCCTGGGCTGAATGCTCCACTGGTGTAAATCAGGAGAGCGCCAGTGGAGTTGGGGGTGGGGGATAGATTCCTAGTGGGTATGAATCGGCGCAGCTCCCGTTGTAGTCAATGGGCCAGATCCCCAGCAGTATAAGTTAGCAGGGTTCCGCCGGAGTCAATGGAGCTCCATCAATTGACACCAGCGGAGGATCAATGAAACTCCACTGATTGACACCAGCTGAGGACCTGCCCCTCTGTCCCTAGTTACAGATACTGTCGGGTCAGTGTCTCCTATGTCTGCTCAGATCTGAACCTCATCTGGCCTCCTAGTTACACCTATTGTGGCTCTTCCCACACACAGCCTCTCCCCCTGCCTCCCCTGACACAAGTCTCTCTTCTCCTGGGTAGCCGCTGTGCAGCTAGAGTTAATCTTTTGCTGCAAAAAGCAAACCAGCTTTTCCTTTCTCATTGGAATTACGTTGGTGGAGGCCTGCAATCTTCTAAGTGTCAAATGCACCAGAGCCGCTCGGTGATAATGCAGGTCTCAGCAAACTCAAGGGCTTCACGGAGCTGAGTCTGACTGATGGAGGGGTTCTTTTTCCCAGGAAAGAGCACCGATCTGGGAGGCTCTCCTGCTCCAGCAGGGGTCCTGCCACGCTACTTATTATGCACAAGCCATTTTTGGAGCTGAAATGTGAGGGGCGCTCAGGTTGCATGGCTCAGAGGAGATAAAAATGACACATTTTGCCTGCAAAAGGGAAAGTAGGAAATCAAGTATCTCCCCATCTGTAAATATTTCCTTGTCTCCTGCCCAAAAGCCAAGTCACAGAACCAAAGCCTACACGAGCATCAGAGGTTTGCTGTCCCTGGGGCACGGCAGGGGTCAGAGTTATGGGAGGGAGGAGGCAGACAGATCAGATTCACACGCTGCTAATGCTATCCTGAATGGAAGTTACTATTGGTCCGGCTCTAGACACACAGGGCACAGTTTTGCTTTCAGTTACACCCTGCAATGAAATCCTGAGCTGCAGACGACAGGTACAGTTAGTACCAGATGAATCACACACAGACACTGAGAGGACAGGACTAGAACACTGGGCCTTTAGTGCCAAAACCCGCAGGCACCTGCCACTGGAACTAGAGGAGCACCCTGTTCCTGGACTGTGCTGCCAGGGTCCAGGGTTTTTAAGAGTTTAGAAGTTGCAGCAGTCAGCGATGCAATGCCTAACTGATTTAGAAGCCTAACTCTCATTTTCAGAAGTGATTCAATCCCATCCACTGTCAATGAGACGTTGGCTCTTAAGCACCTCAAACCCCATAGAAAATTAGACTTGGGCTCCTAAATCATTTAGGCATTGCAATGCTGACAGCAGCAATACCTCAATGTCTTTGCAAATCGGGGCGTAGGTCACTCACCCTTGTTGTGGGGCAGTCAACGGAGGGCCATGTCACACGCCCCATCCCTCCCCGCCCCAGAGGCAGACGCCAGTCTTATAGCATAGACAGACTCCTCTGCCCAGGTAGGACAGGGGCCAGTGCCAGTACATTAAGACAATCAGAACAACTGACCAACCGCATAAAACCCCGACGCTTCCGTGCCCTGCAGCTAAACCTGTTGCTTTCCGCCGAGCTATTTTTGAGGCACTGCCATAATGAATCTGGAGGAAGAAGAAAAATGCAAGAGCAAACAGGAATGAAATATTCCCCTCTCTGGAGGGTTTGTAGCCCTGGTGAAATATAGTCAAGACAAAGCATAAAAGTCCCATTTCCAACTCTATAATATTTCCTGCCAAAACAACTAAAACGTGATGCTCTAAATTTTCTGCAAAATTCTTCTGAGGTTATTTTTCCCTTAAATTAAGCCATACTAATTATTTTCAGTTGGCTTTATCTCCACTCTGCAACACACCAGGAGGGTGCAGGCAGCAAGCATTTTAAGCCTCCATAAACAAAAGAGTAGTTTGGAAAATAATTCTATCAATTAATCAAATTAATCCTGCAGTTTTCGTTACAAGCCCCAAGTGGCAGGGATTCTAGCCTGCGGTTATGAGCTATCTCTCTCTGACAGTGTTTAAATGTTATGATTGCAACAGTAATTAAAGAATATAATATGCTCATGCATGTGCCAGCCTCCTACCTTCAGACCTCAGTGCTGTGCCGGCAGAGGTCACCTTGAGGACAAACTGATACTGACCAAATTGTGCCAGATGCGTCCCTCTCCCTCATGGACAAGACACCAGCATCATTCCTCTTCATTACCTTCCAAGCTCTGAAATGCAGTAGCAGCTTGTTGATCTGCACATCACTAAACCTCATAAACTATGCAAAAACACCGGAGGGCTCTTTGCAAACAGTTCAGAGATTTTAAAGCCAAATCAGCTCGTGGGATTATCTAGTCTGATCTCCTGTATAACAGAAGCCAGAAAATTTTATCCCATTACCCCTGCACTGAGCCCAATAATGTGAGTTTGCCTGAAGTGTATTGTCCAGAAAGGCAACCAGTCTAGATTTTAAGACCTCCAGAGTTGGAGAATCTACCACCTCCCAGCAGACAGTAGAGTGAGCTCTTCTGTGACTCAGGTTTCATTACATTTCCACAATGACATCATCAGACATTCAAACTAAAGTGCACTTGACCAAACAATATGAACAAAGGGGTTCTAAAGTGCATAGCCCTGGTTCATTGTGTTGTTTTTGTTGACCTGCTTGTTAATGTGCCAAATTCATTCATTCGCAGTGCGTGTGCGAGTCTTTAGTGAGGGCGTGCTGCACAAGCAGGGAAATAGCGCCAAACTCCCCTGGGATGTCTTACTGATGAAGTTTAAAGGCCACCGCTGGTCTGCCCCACACAAGGTCAGGATTCCCCAGCTTGGTATTAGTATAAGGACCAGCCATCCCAAACCTGAGGCTCAGATATGGGCCAGTATTCTGAAACCTGGTGGTAGTATGGCCCAGCGGTCCCAAACCTATTGTTAAGTAACAATAGACAATATCTCTCTAACTGCCATCTAAGTAACATTGTTGTTATATATTGGACTTGTATGAATCATACATGTCTATGATCATTCCATACACGTATATGTAACTTACATACCTGATAAGATAGCACACATGAGGCACATAGGTCCTTTCCATATGGATTGAGTCCCCCAAGCTTGGTGGCGTTCACATGGGCTTTGATTTGGCCCTGACAGAGATCTGAAGCCCAGAGTCAGAGATCTGGTTTTGTTCCACATCTATTTTTTTCTGCATTTGAGACAACAGGTTACCTCAACCCCCTTTCTTCTCCCTACTCGTCCTTGTGCAAACTGGCTTGGCAGCAGCTGGTTCCTCTAAGTGTCACGTGCACCATGGTTGTCTCTGGGGAGATGTGATCATTTGCTGATCTGATCATGCACCCGTACAGCTGCGACTGTTCACTGCATTATCAATTTCAATGGGACCTGCGCATCTAAATCCAGTAGGCAGCTTTGAAGACTTCATGCATCATAAGCCCTACTCTTTGGGCTCTGGGGAACCCGCCTAAATGAACAGTGTGTCATGCCATCAACTAGACACCGTTCCAGTCGTCTCAAGAAGCAACGTTTCTCTGAGGCTCCCTCCCCATTTTAGGAAAGATGCTAGCAACACCAATTCATGTTGGGGATCGGGCTGAATGTTAACTGATGTGAACTCTCTGTCTGGCAGCTACCATCTCTCATGTTACTTGGACAGCTCCCAGTGATACCTCCAAGTGGTGGAAACATCAGCATGACTGCATATCCTTGAATTCCACTTGCAGCCTGTTCCCTGGGGCTGCAGGGGTCACAGTACTGAACACTCAGGGCTCCTGGAGCTGCAATATCAGGAGCGGCACGGTACAATGGTTAGAGCAAGACAGCCAGAAGTCAGGAGATTGGGTAATGCTCCTTGCTCTTCCATTGACTTGCTGCATGATCTGGGACAAGGCACTTAATCCTTCTGCCCTTCAGCCACCCACTGCTATTTTGGTCCAACCTGTAACCGCCTCTCCCCTCTACTGCTCACTATTGCAGTCACCCACCCAGCCCTGCCAGTTCACCTCATTCATGACCAATAGCCCCCTCTGCCATTCCAGACCTGGTCCCCTCTTTTCTCAGCTCTGCAGATGCCCCTTAATCTTGACCTGCAGCCCCCTTGCTATTCCAGCCCTGGGATCAGCTACAGAGCTGCTTCACCTCCATACTATCGAGGGGAGGATTTTCTACAGAATTCATTACCAGGCAAATTAAGGCTGCTCCATGAGGTCCCTACCGGACTGAAGGAATCTTCTGCTCTTTTCCTCTTCCTGGTAGAGAGGCTCTGTCTGGGACAGACATGTCTTTGTCTTGTCTTTCCCTCTCCCTTATTCATTCAGCTGTGGTGGAAATGCTCAACCCATAGGCAGACCCTGCTCACCCACTAATGATTTGTTTCGCACCCCTATCCCCGAATTTGGGGAGCTGCACTGCTCCAGAACAGGCTCATGGCTGGAGAGGTGATCACTGCAGTGGCTGTGTCCTGACATGCTCCAGACTTTGAAGATGAGGACAGGTGGAAGTGGACTGGGTGCCAGTGGCAGCATTGGAGCACAGGGGTGATGGACTCACAGCAGCCTGCCCCTATAAGGATGCTGGCAGCGACATTCTGGGCAAGCGGTAGCCCCAGATACAGTGAATTACACTAGCCTGGTCTAGAGGTGATGAGTGCCTGGCTCACTGTGGCCAAATCCCCATCCCAGAGGAAGGGCAGATGTTCCCAAGCCAGCTGGACATGGAAGAAGGTATACATATATTATAATACATATAATATAATAATATAATATAATACATATATTAACCACGAAGGATATTTGACCATCTAAGCTAAGTGCTGACTCAAGCAGGATGCTGGGGCTTTGCATCACTTAGACAAAGGGGGAGCAGGCATCCTCAAGGAAAGGGGAGGACAATGACCTGGCCAATTATTCCAAATTTCCCATTACACAAAGTTTCCTATTACTTTGGTCTTGCCTGAGTTGCCTTTAAGCCAGCTGTTTTTTTATCCAGGTAGCTATCTTCTTTGGGCATTGTGACTTCCTTGTGACGGTGTTGGTTGCATCCATGGAAGAAGAGACACTCAGCTGGTTGAAATAGGTGCACTGCTGGCAGAAGAGTCCATGGAGAGGTAGCAAGATGCCCAGAGATCTGATGTGGCTATTGAAGCAGATCATAACTCTCCATTGCACTCTGCAGATGAAGGACTTTAGGGATGAAAATTAGTTGCCCATCACCACACTTTGGGGTCGTGATGGAATGACTCAAGCCAGTGTAGTACTCCAGCTATACCACTTAAGTCGGGCAGCAGTACGTTGTGGTCGAAAGTCAAGTAGGATGAGCACTGAGTTGTGGCCTCCATCCGTTGTCATGAGGAGGCTGTCTTGGAACTACGAAGGCTGACCCGGTCTGAAACCTGATTGTGAGGCATCCAGGATGCTGGTAGCTGTCACACATTGTTGTAACATTGGTTGTCACACCTTTCTAAATGACTTTGCTTAGGAATGGAAGGTCTGATACTGGGCAACAGTGGGAGAGCTTATCTGCACCTAGCATTGGCTTTAGAGGATCAGGTGGTTTCTCAAACAGGGTCACCTCTCGGAAGGTGCTACTGATCCTTTCTATTAGGAGTTGTTCTCTGCTAGCTGTCATAGCTGGTAGCAACATGGCTCTGCTGCAGCTCCATTACCCCTTAGGGCTTCTCATACTTTATTCTGGGTGACCATGCTGAGCTACAGCTGGAGGTGGGGCTGGAGGAGGGGCCAGTGTAATGATACCCACTAGGATACAATGACTAGCGAGGGGTGAACCTCAGAAGGGTTGTTTTTGTTTGAGATAAGCACGCAGAAGTTTAGGTGCTGCATAGTCTAACTTACTGGGTCTGCAAAACTGGCCTGGGATGATCACATGGTCTCACAAGATTCCAAGTGCCTGCTTCTGGCAGTGCAGCTGGGTGACCTGTGGGAACGTATTCTCTTCTTGCTGCAGGTCAGATCCTTGATACTACTAAAAGTGCAGTGGAGTGTGAAAGTGAAGAAATAATGAGACAAAAGTTAACTGTCCTCACTTATCTGATCTAAACCAGTTTGGCTTCCTGCGAAAACGACAAGGGCAGTCAAAAGCCTCATGCATCAGGGCATAAGCTATGGGTCAGGTAGAAATTCTCTTGTGCCCCTTCTGGTATTTCAGACACAGGTGCATTATGGGGGATTTTTCCTGAAGCACCTGCCACTGCTAGAAATAAGCTATCAAACTAGATGAACCTGTTCTGGTGTAGTAGTTCCACAGTTCTAGTTACTGGACTCATGGATACCACGGTCATGAATGGGGGGGTATATAAACCTCCATAGATAAATGGGGCCATGTCACACAGTGATTTAGTGCATGTAAACTGTGGGCTGCAGACTCAGGTACAGTGAAGGTGAAGGAGGCAGAAAAAAAGATTCAGGAGCATTAAAAACAAAGGACAAAATAGACTTTCTTTTAATTTTAGGTCCCACAAAAATGGCAATAATTTAGGTAATCACTTGACAATAACATAGTTGCCAGCTAAAGCAAAACCCCCAGAACTAGAACAAGCCTTTGTCCAATTAAAGGAAATCTTCTCAGGCTGGTAGCGGGCTCTGCCTAAAACCAAGTTCCCAGGTTACACTAAATCATTGGAGCAGGCTTTTGCATAAGGCAAGCTTCCTGACTAACCTCCATCTTTGAAATCTACAGCCACCTCTCTCGGAGCTAGGCTTCTTGCCCGGAGTGTGTCACACAGGCCTCTCATGTTACACTGACTCTTTTAAAGTTGGGGCAAATTTTATAGCTCTTTAACCCGATTCCCACTAATCTCCAGCCAATCAGCCATCACTCTCCTCACCAGCCAGAAAGGCCGCTGTGGGTCGGCTGCCTTCACTTTCTCGCTGCCTGCTTCCGAGCGCATCTTATTGAACCTCATCTTGAATCCTGGCAGTGATGGTGCTGTTAGGGCCCAGGCAGCATGGCCCAGTGGACAGTGCACTAAGCTGGCTGGCTCCTAGTCCCAGCTCTGGCACTGATCTACAGGGTATGACCTTGGGTAAGTCTCTGCCCCTTTGTTTCCCTGTGTGCAGCATGAGGATAACTGACTCTTACCATTTCTGGGAAAAGTGCTTTGAGAGGTCTGGATGAAAAGCACAATAGGTGAAGTAAGTGTTATTGAAACACTCCCATCCAGGAACAAGAGGAATGATGGCCTAGTGGTTAGGCGCTTAGAGCATAAGAGACCCAGGTTCAATTCCATGCTCCACCCTACAATGCCTTGTGTTCTTAGACAAGTCACTCATCTCTCTAGGCCTTAGTTTCACCATCTGTTAAAGGGGGATAATGGCAGTACCTTACCACAAAGGGGTGCTGTGTGGACAGTTACTGTGGTAATGGGGCCATCTAAGTACCTTAGATGGATAGAAGTCACCTAAGATAGCAAGTTATTATTTATTATTATTGTAGTGGTTATAAGACCACAGCAGATCCTAGTGTGTGTGTACATGTACATGTACATGTACATGCATGCACGCGTGCACACGCACACACACGCACACACAGAGTAATAAACAGTCCCTGGCTTCAAACTCCCAGCAAAACTGGGGCATGGGTGTGTGTATGCAGTGCGGGAAAGAAGACCAAAGAAAGAAAAACATCTGACAAATTCCATAGAGTCTGGGAGTTTCTGTGAAAATATTGGAATATATTTGAAAGGATTAATTAGGTATGATTTTACAATACCACCCCATATTTTCATCTCATACTTTATTTAACAATATTAAAGAGGCACTTTAATAGGACACATACGACATAATAAAAAGGCATTTCTTGCTCTCTCTTTCCTCTCTGACAAAATATCAAAATAAAAACTTTTGACATAACACATTGCACCCAAGGTAAATTACCTACAATAGTTTTTATACAATACAAAGGACAGTAAAGATACATATTAACAGGAAAAAGCCTCTTTTTCCTCTTTTAAAACTAAAAACTTTTTTTTTTTGCAGGACAGACGCAAAGTACTCTATTTGTTCATATCACATCAGTGCATTACTTCACCTCCTTGACTTGGGAGTATTTCAATAGTATTTAAGTATCTTCCATGTCCTCATTTGCACCTGAGATTTCTTTCTGGTTCAAAGTTCAGTTGTATACCTGCTCGATAACATGACATAACCTTTTTAACACTACGGAGTACCAGCATACAGGATGTTATAAAAAGTTTTATTTTCCTGCTTTGATTTCTTTTACAGGTCACTGCTACTTCCTATCTGTTCCCTTTTATTTTTAAATCAAGGAAGTCTGTATTCACATTACAAAATAAAAATAGCACCAGTAACTGCATAGTAAAAAGCTGATACCTACATAGCTACTAAGTCAATACAGTAAGATAGTTTAGAAGTTATACCATTATGGTCACTTGGACAGTACTATTCTGGTCTGGTAACTTGGGACAGGTTTGTCCATGAAACAAAAAAAGTTTGTCACAAATGTCAGGGTGCAGTTCGCTAGCGTTATTCTCATTTTTCATGCATTTACATAATCTACAGTGGTCAAATAATGGCATCAATGTTTGAAACACTATAATAGGCCCACACAGCAAGCAAGCTAGTTCATTATTTTCTTGGCAACTTAGAAACAAATTCTTAGGAATGGCTATCAAAAATGTGGCATTTGATTCTTAATTTAATTTTTTTTTAATTTATCATGTCGTAGGCCAGTTCCCAATTTAGTGAATTGTACAGGATTATTTGTGCAAAATCTTTAAAAAAATTGCTTTCTACAGTGTACTGCACCTTCTGAATAAGACGTCTATGGAATGAAGTTCATCTCTTCAAGTACTTTGTACAAAGATAACACAGAAGCAGTCTCAAAAGGGTCTGAGATTTGCAAGTATCCTTATAACCTCAGTACTTCTGCAATAAAGCAATTGCTCTTGACGATTCAGTCTGCCCAAAGCGATTACAATTTCAGTTCATGAAAATCATCAGCAACATCAAAGTTCTAGCATTTGCATGATAAATCAGGTGAATTAAAGTAGATTAGTAGACACAAAGCAAACTATTTCACAGGGCTGCAGTGCAAGTTCATTTAAACTAGACAGAAAAATCACGCTACACAAACGAATTTAATGCTTTGATAATTTTTCCCTTGCAAACCCCATGAAAGCAGCTGAGGATCACCATAAGTCACTTTCATAAATTACTCTGAAGTATCTCTTCTTAAAGGAATTTTAAAGCTCGTTAATTTCTGTCCAAACAGTTGGCTTAGGAGATTGTTCTGGGATTCGGCTGTCCTGTAATTGTGAGAGTCAGCAGGTTTAGCACCTTGGACAGCTCTGTGCCTGTTTAAAGAGCTGTGTAGGGACGTGACGGGGCCTTTGGCTAGGAGATGGTGAAAGGTTTTCCCCAGGATTTCCTTCTTACGTTTCAGGTCTCCATTGGAATGACGGTTAGTCACCTTCTTCTGATTGTAGGTGTCCAGTGCCATCTTTTTCAGCTGGTTGCCAACTCCTGACATTCTGGGCTTGGGGATCAGTTTGTTGCAGTGCGTTTCCCTCCTCCCGGGGGAAAGGGCAGAAGCCTCGTTGTTAGTCCATTCGGCTCTTTTGAGCTCTCCAGCCCCGTCACTCCTCCCAGGGCCCGGTGTTCGGGCTCTCTTCTTCTTCCCATCTCCCTCAATGTTCTCCCTGGAGGCTGAGCTGCCTTTGTGACTCGAAGACTTGTGCTCTTTTCGCTTCTTTGGGTGCAGCTTGCCAGGCCCGTTCAGAGCCGGCTTGTCCAAGGATTTACCTGGATCTGAGTGGCCATGTTTCACAGGGGTGGCCACTCCCTCAGCTTTGAGTTGACTTAAGGGTTTGTTTTGATTGCACCCTATTTCTCTGACACTGGCATTGCTGTCTTTGGCACAGACACCTGTCTCAGGCATGGCTTTTTCTTTAAGTGAGCAGGGTTTCTGGATCTCCTCTGTGCTGCCCAGATTAGCAGTTGCAACAGAGACAGCTTCGCCATTCACTTGAGTGCCTGTGGTTTTCTTCTGAGGGGCTGAATCTTTGGCAGCCCTGTTTAGAACAGGTGATGCTGTCTTGTCCTTCAGAGGCAGAGAGGGGTAGGTGGACTCTGAATAATTGGGCTTGGATGCAATTTCCCTAGGGGCTACATCATCTACATTCAGGTTGCTCCACAATGTTTTATGAGTGTCCTTGGCCTGTGGAGCTTCTACTTTTGGTGCAGGAATATCTTGGATTTTCTTAGTTAGTTTGAGGCAAGGGATCTCGTTGACAGGCTCTTCTCGTGAACTGGGATTGTCCAATAGCCCCACCACATGTTCTCTTTGCTTGCCCAGAATTGGTTTTTCTTGGCCATCTGCATGCCCATGTTTCTCAGTGAGATGAGGTGGAGATAGCTTTCCATCCGTTGACTGGTTATGAGCTAAACTAGAAAGGTCCATACGAAATTCAGAAGAGTCCAGGAAAGGAAGAGGCTTCCCATCAAAGGCTCCTTTGTCTAGTTCTTCGATGGAAAACGTTGTGGTGTAACTGAGCTCTGGATCACCCATGACAGCCTGGGGCAGAGAGGGAGACAGGCAAGGGGGCGGCGGGAGGGTATCAAACTGAGATTTTTCCATTTTAGCCAGGAGGTCTGAGAAGTCTCCCACGAGGTCTTCTGTTTTCACAGAGGTTCGGGGCAAAGTTGCTCCATGATCACCACCTGTTGCAGGGCAGGACTCACTGGGAGGTGGTAAAGGCACATCAGCTAGCTGTAGATCATTACTATGGTCAAGGTGCACAGGTGAGTTGTGTGGATCCAAGTTGCCATGGTGTATGATCTTCCTTTTCTTGCGTGGTGGCATGTCCTCCCTTGGATAGTTTTCCTCTTTGATTTTTTCATTGCCACCCTTGGAGGAGATGCCAGGCCTCATGACCCCTCTGAATTTGAAAGTCTTGTTGCTTCCTGCCAGGTGCTTCTCCATATGCCTGTCATACTGTTCTTTCTTAGAGAAGGTGTAGTTGCACATGCTGCATATGAATGACTTTTTGATGACATGCATGACGTCCGCGCAGAGCTCACACGCATACAGCGTGGTGTGCTTGATCTCTGGTTCCTCCGCTATCCCATGATCTTGACTCAGGTGGCTTCGAAGCTCTTTGGTTTCCGGGTAGAACATCGGGCACTTGTGGCACAAGTAAATCTTCTGTAAGCTGTGCACCACTAAGTGGCGCTGGAGCTTGAAGGGCTTGGGAAATTGTTTTCCACAGTGATGGCAGTCTCTGGAAGGATCCTTGCAGTCCGGATGCATGGGGACAGCTTTTTGAGTGCTTTCACCTTTTGGCATATTGTCTGGAGATGGACTGGCAGACCCTTTGGAAGAGCTGGAGGCGGAGGAAGCTGGTTTAATTCTGATACTGCCTTCCAAGGCATCTTTAGTTACCTTTGCCTCTTCGTCTGGGGGTGGCTCTTTTGGGCTCTTGTTCTCTTTGCTTGCAAGGTGTTTGCTGGTAGAATCCACCAGCTTGGATGACTTGCTTGGTTTCCGATACATGATGGTGTGCAGGAAGTGAGTGACCGCAGCGTTGTCGTCACTGAAGCAGGTGGGCAGACCCATCGCTGATTTCTGAGCCTGACCTTTCCGAGCAAACTGCGTGGCGTGCTCTCTGAGATGCTCGTTGTACATCCAGACATCAGAAATCTCCTTCAGGCACATTCCACAGGCCCACAGGCCAGCTTTGTTTTTTGCATGCTTCTCTTTTAAATGGTCCCTCAATTGCTCCCTTGAGCTGAATTTGCGCTGGACACACATATAGCAGGTAGGTGGAGGGGAAGGGTTATGGGTGAGTTTGTGAAAGTCCAGTTCCCCTAAGGTGAGAAACCACTGGAAACATACTTTGCATTTGTATTGTTTATCCTTAGTCTTGATGTTCATATCATTGCGATTTTTGCCTGGTTTCCCATCTTCTAGCTTATTTTTGCTGTGTTTGCTATGCTGGCTTGGCTGCTGCTTGAAACTCACCATGCTTTCATCCAAATGGCCAGGATTATCTTTGCAAGGGCTAAAAAAGCACATGTCCTGCATCTTGAACTTTGCATTCAACATCTCAATGTCAATCGTATGAAACTCAGGTGAGCCTTGGTCCTCATTTATCTTGATGTTGAAGGGTTCCTCTTCCAGCTCTGGGGGTTCTGGGCTAGTTTCTGCTATTGAATGTTCATTTGCAAGCTCCATAGGGGACTTGAACAGTATTTCATCAGCAGGAACATTTTCTGCCTCCTTTTCAAGACTTCCCCAAATGTTCAAGTCCGGAATGTTTTCCATCTGGTTGTTTTGGCATAGGAAGGTTAACATGTTATCATCCTCCAGGTCAATGACCTCCTTCCTTTGGCTGTTTTTCTCATAGTCTGGCTGCAGTGCAATATTTGTGGAAGCGTTGGAGCTGGCATCACACCCCTTTGGCTTACTGCTGTGACACATGTTTAGCATCAAGGCATCGTCAATGGAGATGGTTTCATATTCACAAGGATCATCTCTAGTGACACAGAAAGAGCTGGTTTCACTGAGGTCTGAAGCCAGCCGGATGGGAAAGAAGTCTATGGCACCCACTGGCCCGACATTTGCATCAGTGACAGGTTTGGGTTTCTTGGTTCGTTTCCCATACACGCGCGTGCACTTCCTCCGGGTGAACTGGTTGTCCCTTGGAAACAGCTGTGAGAATGTGATGTCATCATCAAATAAACCCTGCAGGTCCGGCTCAGTTGCATCACCAGTGCAGGACTCCTTGCTCTGTAGCAACTCTCCCTTTCCCCAGGGCTTTGACTCTGCGGAACAAGGGCTGTCATCAGAAGCATTTTCCAACATGCCTTTAGTGGGATCCTTGTTGGCCGTTTCAGATTCACAGGTTTCTAAAGACAGATCTGCTCTGGCAGGACTCAAGGGATGCCTGAAGGCACTACTAAGACTCCCAGGATGGCTCTTTCCCAGGGAATTCTCAAATTCCTTTACATTTGTGCCACCACCATCATCCTGCTGTTCTTTGCATACCTTGCTCAACCCCTTCTCCACTTGCTTCATGAACCCACTTGCCCATTTCTCTTTGGCCTGTGCCTTTTCTCCTTGACTTGGATCTTCCATCTGCTTTTGACAGCTCACAGGGACCTTTAGTGATTTCTGTCTGCCTGTCTCCTTGGAAGAGACTACCCAATCACCCACTTCATCGGAACGCTTAACTATGCAAGGTGACTGTTTTGCTGTGTGAGACTGCTGGGGTGAGCATGGCCTGTCTTGTTCCTCTGCTGAGATGCAGCTGCTTGGCTCAGCCAGGTCTTCAATCACATTTAACAGACTGGAGTTGATTCTACTGGAAACAACATTGGAAGGACCATCAATAGCATTCTTCTCCAGGTCAGACAATCCATTGACTTCACTTTCATTGGGAAACATCTTTACTTTCCTTCTTCTTGCTTTTCTACTTAGTTTCTTCTCTAAATTTCTACTTACCCCCCCAGGATCTTTGCTTTGGCTTCTTCTACCTTTTCCCTGTTTATCTGGTTGCTTTCTAGGACAGGGCTTTTCTGTC
This sequence comes from Dermochelys coriacea, assembly GCF_009764565.3. Classification (NCBI taxonomy): domain Eukaryota; kingdom Metazoa; phylum Chordata; order Testudines; family Dermochelyidae; genus Dermochelys; species Dermochelys coriacea. Next base: position 39,181,364 of record NC_050079.1, on the reverse strand, counting down.
ACTGATTCATCCAATCCCCCTGTCTCTGAGCTATGATATTTTGTCTTTGTTTCTTTACTCAGAATATCTGTGTGATGACGTTCATGGCACACTTCAAGAGATATGACACTGAGATCACTGAGCACCCGACTAACTACTTCTTGCATTTGTGCATTGGTCGCCTTCTCTTGACCCACACAGGTTTTCTTGTAGATGTGTTCAACAGCGCTGGTTGGCATTTGAGTGTTATTCATTCTCTCTTTGGCAGTGGTCTTTATGCTTTTCCTAGAGACTTTCTTGGACATTTTAGATGTTTTCTCCAGCAGATTCAAACTGAACTTTGAAGTTTTGCTTGGCAGCAACGTGCCTTCATTTTTTGTCCGATGCTTTACAGCTTTGTGCCTGGTCAGTCCCGGTTTGGATCTAAAAGATGCTGAACAAATATCACAAGTGACTTGGAGGCCATTTTGTTTCTTTTCTTTCAGGTGCCCGTTTCTGGATGCATTTGGTATATTTTTAAACATGCCACTCTCCTCTTCTTGCTCCATGTTATTTAACGTACAACTGCTGTCTCCTCCAGTACTCTCAGCCCCATGACTTTCCGAGTCATCTGCTTTTGAATTATTTTCTCTATTATCCACATTTTTGGAGGGGTCACTAGGTCTCATCTCCGGCACATCTGTAAACTGGTGGACCTTTTGATCAACAGGGCCAGAATCTGCTGTCCTTCCAAAGGCAATACTTACAACTGTTGGGATCTGTTGAATGACAAAGCTATTGCATGAGGACTCTGGCTCCTTTTGATGTTTATTTCCATTATAACGGCACTTTTTAAGCTCCTTTTCTTGATTTAAGTTTACCTCTCCATCTCTTTCTCCAATTGGTGAAAGATTAGAGGGCTGCGTTGAGTAATCTTTGGTTTCTGGTGTGGGCTGACAAGCATGGATGCTCTGCAGAGGCATTGACTGAGAATTAATAATCATGTCTGTGACAGTGCATGTCTTGCTTCCTTTATAAAGAGGGCATAACAGCTCAGCACAAGTGCTTTCTGGCAGCCCATCATCAATTTCTTTTTGATCCAGAGGTGGCACGCAGGGAAGAATACAGTCATTCATTTGCAATTTCTGCGGGATTTCCATCTCCAAAGCAGAAACTGCCAACTCACCAGGGCATTGTGGAACATGAGGTTTTGCCGGTCCTTCTTTTTCAGACTGCCCAAAATTATTTAGAATATCTTCAGCAAGACAATGACGAATGTTTCCAATAGCATCCAAAGGTGCAGGAGCAGTGTTGTTGCATTGCTGAAGAGTGGGTGGAAAGACATGTGTGTCTTTCCATTTTCCTTGCTCTAAAGGATTTTGTGTGGGACAGCAAACTACATTTTTCTCCAAATCAGAGTTGAACCTTTTTACAATAAATGAACTTGACTGAGTCTCTGTGTTAAGCACAGTGTATCTATCCTCTTCCGAGAGCTGCACACTGAAGTCAGAGAACTCTACATTTTCATTATTACTGTTCTGCAAATATTTGTGGTGAGAAAAGCTAGTTTGCAAAGGCAAACTGGCCAGAGAATCCTCTTTAGAGTGACAAGCATCAAGGGCCTGCTTTTTCTTTCCACTGCCCTCTTCAGGAAGCTGAGCATTTACTGAATAGATGTTAGTTTCATGCAACAAATTATATTCCTTGTGAAGATCTTCAGAAGGATTCAAAGAGCTAACAGGACCCAAAGACACACTGCAGGAAAGCTGTGTCTCATGTCCTACGTGGTTGTTGGTTGACCCTATGCATTTGTTTTTTATGGTGCATGATAACTGCATATGATGACTAGCTCTATCAGACCAAGCATTACATTCAACAGTGTTTACTTTTAGTGTCTCTGTCAGTGCATTGCCTAATGTTTCTTTCTCAAACAAACTGTGGCTTAAATAGGATTGTCTGTGGTTTTTAAATGCCAAGGTTGCTTTGTTTTTATCTTGCTCCTGCTCCTCCACAATCTGATCAGCTTTCTTTACCTGCCCTAGCAATGGGGTTACCATTGCACTGCTGCATGGTGAAAGGTTATTATGCTCTTGTGATATACCATCTGCACAGATATTAATGTCACTCGGCTCTGAACATTCATCTGCTAAGTGCTGCAGCTCTGTTACATTATTGTGCAGCTTGTGGTTCGCAAATGTGGATTGCTCTGCAGTGTAGGTGTCTGTTTCGTTGAACGATTCCAGCTGTTCACCTGCCTCTGGAAAAACTCCAGTTGTTTCTGATGTGGTAGCCATGCTCTCTGCCTCTCCTCCCATGGGCTCATTCCCCTCTACAGACGCATGATGACATGCTGAATTCTCACCTTCCAAGCTGTCCAGGCCTTCCTCTTCCTGCTCAGACTGGATATTGGCATTTGAAGGTTGGTGGTTGGCAGAGAGCAGTATTGGGAAGCATGGCACCATCAGCTCTTCTTCATTATTCTTGACTGTCCGGGCAACAAACAGTTGGAGCTGCTGTAATGGGTTTGCGGTAGTTTCTTGGGAGGCTAGCACCTTTTCTGTACCACAACCAGTCTCTTTGGACATACTCAGTATATCGAATAATAATGCTTTCCGGTTGCTAGCCTTGTGAAAGGGTCCTGGGGTTTGGTAGACTGCAGGATCCTTACTTTCTTCAGTCTCTTCCAATAAAACAGGTCCATTGTCATCACCTTCGAAGTGCACTGAGCATTTTAGCACTTTCGGTGACTCGGCTTTGTCTAAAGGTCTTTCTTCTAAGTCCATGTCATTTTTGGCATGAGAAGACAAAGTGAGATCCAAGGTGGGGACCCGATCTTCCCGAAACCCAAATTCAGATTTCAGATTTGGAACATGGCTGCTGAAAGATTCCAGCTCTGGAGGATCATCAAAGGTTTTATCCATTTTTCCTGGCTCGGAAAACCCCTCAGGTCCGTGTTTACTTGGCAGGGACGGAAAAATATCATGTTTATTTAGTTCAGCTGCCTCTAGAGTTTTAGGGAACAAGGAATCAGTAACAATGGCAGGGCTTTTTATCATATGGTTTGTGTAGATTGGAGCCTCTAATTTGTCTGGCATGCATGAATCAGGGATAACCCGGGGAGGTTCATTCTCCATCTCTCTGGAGTCACTTTCCTTGGAAGTTTCAGCATCCTTCAGAGCTTCTGGGAACTGATTGCAGGCCTCTTTGGAACAGAAATGATCTATAGAGATTGAATCTTCAGCAGCTGGTGTACACATGTTTGATTCTAAAGAATTAAACTCCGCTGGGCAGGGCCAAGAATCCTGGTGGTTCTTATAGTTGCCATCTATGTTGGGAACTGTAGGCTTCTGATTCACTAAACTTTGGCCCACACAGACTTTTGTGGAAAGAAGGTTTGTATTCCCAAGAGCATCTGTCAAGAACAAACCCTTTTCATTCCCTGTCTCTTGATCCATGTGTATAGGCGAAAACTGATCAGTTGCTTTTCTCAGCTGTGTGCTGATGTGTTGCTCAGATTTCTGATGGACGTCAGATGCCTCATTTAATTTGCTGGTTTGCAGCTGATTTTCCAGTTCCGTAACTAATCGCTTGATCTCCAGTTCATCATCTGATATATTGTTAATAAAAGCTACATTATAATCTCCAATCCTGTCTGACATAGGTAAAGACATTTGATTGGGTGTTATGGCTCCCTCATCTGGGAATTTCTTAGCTAATGGCTTTTCCACCGAAAGAGTATGAAACTGACCAATGTCTTCTGACAAAATTGGAGACACTTCCTCCATGAGACCCCAGTCCTTCTCTTGAAGAAACGGAGGATACTGCTGCTCAAACGGCATGGTTTTGCTGGGTGGATTGCATCCAAATGGGACAAAATTGTCCTTACTTGTGGTGATGCTGTTGTATAATGGATTATCAAACTCAGCTACGGGAAGTTCCCCAAATATTGAAGAGGAGTCAAAGCTAAGAGGGGAAGACACTTTGGTCTGCTGATTTTCTGATGCAAAGGGGGTGAAATCAGAGTGCTTCTGCTCAAATGAACTGGTGCTAATGTCATCCTGGCATAAGTACATATCGTCAATGTGCGAGGCCCCCACGGCTGGGGGCTTTGAGAAAAGGTTAGGATCATAGCGACTGGACAGGTCTTTGTGGTCGTAAAGTGTGTCGTCAGTGCTCACATAGGTATCGGGTCCTTTGATGGCTAGCATCATTCCAACAGGATCCCCATTGTAACAGCTGACTGGAGCAGCATAATCTTTATGGTCATCGCAAAGTCCATGTTCCTTTAAGTACTTGAGTCCAGCAGGTGAATAGGTAGCACTCATATGTCCAGGGCTGGCATCAGTACCAATGTGAGAGGGAGGAATTAACTCTTCTGTATGGTAAGTGAGGGTGTCCTCATTATAAGCAGCAAACGAACGGCTCTGACTGGTCATTGTCAAATCAGTGGAATCTTGAGCGTCTGGCATAGGTCTCGCTACCTCAACTGCATGACTAATGGCTCCTTTCTGCTCTTCTGCGTCCTCCTTACAGTAAAGTCTAACAGGACTCTTGTTGAAGGCGTCTTTGCTGTGATGTTCTTTTTCTTTGCTTTCTGGTGAGCTTTCCTTGTTCATATAACTTGCCAGAGAAATGTGTGACCTATCGCTGTGATGTATCGTGGAGCCAGTCAGCAAAAATTTGGCTGAGCCAAACCTCCTTGTCCCTCTGGAAAAGCCCGCTTTGGTTTTATTGCTCGTCTTTAGAGTCTCTTTGACAAGAAGGCTCAGCGGGTTCCTTGGAAGTGGTGTGATGTGCTCAGAATTCTCTGGGTATCTTCTGTTCTGGATACTTTCCTTCTCATTGTCAGAGTCGGCCCTTTCAGTGCTTGGGGGGCTAGCGCCGGTTTCACTGGACACGCTAGTGCTATGATTGCTGCCAGTGGAAGATCGGCTGCTTCGCTTTCGGATTCTGGCTGCAACACCATCTTTCTTTATTGCTTCATTGCTTGGGGCCCGCCTGTGCTCCTGACCATCTCTCTTCTGGCTATAGGGCCAGGCTGGCTCTTTCTCTTTGGCCCTCTCACCTCTCCCTGAGCGCCTCCCTGAGCACCTCCTGGTCTTCCCATTCAACGCTGACCCCAGCTTCTTTCTGCTGTGCAGCTTGGCATACGCCACCCCTTCATCATCGGAATCCGAAATGTACTCGTATTCTCCGAATTTACTGTCCTGGGCTGCCGGGAGCAGCCTCTCGGTGGCTCTGGAGACTGGCGCGTTCTTCTCGCTCTTCGCATGCAGCTTGTGCAGCTTGTTTTTCTGCTGCACGATTTTATGAATGAGCTCCTTGCTCCATGTGCCGCTCCTTGGCTTCCGCTTTTTCACATCCTTCATCGAGAACCGCAGCAGCTTGGGGTTCTTAACGGCAGGGCCTGGGGCGGTATCACTGGGCCTGATTTCGCTCTTCAGATAAGCATCTTCACTAAGGCTTCTGGGCTGATTTTTATCAGAGTCAAGTTTGGTTATAGCCACTGGAGTAACAGAGCCGCCATCACCCTTCCTCCCTGCCTTCAGCTTGGTATTCCTGTCAGGCTGTGCTTTATCAGTCGTCACCCGATTTGCAGCCTTGCTCGGTGCCAGCTCCATGACACTGGATTTCTCCAGCCTCTTGTTCCCCCGGTCTGTGAACTTGCCTGCCAGTCTCCTCTTAGGAACATGCTGCATCCCCGACACTCTGCTCTGAGCCTGCTCTCCACTGGGATGATCCTCTTCGTAGTAACAGACGGCTTTTGGCTTCTCGTCCTTCCCCGCGTGCTTCAGTTTGTTCGCCGAGGCTGGGCCATCCTTCACCTTGTGCGGCACCCCGCTTCCTGTGGCCTTCACCGACGTGAGTTCCTCATCAGCAAACACATCGATGAAGCTACTGTCAATCTCGGGGTTATCAGACTGATACTCCAGCCCATTCAGCGCTTCCGTGATCAGACTATCCAGCTTGGCATCATCGATTCCTAAGTCAGAAGCAGTAAGTGGCAAAGAATTTGTGGTTAGCCCATTAAATATATGGCCTTTGAGTGGGTCCTCCTTTGCCTCCCCTCTGCCTTCCCCATCTAACAGGAAACTGACAGGCTTGTTTATTGCAAGCAGGTGCGAATGGGTGTCGGGAGAAAGCGATGGCCCTGGCCTGGCTTGGGAGTGTTTCATGGACTCTGGGGGGAGCTGCTTCCTGGCCTCAGCCCCCCTGGGAGCATCTCTCATCTCACCCTGGAAAGCCGCATGCGAGCCACAGAACTGGCGGTGCTCCAGGAAGGAGGAGAGGTTGCTGTAGTTCTGGTCACACTGTTTGCAGGTCAGCAGCACGTCCAGCTGGTCCAGGCTTGCGCTGCTCAGCGAGTTTGCCAGCAGGTGATGGGAGGAATAAGGTGGGGGAGGCGGCTCCCCCTCGAAGGCATCCAGGCAGCCCTTGCCCATGTCGACATCTGGCTTGTGGAACTGGGTCTCCGGGAGGCATTTGAGAAGGTGCTCGTCCTTTGGGGCATCCAGGGGGAAGTGGAAGGGCTTGATGGAGTCTGGCGGGTGGTAGTGGAGTGAGCTGGAGTTCAGGATGTCCGAGGGGTGGCAGGGATGGGGAATGAGGGATGCGGGGGTAAGTGCTGCAGGCAGCTGGCTGTCTTCGAAGCTGTGGGTGACTGGGCTGCTGGACATAGGCGAGAGAGAAGAACACGTGCTGTTGCAGGTGGGGTTGGGGACAGGTGACGGGAGCGGAGACTCGCACGGTGAAGCCGCCACCAAGGCCGACGGCGGCAGAGCCAACGGCGGATTGGGAGGGCTCCTGGAGGTGGCTGGCGACACTGTTTGGTTTATGCCAAAGAAGAGGGGTTTGCTCCTGGAGTCGCATGCGGGAGACCCGGTGTCCTTCCCACCTTCAAAGGAGAAAGCGTTCGTTGAGCCACAGCTCTGCCGGGTGGGGTCCCTCCTTTGCACCACGAGACCCTCCCCTGCCAGGAGCTTTTGGCTGTGATACCTGGGGGTGCCTTTCTGCAGACTGCTGCCCCCTTTCCATTGTGAGGTGCCAAGGGGGAATGGGAACTTCTGGCTAGTGAGCTGTCCGGATAGCTCTATCCTGTTCTGGCTGGGCACTGCGGAGGTGAGGTGTATTTGCTGCCAAGGCATCCTGGAGTTTTTCTGCGTGTGCTGTCTCTGCTCAGGGCTGGACTGGCACTCGAATGAGAACTGACTTCCAACAGGGTTTGAATAAGGTGCTGAAGTCTGGTCCGCGGGAGAGAACGCCTTATGGGCTCCATCCCAGGCTTGTAAGAGCCGGGGGTGGGCTGGAGGTGTACTGGGCATGTTTTTCTCAAAAGGCACCGATCCTGTGCTTACACCGCTCGCCGGGGAACCGCAATAAACTTTGTTCTGAAAGTGCACTTGGGGTAGAGAGTTCTGTGGCATATTCCTTCGAAGAGAGCTACCTTGGGTCAGTATCCTTTGACTAGGTCCATTGTCTTTCAGTGAAGGCTGCCCCTTACTCACTGGCTTTGGCATACTAGTCGCATGTAAACTAGGTGGGAAAACGGATTGGTTTTCTTGGAAAGTGCTTGGAGTTTGGTCGATAGCACCAGAAGAAGAGAGAGCACCATTGAGCTCACCGGAATGCTCATTCCTTCCTTTGTAGCAAGGCAGAGGGGCCTGCTGCTGGACCCCTGGGGCCGGCGAACGTAGGAACGGAACTGGCTGAGAAGACAGGCCATATGTCCTTCCCTCTGGGGCTACAGCTTCGTAGGAGCCGTTGCTCAGAGCCTCCTCTTGCCAGTCCCTGGAGGAAGAATGAAAGCTGAAAGCACCATGAATTACCTGGTTAGTTGCCAGTGAAACATCCACGTAATCTTGGCTGGTAGTGTCATTACGGAAAGGATCCTTTGCTAGGTCATGCAGCGGCTGGAAGGGGTATTGGAATGGCAAAGAGCCCAGACAGTGCATGCTGGCTTTGCCGCTTTCAGGGAAGGGGCATGGTTTCTGAGCAGAGATACCAAAGCTAGCACCCAGGAAGCTTTTGTCCGGTGAAGGCCAAGACTTATTCCCATTTGCCTGGAACTCTAAATAGTGTAACTGCCCGTTAGTGCCAGAGCTTTTGTGGGGGAGGCCAGCTGACGGCTGTCCTTTCCCGCTGCGGTTCTGGCGTGTGGCGGCTGGCGTGTGTGAGGTATAGTTGCCGGAGGTAAGGCTGGAGGAGACCTCCGGGAAGCACTGGTTGAAGCTCAGGTCCTCTTGCTCGAGCTCTGCCTCTCTCTCGGGGATGCTGGGCACGTGGAATCGGTAGCTTCCCGAGCTGGGTCCTCGGCTGACTTCTGGCTTCTTGGGCGGGGTGACCTTCTGCTGGGGGTAGGCGATGCCAATGGTGGGGTTGGACCGAGAGTTGCTAATGGTGAGCCTGTAGAGCTGGTGGTGACTGCGCTCCCCTTTTCCAGCGCGCCTGCTCTTATCCCGCACTCGGCTCTTCCCTGTGGGAGACTGTGGGCTCCCCTTGACGCTGCCCCACGGGCCATCGCTGGAAAACTTGGGCTTGTTGTGAAGGGACTTGAAGTCGATCTTGCCCGCTTGCTGTGGCCTGATCACAGCTTCCCGTTGGCTGTGGGGCTCTTTGTCCTTGACGCTGGGGAAGTGGGACCCGCTCTCGGTCCCGTTGTGCAAACACAACTCCGAGGTGTCCAGGGAGCTGCTGTTAAACTCCCCTCCCCCTTTCCCACTGAAATGTTCAAAGGCAAAGTCTTTGTCTTGATCTTTGGAGCTGGACTCAGTATCACTGACGGTATAAACAAGCTGGGTCTCTCCTGTCATGATACCGAGGGGCAGGGCTAGAAGGCTATCATTTTCCTTACATCTGTGGGATTAGATCTTTCCTTCACAGGCATGGTCTTTCGTTGTTAGGCGGCTAGGATGAGGCTTGGTTAAATAGGCAGTGGTACCCCACTCCCAAATCTATCCTGGTTACTGGGCAGGTCTTGCTTGTAAAGAGCACCTGGGATTCGCCTCATGCTTCCAGATGGGACCTACAATAGAGAAAAACCCCAGTGAGTCTTACGGGGACAAAGGACTTGGCCACGTCTAACAGCACGGAGCAAGAGGAAGTCACAGCTCAGATGGGGGTCTGGATTCTCCCATCCCACACCCTGCGGAGTCAGCCACACCTTGGCACAGAGTGAGCGTTGAATGCTACTGTCCTGATTTGTCAGTGTTTGACCCCCGCCCTCTGCACAGATGTGAATGATGGCACAAGGATGGATCAGGTCCCTAGGGGAGTGTATTTCACACGTATCTTTCCAGGGCAGTTTTTGGGCAGCCTGACTTCTAGCTAACCGGAGAGGGAAGACATTTCTACGACAGAAGAAAGCAGTTCGGCTCCTTTCCCTGTCGCCACCTGGGAGCAGAGTGATCAGAACATGGGCCTGGAGAAGAACCTCACAAACGATTTCAGAGAAATTCCTCTGACAGGCTTCTCTCCCCGATTGCAAAAGTCCCTCAAACATCCAGCTTTGCAGAGGACGTTAGAAGCATTTTTGACAAAGCATGCTAAGGGAGGCATTTTTTTCTTCCCTTGGAAGCTATTTCTGTGCACTTATTAGCAACGTAAGCAGAAAAAGATTAGAGAAGAACTCCACCTATGGATGACTGGCCATGACGGGCAGGGGCAGGCTCTGTCCTTTGGCATTCCTTTGAGTGATGTCCTGGAAAAAGAGAAACCACCTTTCTCTATGCCCGTCCCACCCCCTTCTCTCCAGTGCTACCCCAGCCTTTGATACAGGAGCTTTGGGTTCCCCCAAGGGCGGTGATCATATCACGGGGGGAGCCACCTCTGCTCCCCATGGGCGGTGCATGACTCCTCCATTTGGGGAGGCTGGGTGTGCCTGGACTGTGGCCCCGCCCTGAGGCCTGCCCCCACTTGGCCCCCTCCCTGGAGGCCCCCCCCCCGCCTGCCCGCCCGCCCACCAGTCACTCACTGCTCACGCGTGCCTCTTCACCCCCTCCCCGAGGCCCCCATGCGGGCGCAGCAGGGATGGGAAGAGGTGGAGTGAGGGCAGGGCCTCGGCGTGGAGCACGGGTGGGGCCACAGCCCAGGTGCCCTGTTGGCAGGCTGGCTGTTTGGGGAAGCTTAGCCTCCCCGGCCTCTTATACCTGCTGCCCACACTGCTCCCCGCATCTCAGCTCTTTAGTTCAGCGCTCCCCAGACTAGCTAGATCAGTGCATTGACACTTATTATAATGGAGCTGGGAGGGATCATTTCAAAAAAATTAACACAAGAACCCCACTGAATGATCATGGTTTCTGGCTTCTGCTAAGGTGAGAACCACTTAAGGGTAACAGGATGCACTATATTACAGGGCCATTTCTTCTAAAGCATCCTGAAAACACTTTACCAACTGTATGTTGTGCTTTATACCAAAATTATTTCACCCACCGTGGACTAGATCAGTGTTCCTCAATGACTGGTCCGCGGACCGGTGCCGATCCCCAAGATCTCCCTGACACAGTTTAGGAAGGCAGCAAGCTGGTCCCTGGCATCAAAATGGTCAAGAAATACTAGACTAGAGGATCGTGGGGGTCCCTTCTGGGCTTAAAGTCTATCAGTCTATGAAATGCAGCCACTTGTGTAGAACACAATAGTTCAACAGCACACAGCAACACTTAACAGCAAAGGACATGAAGGAAAGAATGCTGGAACCCATTGAAACTGCAGGCAGAAATGAGGCAGTTGAAATTTGGCCACCCTTTATCACCCCTGCTCTTGCAAAAAGCCTCCCGGGATTTTTAATGACTCCAAGTAACATCTCGTAGGAAAAATGATCCCTCCCGCAGCACAGTGTCCCCTAGCATCACGCTGAGGCACTGAGTTCAGTACTGACTCCGAGCGAAATGCACTCGAAGCAGCACCCCCAGCTTTACCACGGCACTCTCCCATGCAAGCACTGGCCAGCTCTGTCCTTGCTTAGCTTAGGAGAGCTAGTGAGGCTGGTACGCAATGTTACAAGGGAGAAAAAATCTCTTATCGCCGGTCAAGTCAAAATAAACATCTAGAATGAAGCGTTCTGTGTCACAATGACCAACACGCCCAGGGATCTGCTTCACCTGCTGGAGAAATCTCTAGGAAAGCAAGGGAGGTTAGTAAGGCTCTGGGGGTGTCGATTACCATCGCAGGCAAACTATGGTCTTGATAATTCCTTCCTGAGTCCAAACGCTGCTTTCGGTGACTCACTGGTCGGCAGATTTGTGGAGTGCTTTACCTCAGGGCTTTATTCACTCTTCTGATATCACACTGACGCAGCAGTAGTGCCTAGCGACCACAGCCAGACAAATACACCCCATGACCTGCAGGCGCTGGCTCAGTCCGAAGGCGCAATTTAAGGCCTGTCTGTACTGGAGCTTGAGGTGTAATTTCCAGCTCCCGGAGACATACCTGTGCTAGCTCTGGTTGAACTAGCGTGCTAAAAATAGCAGGATAGCCATGATGGCACGAGTTGTGGGAGGGGCTAGCCGCCCCATGTACGCCTGTAGACCCAGGCTTTGAGATTCACTGCCATGGTTCTCTGCTCGCTATCAAGATGTATCCTTAAACAGTCCTCCCAACAGTTGGGAATCCTCGCACATTCAGTGCAGAAGGAATTCAGTTGTTGCAGTGGCTCCCCCACCCACGAGCGCTTCAAGTAGGAAAGGAGGTTCCTAATCAGCAAGACTGAACTTCTGAAACTGACTGAATAATACAAGCCATGTGGCCTGAGTTAGCTCCATGTCAATCCAGAGCAACTCCCCTGCTTCACACCTTGTGTCCTGGGTTACACCTGTCTGGAATGGGTGTGCCACGCTGCCACTATGGTAAGCGGAGGATTGTGATTGGTGGCATGTTCCATGCTCTGTGTTTGGCTGCACAAAGTCCAAGGTGGGAGGGAATCAAGCCTGCAATTCTGCATTTGCATTGCTGCGACTGACAGAATCACTTGCTCCATGGGTAAAAAAGGTGCATTTTCCAATCAATTTCGCTCAGTGCAATTAGCGTAACATGGTTAAAAAAAAACATTTGGGCAATGTCCACACACAACTTTACAAAGGTGTTTACTGCCTCAAGTGAACTGGAATTCACTTGAGATAAAGAGCTATAGAGAAGACAAGCCCAAGTTAAGCGAACTCAATTGTAAAACACACCTATTTACCCCAGAGGCAGAATCCTCGGAATCTTGGTCCAAATCTTCAAAAGAGGGTGCATGTGAGTTTGAAAATTTGGGAGACACCTGAACAGACAAATACAGGACATGTATTTAGGAGAACTAGGTTACTAAATAAAGTTATGTCCCCAGGCCTAGGAAACCACAATGCGACGTTACTGTCTGTCACAGCACAGCCAGCATGAGTATCATCAAAAGATGTGGTCAGAGATTTTGGATAAGGTGGCAGATAAAAAACCAACCCCACAACCAGGAAACATGTGTCTGGGGCCATCGCAGATGGCACGGAGGGCATCTCACCATGCTCAGGGGACAAAGGCCATGAAGTTATGATGCATGCTGAGAAAGATACGTCTTTGGTCTAATGGAAATGGCTGAAGCAGGGCAGCCCTTTGTTCTCAGAACAAGGACCAGGTATGAGATTGCTGTGACGGGACAAGCACCTGATTAGAGCCAGATCCATTTCGTAATAGAGGATTTGCCAAGCCAGATCAGAGCTTTGGACCAGCCAGGCCAGTATCTTGTCCCTAGCAGTCACCAATTCCTGAGGCCAGAGGAAGGCAAAAAAATCCAGAACAAAGCAAAACACCCACTGAACTGAAAAACCAGCACCAAAACTCTCTTAAGGCCAGGTCTACACTACAGACTTCTCCATGTCGCTCGGGGGTATGAAGAGCCTCAGGCTATGTCTATACTAAGAATGCTTTACAGAGATGGGAATACCAGCATACTACACTTATAGTCCCATGACATTTTCTTTATTTTTTATATTTTCCACTGCAGGAGGAAGGAATTTGTCCATTTTATCCTGCCCACCCTGCACTCACCCCACAGCAGTAGTTCCTGTCCCATGGGCCTGGGCCCAGCTCCCCATTCTGGGTGTTGAGACCTGGTGCACAGGGACACAGCACTGCTCCAGTTTGGCGTGGCCATTCCTCTGACAGGACAATGGAGGGGCAGCCAGGTCAAATCTGAGTGAACGGCGCTGTGGCTCTGTGCACCAGGTCACAAAGCCAGAATGGGAAGACAGGAGCAGCGTCAGATGCCACTGTGGGGTGAATATCTCATTTTATGTTATTTTATGCATTCTTTTGAGTTTTATTTAGAGTTATTTCGGATTTGCAAAAAACACGGAGCTCTCATTGTATTGGCAAAGCACCTCTTGTGAGGACACAGCTACACTGGTGGGACCTGGATTGTAAAACCACACACCATGCACCCACTGCATCTGCACACAGGGATTCTGCCAGCACAGCTACGTCACTCAGGACGACACCTCATCACACCCCTGGCTGATGAGCTATGTGGGCTGAAGCTTGAAGCATAGACCTGGCCTTGGTCACGTGGCGAGTGGAGCACAAGGCAGCGAGCATTTGTGATATGGGCCTGGGGCCCATATCAGTCTTCACTCCTTTCTCCTGCAGACTGTATGCTCTGTGCAGCAGGGACTGCATCTTTAGATGTGCCTGGAAAGAGCCTATACTGTCTAAATAATATATAACACTAAAGATCACTAATCGCTTCTGAGTGGCAAGGCCTGTTTTATTTGCCAGGGAGAACAGCGAATTAGGCTACTTTGGATTCCCAAAGGCTTTGAACTGAGAGTTGCAGTTTTACCCCTTTTACATTTTTTGAAGGGGTTCCATTTGTCTCCTTTAGCCTGCAATCAACGATCCCACCTCCCTCGCCCGCCCAGATTTGATTCACCCGGCCTCCCAAATGGTCTCTTGGAGAGGGAGCCCAGAATGAATCCAACTATATTTCCAGTGTTTGTTTGCAGTGGAAGGGGTGTGACATATGAGTAAAGCTTTTTCCCAGAAAGACCAGCCAATCAGCCCACCAACTAGCCAGCTGGCAACACGTAGAGGCTCACATCAGCATCTTTCATGTCTACATGCAATTACACCAACTAGCCAGAAGAGGGCTTCTGTCTCTATGGCAGCCTTGCGATGGTTCTAGGAATGTCTTCTGATTTGAGTGTAACTCGGTAAACATTTCATTCTGAGTTACTCTGGGTTTCCAGGGTTTTTTTTGACTCTTACAGGCCCTTTTATTCTGCTGCCCATCCTTCAGACTTGGGGACAGAATGAATGCATATAAGACCGGTGTCTGGCAAGGTTATGTGCTTATATGTCATAGCTTGCTCCTTGCCCAGGTATCTGAAACCAGGATTTGACTTTGGCAGCAAACTCTCTCCTATGTCAGCTTTTCTCGCCATCACAATGGGCCAATTTCCCAGTAGAGTTTTTAAAGCTTTAGGGCCACCTCCTATCCTTTAGTTGAGTAAGTGAGAGCTGCAAAAATGAGTAAAGAATTCACCAGATGACACACAATACAGAATTTCAAGCCACTAAACATGAAATAGGAATCGACCACAAATTTTTTAAAACGAAACTGTCAGCTCAATTGGGCCCCAAATTTAAGTGCTGTAAAAACAAACGTGCACAGTCATTTCAACACAGTTATTTCCAATTCTTTCTTTTAAAATCCAATGGAAAGCAATGTTTTTAAAAAGAAACATTCCGCTGCAGTCTTTGCAAACATTGCAGCATTGGGACGGTGCATGGAATCCCTAAAGGGAAACTGACTAGAAACTGGATGGGGCTGGAAGGAGGGTGGTAGTGAAATTGATCAGTTTACAGTCATTGGCCAAGGGAACAAAAAGAAACCAAAAATTACTGAAAAGTAAAATAGCCGATTAATGTTCTTTCAAGTTTAATAACCCAAGATGTTAACTGTAACATTGGTGAGGCCATTAGATGTTTAAAATCTTTTGATTTGAATTGACAGGATTCCTATATGCCACTGAATCATGTAGCTTTCCCCTATACGGCACTAAATAGACAATCCTGTATGGAAGAGATTTGAATAGAAAATGAGAACTTCTGCAGCATCTTTAGACCATAGTAGTTAGTTTAATTTAAACAATCTGGAGATAAGGGTGCGCATTTTAACAGTGAGGGTAATTAACCCTTGGAACAGCTATACCCACTCCATCACTTGAAGATTTCAAATGGAGACTGGAAGTCCTTCTATACGATATACTCCAAACTCAACCAAATATGATGGGCTAGATACAAGAATCACTGGGTGAAGTTCTAAGGCCTATGTTATGCATGAGGTCAGACTAGATCAGGGATCGGCAACCTTTGGCATGCAGCCCGTCAGGGAAATCCGCTGGCGGGCTGGGACGGTTTGTTTACCTGCAGTGTCTGCAGGTTCGGCTGATCATGGCTCCCACTGGCTGCGGTTCACCGTTTCCGGGCAATGGGGGTCCGGGAAGCAGCGTGGGCCGAGGGATGTGCTGGCCAATGCTTCCTGCAGCCCCTGGACTAGACGATCAGAGTGGTCCCTTCCGCTCTTAAAATCTATGAATTATAAATAATCCTAGGATAGAATTCTATTTGTTCTGTGGGTCAAAACAACCTCCTGGAGGGAATTTCAGTTTTGATAGGGTTTTTAGAGTCATTTCTATAAAACTCTATTGATTTTATCCCTATTCAATTCGACAGGGACTCTTCCATCAAGGAAGAGGAAGAAGTTTTGCATGTACAGCTGCTAGCACAATGGGGTCCTGGCCCATAACTGGGACTCTTAAGTGCCATCTTAGTGCAAATTAACAAGAAGCATGATACCGAGGTGTGACTCCGGGAAGGTCAGCGCTGCATTTGGGAGGCAGATTGCAGCACACGGAGGCAGACCTGGGTCAGCTCTCAATGAGCTACCTCGCTAAAAATAGTGGTGAAGCGGCAGCCCTCGAAGCAGTGGAACAGGCTAGCAGCAGGGGCTCGGGTGGGTTTGTACTGGAACAGCTAGCCTGTGTCGCTGTGGCTTCACTGCTATTTTTAGTGGGCTACCTCAGTAAAAGCTAGCTCGGGGACATCCACACAGGCTGCAGTGACCTCTCTGCTTGCAGGGTAGGCACGCCCTCACTTCACTCCAGCCTCTCTCATTGGAGAGAGTCCAGCAGAGGACAACGAAAATTATTAGGGGTGGCTAGGGCACATGACTTACGAGGAGAGGCCGAGGGAACTGGGCTTATTTAGTCTGCAGAAGAGAAGAGTGAGAGGGATTTAATAGCAGCCTTCAACTACCTGAAGGGGGGTTCCAGAGAGGCTGGAGCTCAGCTGTTCTCAGTGGTGGCAGATGACAGAACAAGGAGCAATGGTCTCAAGTTGCAGTGGGGGAGGTCTAGGTTGGGTATTAGGAAACACTATTTCACTAGGAGGGTGGTGAAGCGCTGGAATGGGTTACCTAGGGAGAGGGTGGAATCTCCATCCTTAGCGTTTTTTATGGCCCGGCTTGACAAAGCCCTGACTGGGATGATTTAGTTGGGGTTGCTCCTGCTTTGAGCAGGGGGTTGGACTAGCTGATCTCCTGAGGTCTCTTCCAGCCCTAATCTTCTATGATCTCCAATGCCCATCACCTTTCAGCACAAACCAGGTCTGTCCTTCAGTACTCCTGCCCTCCTGTGACCAAATCCTGCCCTGAATACACCCTGGCTGCCCCTAAGAGGAGCAGAGCTTGTCCTCTAGAATTCAAGCGCCCGGTCGCCAAGATCCCACATGTGGCTCAGAACCCAGGGTGTAAGAGCAGTCTAGGCCAGCAGCCTTCCCAGGATATTTACCACCTGGGGATGTATGTGGATCTGCAGCAGCACTTTTACCTGCCCAAACGCATTTGAGAACAAAACTCCGCAAGCACAATTCCCCCTCAGCCTAACCCTGCGGCCTGCAGGTGTGCACAGACTCATGGGGAGGGGGAACACCCCACAACATCTCCTCCAGCTCGTCACATTAGAGATCAATCCTGCTAAGAGGAAGAAACCTAAGATCATGCCCAGTCTTTGCAGGGAATGGTGGAGGGCCTCAGCAGTCTTGTTCGGGGCTGATGCCAAGGAGACAGGGTTGTAGGGCTAGATCCTTTTTGACCCCCATTGAGAGCTGTGCCTGCTGACAGAGAGGCCGGGGTGCATTCATGGTCACATGTGGAATTCTTTTCAGAGGCACTTTGAGCTCCTAGGACAGAAGGTGCCATAGGTGTGCAAAGCAGCAGCCCGATTAAGACAGCTTCAAAGGGCAGCCAAGTGATCAGGCACGAGACAGTGACTTGCTTCGCCAAGGACGAGAGACCACGTAGCTGGGGGAGGCTTCACCGAGGCTTGCAGAGGTAGGTTGCTCCTCACTATCGACTGCTTGGCTCTATGATCCATCTGTTTATCTACCTGCCCTATCTGTCCAGCCGCTGCCAATGGACACTGCCATTCTAGAATTTCTCTGTGGTTTCACGCTCTGCTAAGCAAAATGAATCCCAGATTGATATGGCCAGAGCCCTATCGCTTCTGCCCCTGCTGAACTAGCCAAAGTTAACACATGGCCCTTCAGCGTTCACAACAATGCACCACTTATGCTGACTCAAGCCACAGCCGTAAAGCCTGTTTACTGCTGTTTAAATTTGCAAAGGCTCCTTGCCAAGAGAAAATAACCAAGGCCAGAGCTAGTTACATTATCACAGTCGTGCTCAGTCAGCCACATAAAGGAGCCATTTTTGAAGGAAAGGCTCACTTGTGTATCCTAAAAACTGCAACATTTGCATCGCAGGGGCCTGAATTAATTGTTGCATTATTGCTGAGAGCCAGTATAAATAACTGCCAAACTTCCTGCCCGAGAAGCATGGCTCAAAGGTCCAGCAGTTTAAAAATAAACAAAGCCAGTGGGGTGTGGAACTGTCCTATTAATAAAGGAAAAAACCCACAGAAACGATGTGCTCAAAGCTACCATGGAAATAGTGCGTTTGCAAGGGACCTGAGACAAGATGCTGCCCCATCGCAGAAGGAGGATAGGCTTGTGGGTAAGGGGCTGGAATGGGACCCAAGAGAGCTGGATTTAATTTCTAGCTCAATCTTTCTGTGTGACCTTGGGCAAGTCACTTAGGTCTCTCTGTACCTCAGTTTCTCATCTGTACAATAGAATAATAATGTATCCTTTGCCCGTCTTGTTTAGTTAGGTCTAGGAATACACAGAGGTCTTCCAGGGGGTATGTCAACTCATCTAGATCAGTGTTTGTCAACCTGGGGGTTGCAACTCCCACGGGGGTCCCGGGACAGGTTTAGGGAGGTCGCAAGTGCAGGGCCAGCATTAGGGGTGGCAAGCAGGGCAATTGCCCGGGGCCCTGCGCCACAGGGGGCCAGGCGAAGCTAAGTTACATGCTTCAGTCCCAGGAGGCAGGGCTCCGGCTTCAGGGGTACAATAGGCTGGAAAGGCAGAGAACCACTGATTTAGATGGTAAGCTCTTAAGGGAAGTGACTGTCTCTTCTTATGTGTCCGTACAGTGCCCAGCCCACTGGGTCCTGGATCTCACTGGAACCTCTAGACACTTCCATGATTTTAACAAGCATTAGCGTGCTCTAGCCAGTCCTCCAATCACTTTGGATTTTATTTTAAAAGCTAATCTAGATGCTAGAGATTGGAACCTCCAGAAGCTGAAGTCCTGTATGTCCAGAAAGGTCCCAGCACATAACACATGCAGCCTGCTCCCAAGGGAGGAGGGGGGGCACTTGCTGGGGGGGCCATTTTGGATGAAAAAGGCCAGTTTATGCAACTAACTCTCCTTGCACACGCAGTTGGTGGATTTGTTTGCATAGTAGCGACAGACAGATGAGCACAGCAGGGACACGGTTTAGGAATAGGTCATTCCAACATTTTCCTGATCGGACATTTGAAAAAGTTGGGTGTTTTGTTTTAAAGGGACACTCTCTAAGCAACTGTTCACACTCAGTACTGCAGTGTCTGGTGAGACAAGACAAAAACCTGCTTGAAAAAAAAAATCACCTCCTGTGTTACTGAAAACAAAATTAAATGGAAATGGGAAGATTTTCTAAGAATATGCTTATAACCACCTATACTGTTTGTTTGCTCTTTTACATTTTGCTCTGCTGGGACCGGGCTGGTCTGCTTCACTTCTTGTTTACAGTCAATTTCATTTCTTGCTTCTCAGGTGACTACCACAAGCGATTGTTTCTGAGGCCTGGTCTACACCTAAAACTTAGGGCAACCTAGCTATATAGCTCAGGGCTGTGATAAATGTCATGTCCTGTGTGACCTAGGTTGACCTAACCCCAATGTAAACACTGCTAGGTCAATGGAAGAATTCTTCCATTATCCTAGCTACCGACCTCGAGAGGGTGGATTTATTACACTGATGAAAACCCCCTTGCGTTGATGTAGGAAGCGTCTACACTACAGTGCTACATGGCACAGTTATGCCGCTGGAGTGTAGACAAAGACTGATTTTTAGTTCCCAGCTGTGCAGGTGGCTGTGTGGGGTGGGAAGGGGGGGGAGGTTTACATTTAAAAAATGAGTTACATTTGAAAACAGTTGGGATGGTGCTGGTGAGAGTCTTTCTCCTGAGCAGCTCCTGTTGCCTGGAGCAGCCTCCCTGTATTTCTCTGGAAATACATCTTTCACTGCATCTCTCTTCCTTTGCCTGCACCTCAGAAATGCTCTTCTCCCTTTGCTACCCTTTTTTCGCTTTAACACTGTATCTCTCCCTAGGAAGTGGCTTTTGGGCTGCAGCTTGGCTGACAGGAGCTACATCAAATGAAGCTGCATTTGACCGTAATGCCCAGCCTGATGCTTCTGGAGCTCAGCTTGATCCCACTACCCCCAGCTATAGCCCTGCTGGCCCATCCTGCCATCATTTTATCTATACTTGGCTTATCACCAGAGCATCTCGGCACCTGGTCGCCCTGCACCATTCCCTTCTCCCCTTGGAAGTGTGCAGGCCCCACACTGGTGAGCATTTCCTTGTGTGCCTTCCATGGCATGGCTCGAAGGAGTGCTCCAAAATGCAAGGGCTGTGCTATCAGCCCCTTGGC
Source organism: Dermochelys coriacea (assembly GCF_009764565.3). Taxonomy (NCBI): domain Eukaryota; kingdom Metazoa; phylum Chordata; order Testudines; family Dermochelyidae; genus Dermochelys; species Dermochelys coriacea. The sequence goes on along the minus strand of NC_050079.1, from coordinate 39,161,342 downwards.
AAACACAAGATGACCCCCACTGGGGACCTCCAGAGCTAAGTTCATGAGCTGCTACAACTTGAACTAAAGAGCCATCACTCTCTGCTTAGGGGCTTTAACAACTCATGTCCTCTGTGGGTCAGTCCTGCAGGGGCCCCGCAGCTCACACGCCCCATTGGGTTCCATTCAATACTCCCCACACACATGGAGACAGGTCTGGCCCCACTTCCTGGGTGGCTTGTGCCATTGGTCTGGGTGTTAGAGGCGGGGAAGTAGGATCCCTTTCTTTACTGGAGACGCTCGCAGCTTTGTCTCACTTCCGAGATGAAAGCCCCTTTTCGAGGAGCTCTAACATGGGGTAACTTTAAGGAGCTTCTGCTAATTTCTAGTGGCACACTGATGCATTCGGCCAAGTTTGGAGTGGAGTCTTAGGGAGTCTGACCCCTTCTTCCAGCCCACATGTAATATCAGCACAGACCCCTTAGACTCGCTGGGACTCTCACCCCCTTACCAATGTGCAACTTACGAACTGGATCTATCACTCATGTCACTCACAAACCCAGGGGCCTACAGAGAGCTATGCAGCAAGAAAAGTTACTCCAGCAGGGGATGAGGGGCAAGGCAGGGCCATCCCCTACTATCACTTACATCTCCAGGTAGCTCTTCAGCATGTAAGTTCCAACTCCTGCACATGTTGCGACCACAGCTGGAAGCAGGTCTAAGCTAGTATAAGGGCATGGCTACATGGCAATTAAACATCAGGACTGGCCTGGGTCAGCTGGCCCAGGCTGTGGGACTAACACTAGCAAAGTAGACGCTTGGGGGCTGCACCCTGGGCTCTGGGAACCTCCTCCCGTGTTGGGTCTCATTTGGGCTTCGGCTCCAGCCCGAGCTCAAATGTCTACACTGCAATTTTATAGGCCTTCAGCATGAGTCAGCTGAGCTGGGACAGCTGCGGGTGTTTTACTGCAGTGCAGACATGCCCTGAGAGTCCAACAAACTGGTCTACACATTGCCTCAGAATTTGGCTCATTCTGGTTTTAGAAACCATTCTGCTGGGTTTTCATACATTTTCCCTCTCTCTCTCCCCCTCATTCTCTATTCCCACCTGCATGAAAGCAGGCTCTCCACTGCTAGATCACAAGATCTTAGTACCTAGGGACAGACAAAGACCAATTAGGCCATTCCTGCTTCTGCCAATGCAGTCTCTGGGCAACAGGTGATCAGGTGTTAAAATGCAGCTATATTCAGTCCCAGTCGAGAATCCCTCCTGCTGCTCATTCACTGCCCAAAACCAGGATCTTCCAGCTATACACAGCTGGTTGTGGTGGGAATGATTGTGATGTCACAAACGGTTGTGCAAACATATTCAGACAGCTTCTGAAGCAAAGATGGAGGGGCTCGGGGGAGGAGACATATTTTTCCTGAAAAAGAAACATGTTGTGGTTTTTCTCTTGCAATTTTGGACAGTTTCCCACCCTGTTCCCATCATGCTGCCCCGGCCAGTTGTGCTTTACTATACGTACATGTAGAGGAAAAAATTCCTCCCTTTCTGCCAAAGTGAACTTAAGCCTGATGAATGGTATTGTGGTTAAATCACTGGGCTGGGAATCAGGAGACCTAGGTTCAATTTTTGGCTTAGTCACAGACTCCCTTGACCTTGTGCAATGACTTCATTTGAATCGCTCTTTGACTTGGTTCTCCATCTGTGAAACACGGATAATACAATTTCCTTTTTCCTGTCTTTTCTTTGTTTCGTTTATTTAGCCCATAAGTTCATCAAGGCAGGGGTTGGTCTTACTATATGTACATACAACGCCCAACACAAAGGGGCCCTGATCTCAATTAGGGTCTGGACAGTGCCTGATGCACTGGGGCCCTGATCTCGGTCAGGGCCTCTAGGTGCTATCATAATACACACAATCATCCTGAGTTCAATTACCCTTATCTGAGCATGTAGAACTGATTAGCCACCGGGGATGACCTGATCATTTTCGGTAACTCCAGCCACAAAACACATAATTGCTCCAGATGAGGAATATACAGAGAGAGCGGATGAAAAAAAGATCCCATGGGGTTTTTCAAGCCAATCCCATTTACTGATGAGGGCAAGAGAAATGCCGAAAATATGAGCTAAGCTGTATGGTTTGTCAGCAGGCCCCAGAACGCCTTCCTCTGCATGCAGGGAAACAGGACTCACTAGCATCCCTCCGGAGAAAGGAGAGGGGTATCAACAAGAGTGCAGGAAGAATTGGGCGACAGTTAGAAAAGCAGCCGCTGGACTCCCCCCCTCCCCCAGGCCTTGCTTATTAGTTTTAAACGAGCTCCGTGAGAAAGAGGGTGGTGATGAAAACACTTCTATTTTGTCTACTGTGAATATACAGAAGGCGCTTTAACCAGCGGCTTACAGGTTTAAATGATACTCCAGCAGGTTAAATAAAAGTCTCTGAAGCCAAGTCTTTGGCTGGGGCTGTGAAAAATCACTTCCTCTTGTCAACTGGCCCTTTCTCAAAGCAGGGACTGTGCGAAGTTTCTGTCTCTTCTTGAGAGGCTGCAGCTTAGCGTGAAACTCCTGAGCCCACGAGAGAGCTGGCGACTCCACTTAAAGTGGCAACAAAGGTCAACAGCAGGGGAGGGCAGGCGGTGTGCTGGGGTGGGGGTGGGGGGTCTGTTTGCTGGGGCATCCTGGAAAGCAAAGGGAACCAGCCCAAGGGGGGAGCAGGGAGGAGAGGCATCACTGTCAGGGGAGAAAGAGCAGAATGTCTGGATTGCAGAGCTAGCCCCAAATCCCGCTTTGTCAGCTGGCCATACCTTGGAAACTTGCCATCGCTCAGCTACTGCCGGGGCTCAGTCTAACCTCCCATGAAATGTGAATGTCTTGGCTGAAAAGAAAGTGAAAAATATGTCAAGAATGTGTGTTTGGCTTGGCGGCCGGCACAGTGGATCACAGCCTCCAGGCGTCTGAGCCGGGCTTTGACGTGCAGGGAGTGCTCTCCGTCTGCAGCGAGGTACGCCGTGCTGCTGGACGGGAGGAGAGCGGGGGCTCCCACAGGACTAATGTACAGACAGCCTCCACCACCACCTCTGAATGACTCAAGTGAGCTGGTTTCATGTGCAAGCTCCGGTTAGCGGGCCAGAGACACTGGACTTTCCCAGGGGCTGCCAGCAAGTCACCGGCTGTAAAAACTTAAAGCCCTTTCATGCGGCTTTTCAGTTTTGTGGCATTAGTTGGACCTTTGCCAAACAACAACAATACTCAGCACTGACATAGCATATTCTCAAAGCAGTGGGAAAGCACTAACTAATTAAACCCTGCAACACTCTCGGAGGCACCATAGGCAGGGAGCATGATCCCCATTCCACAGGTGAGGAAGCTGAGACACAGGTAAGCAAAGGGGCTTGCTCCACATCGCAGTGGTAGAAGCAGGAATAGGACCCAGGAGTCCTGTCTCCCATTCTCTGCTCCCACGCTGTTGATGGTATTGTTGCAGAAATCCCACAGGCCAGATTCTGATCTCAACTGCATCGATGTAAATTTGGAGTAACTCTGTTGAGTTGCTCCAGGTTTACACTCCTAGTACTGAGCTCAAAATACAGCTCCTGTTTCTTTATGAGACTAACGTGATCGTTGAAGGGCCTGAGGGATTAAAACCCTGGGCATCACTGCTAAGAGGTTGGAAAGAACCTAGCCAGATCGAGACTCGGTAGGAAAAAGTGAGGTTCAAGATGGAATAAAGGCTTAAAAATGAGATGGGAGGAGAGAAGCCCAAAACATATCTTTCCCATGGCAGCAGCCAATCTGCTGCAGGTGTGCTAAGGAGCCCCCAGCCCCTGCAGGAGAACTTACAGAACCGTTTGCTCATTTCTGTGGCGCAGCAACACATGGATGTAGGGAAGGCTGAACCGTGGACACCGGGGTTCCCTTTCCAGGATCCAAGATCTTACAGTGTGTGACGAATGGTTCCTGACTTCAAGGGTCCCAAAAAGCTAAGAAACTCTCCATAATTATCTCCTTCCTGGGGTTAGAAAGAGTCTCAACAGAGCCCTCCCAGTCCTGTACCTTGCCCTGGGTTATTCTGCCTTCTCAGCAACCTGACTTAACCAAAGCCAGCCACAGTCCAGCTCCAGATCAGAGCTGCCTGCAGCCTCAGTTTTCCTTTCCCCTCTTGTAGGCCCCACGTCAGTTTCACATCCCAAGACAAGGACGGCAGGATGTGTGACTCCCTCCTGAGCCCACTGGCACCACTCCAGAGAGGGTCAGGAGAAGCCCCATCTCAGGGAGCTAAGTTTGCTGCCTTCCAAGAACTCCCTGCTACTGCTGGATTGGGGAGAAAGAAGCTTAGTTTGCGACCCAGACTAGACTCCATTCAGCATCATCCTGCCAGCCATGTACCCACTCCGCGTGCCAGCTGAAGTCCACTAAACTCACTTCTTCAGCTGAGCTTTCCCTCGGTAACTTCTGCAAACAACCAACACCCCCCCAGTCACACGAGCATAAAACCCAAACCTGTGAAAATCAATCAAGCAGTTTCTCCTACAGGCTGGGAAGGAAAGAAATGAGAGAGATTGTTACTGTTATTTTGGTAGGTGGCGATAGATAGACGGACAGAGCGGTGGTGTACATGGGGATGAAAAGGTAGACAGACAGAAGAGTGGTGTGAATGGGGATAGATAGATGGACAGAGGGGTATGTATGGGGACAGACAGATAGAGGGGTGCATATGGGGATAGATAGACGTATGGAAGGATATGTATGGGGATAGAAAGATTTAGGGGTGCCTACGGGGATGGAAAGAGAGATACAAAGACAATGCAGTGTGATGGGGAGAACTTTAACTCCAAAAGCTGCATGTTGACTTTAATCAGCACAAGGGAGAAGGTTTCCCTTCTTGTGTTTTGCTATTTTTTCAAATAAAACACCAGCTACCTCTTGTTTCTAGCCTCGCCCCAGCTGTAGGACCCCCGCCATATTCCATATTCCTGATCTACTCCTGCAAAATGCTGATTTCAAAAAGGTTTTTCAACCCAGCAGTTTTCAATAGAGCTCAGATCAGGCCTATGTCCTCCAGCGGCTGGAGCTCAAGCATTTCCCTGAGCCATGTCAGCTCTCCATTAGCTGGTGAGTTTAGTGTGCCACAGGGTGGTGTGGTTCAGCTCTTGGTGGACATGTGCAGCTGGAGCTGACACACACACACACGCCCTTCTTGGGGAGATCAGACCCCAGCTGTGCAGACACTCTTCACATCTACTGCACGGCATTCACAATTTTTGAGCACCACATCTCAAGTATTTCTCCTCCCCCAGGTGTGTTATCCTTCCTAGAGCTGTTCTGCAGCAACATTCTAGGCACCACCACTGCGTGGGGGCTGGATGAGAGGACTGGTCATAGAATTCAAGTTTCCCACAGGGCAATGAAGAACTTTAATCCTCAGAACAACCCCCTCAGGCCTTTATTTCTAAACTCCTTATACTGAAAACAGTGGGAACTCCAACGACAGGGGACTGGCCCATCTGTACGGTCAGTAGTGAGCTCCACTGTTAACTGTGGCCAGAAATTAGAGTACAACCACCACTTGAAGCCTGTTTAGCGTTCACAACTTCATACACCCCTGAATTACAACACCTCCAGCAGCTGGGCTCCTGTCATTCAGAGACCCATAGAAAAATTTGGGTTGGAAGAGGTCTCTTCCGGATCATCCAGTCCATCCTCCTTGCATGGTGGAGGAGATACTGCCGTCATCTTGCAGCCAGACTCTCTCATGTTGTGATCTTACCAGACCTCAGAAGCTAAGCAGGTCTGGCCAGTATTTGGATGGAAGACAACCATAAAGAAGAACCCAGGCTGTTGAAGGAAGTTAGTGATTCAACAGGTAGCAGTCTACTTCCAAGACAGTACCAAGTCAATGCCTGGTACAGTGCTACTGCAGATGCTGTCTTTAGATGAGACCTGAAACCAAGATCCCCAGTAAAGATCCAATGGTAGGTTTCAAAAGAGTGGAGGTGTTAACTCTGGTGTCCTGGCTAAATTCCCATTTGGGTAATTCCAGTCTAGCTACTGACATTCCTTTTTAATTTCAATTCTGTACAGGCTTATTCTTCATTTCCTGTCTTGCACGGGAGGGTAGCATTGTTGCGTGCTGTTAAACAGCCACCACATACCACCCCAAAACTGGCTGCATTTCAGTGGTGGATGAAGTAATTCCAGTGTACTCTAGCTTGCAAAGCTCCTTGAAATTAGTTGGGAAGAAAGCCGCCGTTCAAAAGGCAAGGTGGTTTTATAAAATTATTATCATCATTCCTGAGAGACTGATGACACTTCTCTAGCTCTAAATTTCTCCTGCAAAGAGATAAGAGACATTTGAGTTTCCCAGAAATTTCATAATCGCATGATCAAACCTAGAAACATTTCTTAATCCCTTTCTGACATTAATCCATTTCCTGGTCAAATAAATAAAAAGCAGAATGGGAGCATCTGGCCTCTGCATCATCCTTTGGAAAGTGGAGTTCAGAGAAATCCCAGTCTGGGACCAACAAAAACAAAGATAGCATTTAACAATTAGAGCTTTGATAAATCCTTTCTCCTGCCTCCATGCAGAGAAGCAAAGGGCTTCTCCCGGAAAGTATATTTCAAAACTACCCTCTCCCACTACTGCTGCCTCCCTGTGCAATGGACGGGGGAGAAACACTTCAGAGCCCCAGGTAGATATAGACTGTAACTAGCTTGGTTTCCAGATTACCACCGGTGGGGGCGGGACATGCACCTCAGTCTGGTAATGTACCCAAAACGGATTGAGTTGAGAAAGCAAGACAGGTTCTCTAAGCCAGGCAGTGCTGAGCTCTGGCTGAGAACTAGTAAGCAATTGTACATTGTGGGAATCACTTGGGAAGGAGAAAATAAATGATAAAGGCCTTAAAATTGGACCCCGTCTCTCACTGGGAAGGGATAGAAATAACATGCTGCTTTTGACCGGTACTAGGGATGGGTGGTTCATTGGTTGCACACAACACCAATGGAGTCGAGCCTCACTCCTAAAGCTTGAAGAGAACCATTTGAGGAGATCTGAAAAAGGCTTTTCGTGGTTTGTTTGGTTTTTTGCTTGGGCTGCTTCTGACCACTCCTGGGAGCAGAAGGGCTGTTCCCAGGGGATTCTTGCTAGTGACGGTTGGTCACGTCTTGCTAGTGATGGTCCTGGCTTATGACGTTTGGAATCCAAATTTGGATCCACATCTGGATTTTGCCCATGGTATTTCTTTATCAGGCTTCCACAGGGAAGCTCAGCTTCAACTGTAACTATTATGAGAGAACATGTTTGCCCATAGGGTGTCTGAAATCTGGATCTCTATTCTGTCACTTGGGCCTAGCTCTAGAGCTTGTGTGTTTCCAACTCCAAGAGACTGGGGTAGTCCAAAGACAGGTGAGAGAAGAATCTGCACTTTTGGGTGATCATCCAAACATTCTGAGCTTTGCTCCTCGCTCCAGCTCATGCGATCTTTGTGAGAGAGGCACCTGCCTGGTAGAATGAGCCCAAATTGTGGCTTTAGCTGACCTTTCTAGGACAAACCATGATTTTCAGGGAATGAGAGGGAGGTTGTCGGTAATGGTAGAAATGGGAGGAAGACATGGAATGTGGCTCCCACCAACTCTAAAAGTTACCCCATCCAGATGCCAACTTTAAAATGATTGCATTGCTCAAGGTGACTTGGGAAGGCAAATCCTATAATTCCCATAATTTACTTTTGGGACAGCTCAGAGTCAAAGCACCATGACACTGGGGAAAAATCAACCACAGACACTCACTCTGGTCATATCTAAAGTGTCAGCCAACTTTATTTGAGATTTTTCCAAGGAAATAAAAATAGGCCATCTGGTTTATAAGTAAGATGATAGAGATGGCCAGTTTTTTAGATTCTTTCTTGCCCATGGTAGCAATCAGAAATAGATTTGAAATCTGCTGAGTGGGCATATACTGGGCCAGAACCATTGGGATGGACTGGCACAAAACAAGATGAGAACTAACTTTAACTGACCAAGGTGGAAGAGATCAACTTCATACCAATTCCCTTGAAGTCAATGGCAGTCACACTGGGGATGGATGACTCCGGTCCATGGCTTTGAGTATGGAGTTCTACACATGGCCATCAATTGCATCTCCTCATTCCAGAGGCACTACATTTTGCTTAGTCCCCGGTACACATTCATGTCGACGAATATCACATTTAAAAGAGATGTGGTGCTCCTGAAAGGAGGCAGACTGGACTGCACAGAATAGAACAATGCAGTAACTGGAGGGAAGACAATTTTGGGGGAGGTCTCACTTGCTAGTGGGACACAAGCCTATATCACAAGAGCCATCATCACGCCAGTGCTCTTCGCTGCAGATCCTGGGAATGATACCCATCTCTACACCCAGGATTTCCTGCGGGCAGTGCCCTGACGGGTGTTCTTACATACATGCCCCAATAAAAAAACAGCATGGAAGGACCAAGCCTGCTTCTTGTCAGCAGGGAAGGGAGAGAGGAATATTGTTGTTGGTTTTTACTCATGGGAGGTGCTCAGATATTTTACTGATGGGGGCCACAAAGGGCCCTAGATGGATGGATGGAATGGGTCACGGTAACTGAATGACCAGGAGCATGCCCATCGGCAGGAGAGCATGTGGGAAACTTGTGCTGCTTCTGCCCATGTCTGGTGGATTAGAGATGGAACATGCTGCAGAATTTAGGCCCATCCCAGAGCTGGGGAAGTGACATATCCAGGGATGTCCCATTATAAAGAGAGGGGCTGGATTTGATTCTGAATTCAGATTTCAAACACTCCTGAAGTTTGGGGTTGTTCAGGTCCAGGATCTGGTTGTGGTCCATTTCATAGTGCATAAGCAGAAGACTTCACTTTCAGGGCTGTCAATCTGGCACCTTTTCAACAGCATTAAATATGCTTAAAATTGTACAAAAATTACATCTAACCCCCCCCCCAAGCCTGCAGTGGTTTTAATCTCCTACATGAATCAGAGGGCCTGGGATTGACAGCAGCATCTTTGTGGGATTGTAATAAAGAATGACTTATTTTGACACTTATTTAAGAAATATTAATATTTTATTTTGCTGCTAAATGTTCCTGTTTGCTAAGGAACTATCTGTTACCTGAGTGCTCCGATAAATCTTCTAAGGTAAAATTATATGTTAGATGCTGCCAGAAGGGTACATTTAAGAATGCTTCCCAAATTATCAACTGCATTAATCTTAATTACTTTGGTAAAAGTAGAGTCTGGCATTAGGGTGAACTAAATTGAACGGGTGTTTGTTTGTCTTTATCATATCACATATTTGAGATCATTTAACAGAACGGAGATAAAAGGAACATGGGGCAAGAAGGCAGCGAGCAGGCTTCCTAATGAAAATGATGGTTTACAAAGGATAAAAAATAGGCAGAGAGGAACAGAGAAACCTCTGGGGTTTGCAAAGCAGCAGATTTGCCACTGAGTCAGCACCGTTCGCAAGAGCGATATACAAGCAGCTCAGTATAGAACCGGGGTGTACATTTTCCACTGTAGCACTGTAAAAAAAAACAAACAACTTCTTAATTACAATCTCCAATGATTATAGGATTAAAGCGAAAGCTCCATCTCCTGGCTTCCTGATGGCAAGTCTGTTTTGGTGACAACTATGAGGATGGTCTGACCCCGTTTCATCTGAGGATCTCAAAGTGCTTTACACTCATTAATGACATAGGCCTGGCGCCCGGTCTCCTGCTCTAAGTACTAGACTCCACTCCCTCAGTCAAGCTGGATAGGTTTCCCTGACTGAAAGACAAAGATTGGCTCATTATGTGGAGCCATGAATATTACAGATAATGTCTCATATTTTCACAACCAAAGCCAGTTTTAGGGCCCTGCCATTTAAAGTCACACATGGTTGCAGGCAGCCGAGAGGCAATTCGATTAGCAATGAAACACTCCAGCTTTTGAGGTCTCTCTCTAGATTGTGTGTGCCCCCACACAGCCTGCCTGACCTGCTTCTACTGGCTGTGGGTACAGTGAGCTCACCCAGCAGCAGCTGCATGACCTGCAATTAGAAAGTGGTGTGGAACCAGATCTTCATTCAGGCTAATTAGACATGTTTGCTGCCAAGCGACCCTCAGTGTCAATAGTAGAGGATAATAAGCAGCTTCCTCTGTTTGCAGGAGCCACCATTTTAAACTTTCTCTCTCACTCACACTCCAGCAAGTGAAGCATTTTCCCAAGTGCCGAAGGCAAACCAAGAACTGCCTACTTCATATTACAGGACAAAGCCAGGAATTCTAACCCCCGCCACCCTGCTAGAGTTTTCACCAGGTTGCTACATCACACAAGGATGCTATTGTTTGGCAGGAACAAATGTATTTTATGTATTTCTATGAATGTCCTAAAAATAACCCCCGGAATTTATACTTGGAAGCAGGTTCCATGCCTTACACTTGCAGAACAAGATTCTTCCGCTGACCGTCCGGTTAAACATCTCTGCTTAAGTCCCATTGACTACTTGCTTTTTTGGTTCACAGCTTTATGAGTCCCACAACTTCAATGAGACTTAGGCATTTGCTTAAAGATAAGCACATTCTTAAGCATTCTGCTGCAGAGAGATGGACTTAAGCACATGCTAAAATGCTTTGGTGAACTGGGGCTTTGGAGAGGCATTAAATATTGCTGATGCTGTGACGTCTCTTAATCTATCCAGGTCTGTGTCATCTGAGAAGTTTCTTTATCATAATGGAGTTAAATGGAACAGGCCAAAGTTTCTAAAGTGGCTTCTAGTTTCTTTGCACTTGCAAAACTCTGGACATGGAAGCAAATACATGCAAATTACCATTAACTCTGGTTATTCTAATCCTATGGTTCTATGATTCTATGAAATCATATGGTCGGATTTGGCTGGGTTTGGGGAGGTGGGTCATGCCATTTGTCTACAGATATTTGAAGGGACCATGACACCACGAGGAGGAGCAATTATTTGGTATGGCACAAGGAGGAGAGAAAATTAGGAGGCATGGCATGAAATTAAGAAAGGGAATATTTATGAGGAACATCAGGAATTCACTCCAAATAGGGAGATGCAGAATGTGTAGAAAAGTCTCTCAAATGAGGGGATGGATGCCCCGCTGCTTTGGATTTTTATTTATAGACCAGATGAGACAGTAGTAGAAGTGAAAGTGTACTGGGGGTGTGTAACCCACATACCTCCTGGGTATGGTGTTTTGTCCCATCTAGTGGCACCGAGACCACTTAGAGAGAGAGAGAGAGAGATTAATGAGTCTGCTCTACAGCCTTAGCAAAGTGCCATATGGCTTTTAGCTCATGTGTAGAGGCTCATGCATTTAGCTCCAGAGGTTCCAGATTTGTTCCTGCCTGCTGACGTCCGGGGTCTGTCTCTGTTACAGGTGCACTGGGAAACAATGGTGCCCCAGCAGGGAGATAGACTGGATGGCCACATGGGTCTTTCCCATCTCTCACTCCTATGATTCTGTGAAGACAGTATCTGTGTATGCATGTACGTCTCTATAGATCATTACTATAATGTTGCTTCTTCTTAACATTATGTGACTTCTGGGCCTGATCCAACCACACTGAAATAAATGGGAAAGAATCTCATTGCCTTCAATAGGCTTTGAACTAGGCTCTGTGGGCAAAAAAAACTTGACAACAGTTAGGCAACTGAGATCACTGCCTGTCACACTAACCAATAGTGTCTCATTGTTTCATAAATTCCCGGGCCAGAAGGGACCATCATGATCATCTAGTCTGACCTCCTATAGAACACAGGCCAGAGAACTACCCCAAAATAATTCCTAAAGCAGAACTTTTAGAAAAACATCACATCTTGATTAAATTGCCAGCGATGGAGAATCCACCACAACCCTTGGTAAATTCTTCCAATGGTTAATTACTTTCATCGTTAAAAATTTACACCTTATTTCCAGTCTGAATTTGTCTACCTTCAACTTTCAGCCACTGGATCGGGTTATACCTTTCTCTGCTAGACTGAAGAGCCTGTTATTAAATATTATTCCCCCATGTACATACTTATACACTGGAATCATAGAATATTAGGGCTGGAAGAGACCTCAGGAGGTCATCTAGTCCAATCCCCTGCTCAAAGCAGGACCAACACCAACTAAATCAAGTCACCCCTTCACCTTCTCTTCACTAAGATAAACAGATTGAGCTGCTTGAGTCTATCATGATAAGGCAGGTTTTCCAATCCTTTTATTATCCTCATGACTCTTCTCTGAACCCTCTTCAATTTATCAACATCCTTCATGAATTGTAGGAAATCGATGCAGTGTTCCAGCAGCAGTCACACCAGTGCCCAATAGAGAGGTAAAATAACCTCTCTGCTACTTGCCACTCCCCTGTTCATGCATCCCAAGATCACATCACCTCTTCTAGTGGTTTCCTCCACTGTGTCTATCTGTATCCATTTTGTTGTCTCTCTTCCTTTACTTAGCTTGTAATTGATGTGGGGCAGGTACTGTGTTTGTCCAGCATCTGGCACAACAAGGTCCTGGTTCACGACCAGGGCTCATAGGCACTATGCTAATATAAATAATGATTCAAGCCTGAAGGGCAGATTGTGGTAACATAGCCCCCAAGTATCATCATAAGGACAACCCGGGTGAATGGATGAGACTTCGGGGCAGCATGGAACCCTTGTTCCTTTAATGTAAGGACTGCAGCTACACTCAGCCCTTTGATTTCATAGGCAGCTTCCCTTTCCCAAACCTTTCGCTTTAATATCATGGTGGAAAAACAACACACACTAGCTGACCTAAATACAGCTCTGAAGTAAGTCACTGCAGGGTCACGGGTCAGCAGCTAACTCCTCACTCACTAGGCTGTTACATTTTTTGATGTCGAGGTGAAGGAGGAGATGCAGCCACAGTGTATGATAGTGATGCCAAATGAAGTCACTTGTTTGTGTTGCCATATTATTGACAGCAAAACCAAATCCGTTCTACAGGGAGGCGGGGTAAGAGGGCTGTAGCTGAAATAGCCAAGGGGCTGAATACGGCACTGGGTTATTTCGTTGTTGTTTTGGTTGCCATATCAGCTGCTGTCCCACTTTCCCAAGATACAGTCCCGTTTTGACACACGCTTCCCTCCGATTATCTCCTGGCCTAAAAAAAGCCAGTGGAATGGTTCCCAGACCAGTATCACATTTCTTTCCTTCTGTCTGCCTGAGTCTGGGTCCGTCCCAGGCTGCCTCCCCCTCTGTTCCTAGTTTAAGTTCTGGGTCATGTAGGGACACGGATGTACAGAGAGCTTGCGATGAACAAGCACATTTCTCAAGCTTCCCTTAACAAACTGGGGCCCCCCCCGGCCTTCAGGGGTAGGGAACACCGTTGCAGATTGAGCCGGCTGATTTCTGCACCCAGCCACCCCTTTTCTTGGACTGATGCCTCGTTCTAGAAGTGGGAGGCAGTGAATGTGGACCCCCAAGTGAAAGCTCCATTGCACCGTCACATTTAAAATGGGGTACCCAGCCCTCAGTTAACACAACCCATTGTTGAACATGGGGTATTTCAAAATGGAAGGAGGCACTTTCACCCCTAGGTACCTTTAATATCTGCAGGGCCTTTTGTGGGGCGGCCTGCTGAGACCACAGCCCATCATGCCAACCAGTAGCAGATCATCATTTCCTTGTACTCTTCCATCGGGCTGTGTCCAGTGGTTGTCTCTTGTCTTGGATTGTGAGCTCTGTCCCATTCAGGGACTGTCTTTGCTCGCTGTGTTTGTACAGCACCTCACACAATGGGGTTATGGTCCAGGCCTGGGTCTCCTAGCATCATGGCTGGGTCATGGGTAGCAAGACCTAGCCGTTGGAGCCAGAGCCCACAGTCATGAGACAGGAGTCAGGCTGGGTCAGGATAGCAGGAGGTCAGAGGCAGGAAACACACTGGTGGCCCGGAACCACAAGTCAGATGCCCTGAGCAGGAGGCGCACAGCTTAGAGCAGGCTAGAGCCCAGTTGTTCAGTCAGCTTTCTGCGCCTGCTGCTAGCTTAAGTATGGCCAGTAGGCCTATCAGCCGCTCTGGAGCCCCGGCTTCAGGGGCGGAGCCTCACACTAGGACTGGCCTTCATTGGTCCCAGGAGGTGGGTTGGAATGTGGCTGGTCCCATAAACCCTGCAGACCTGGGTTCGAGAGCCAGGAGTCATGACGCTTCAGCACTACAGCTAAATAAATAAACAACAACAACAACAGTAAGAAGAGATTGATACACTGCTCTTTCTGGACATTTCCCAGAGCACTGAATCCTTTTCTCAGGCCTCTCTCTAGTCTTTCGCTTAAGCATTGCAAACCTGAAACACCATGCAGGTTTGGAGCCTACAGAAGAGCCCTATGGAAAATACCGCTCAGAGTTACTGGGCTTGCAAGACAGAACTGGTTTGGTTTTGGCCAGTAAGGCTACTGGACCTTGATTCTGCCCTCCAGCACTGCCTCCCTGGCTAACTAGCCCGTCTCCCTCACCACTTCGCAACTGCAGGCCTTACCAGTCCCTGGCCCTCACTAAGTCTATGTCTCCTACCCCACTTCCCAGGCTCCCCCTGCAATGTCATAAACTTTGGCAGAAGGATTTAAATTCTCACTGAGTATTCAGCCTCGTGGGTAGTGCTGGGGATGGACAGACTCCTGCGGGCTTGAAAATATTTACCAGAGCTCTGCTCCAGACAGTTCCGGCTGAATTTAAGCCCTGCTTGGTAGCAGTGCCCAGCTTCCTGCTTTTACTATCCAGGAGACGAGAGAGAAGCAGGTTGCACCGTCCTAAGGGATGACTGTGGGTGCATCTCCAGTGTACAATGGGCATCTCTAGAAGGCATTTTGCCCCACGACCCTGCTGGGGCAGTGAAGCCCTGCATAACCCCAGCACAGGCCAGCACACGAATGATATCACCTTGCCTTTGGGAAGTAAAGGAAATGGAGAATTCCTTCAGGAGACTTAGGGTAGCTTAGCCAGTTACTCTAGAGCCTATTCTGGGCGGTGCTGGGAACACACAGTGATTTAGTGCTCATTTTTGCCTGCCCGCGATCCTGCTGCTGCTCTGTGCAGATCCAGTCCTCCTGCACTACAGAATAACAGTCACGGGAGGCCTGAAACGGAGAGAAGGATCCACCAGCCATATGGACTCCCAGCCATGGCTCCTTTCCCCTGCTCTACCAGCAGCCGGGTGGGGAGAGTGGCATAAAAGTCTTGTGGCTGGCTCTGTGTCTCTATAAGATCACCCTGATGCTGCCTGACCGGCTAAGCCAGCTTTGGGGCTGGCTCTGGAGGAGTTCGGAGAGCCAGCCGGTGTGTTGCTCGGGGACAATAACCAAAATTTGCTGTGAGATTATCATGCTGATCGCAAACCTGGATTGGTAACTTTCTACAACCACAATAATAATAATAATGATAGACAGCAGCAGGAGGAGACTCACTGATGAGCAAGGAAAACAGACAAGGAGCTGCTCCTATTCTTTGTGCTTTGCTCTGCATTGGACTTCGGCGGGTAGGATCACACCATTTTTGCCCACGGCTCTCCCTTCCTTTGCCCGTCACCCGCAGACAACATTTCCTCCTCTCCCTGTTGATGAAACAGTTTGGCTCTAGCATCCTTCAAATGGCATGTCCCCCCTCCTGACTCAATCTGAAGCTCCCCGACAATGTCACCACTGTGCATGTTTGTCTACTTTCAGTCTCACTAATGCCCTGACCCATTTCCACAGTAATAAATCCCACATCACCACCACGCAGAGAGGAGAAAAAACCCAGCTGCCCCCAGCAGAGAAACCTAATGCAGGTCACCTGTGCAGCCACAAAGACAAAGCTCTGGTTTGCTATCATACAGAGAGTCAGGAGATCACTACTGGGTTAGGAAGACTAGGGAAATTCCAGCAGGGTCCTACTGACCAGGGAAAGATGCTAAATCAGAGCAAAGGAAAATGGCAGTAAAATGATTTGTCCATGTTTTTCACTCATGTCCATCCGAATAGTTTATATCTGGGGAACACACTGCAGTGTGTATTTGGGTAAAAAACACCACACTATAGGAAACTAAAATGAAGACCCATGAGCAAACCCTGTTCTCACTTAGACCATGGTGCAGTAATCACAAAGCAACTCTATTGAAATCGGTTGAGTTATTCTTGATTTATGTCAGTGTAACAGGCAGCATGGTTTAGCCCACAGTGTGTCAACCACACACAAATGCCAAAGGACAAATTCTTATCTCACTTTCCCCTGATGTAAACCTAGAGTAACTCCATGGAAATCAAGAGCTGGAGTAACAAAGATCGGACTCTTTCCATATTAATTTGGTCGAATTGTGCCCTTGGATAGATACAGCCGTATCTCCGACTGAAGTTAATTGGCTCGTTGCAATTCATACAGTCCAAAGCTTGGAATGGGGTTTCATTTCAATGTAGGCTGGAGATATGTTAGAAAGTATGCAAACATGGGTCTCTCTGGCTGTGCATGGCCCTTTGGCACCCGGGGGCAGTTTGCTCATCCCAGACTCCTTAGGACACAATAGACCAGATGTAAGAGAAATCAGTCTGTGCTTTGGATGCTCAGTCCAGATGGTCCCTGCAGCTCAGTTAAAATGCTACAGTCATCCTCCACTGACAGCCCCTTCTACCCAAAAACCTCTACCAACAACAAAACGATAGAAGAAATTAATGCAATGACAAAGCAGAAGCAAAACAGCGTTTTGACCCCAGAGAGGGAGAAGTGTCAGAGATCCATGAAGTCCACTAGAGATTTTGCTATTGAAATTGATTTTAAGTGGAAGGTGCCCCGGTACCATAACGATGGCTGGATCGGTGGGTAGGTAGGTAGCTCAGACCGCTGTGATGAAAGCAAGGTTGTTGATTTCCAGTTCCAATATCCTCATTGTTTAAATGGCAACATTTCCATTAAATCAAACCAGCCTGTGATACTCTGATGCTGGGAGATGGCTGGACCAGCTTGACAGCAGAGATAACTGATGCAAAGATTCTGGACTGACACAGTAGCTGGCTCAGCTTGGGAAGGAGAGCTGCCACATTGCAATCGCCAGACAATGGACTAGAGCAGTCAAAGCCCCTTTCCCAAGCCACACACAAAGAGCTGTCCTGGTTCCTCCAGCGATACATGTAACTGATGCGCTGCCGACCAATGCCCCCCAAAAAGGAAAGCAGCTGATTTTCTGCAGATTGCCTGCTGGGGCTGTCTAGATCCACATATGGGCCCAAAGGATGAATGAACATGGGTCAGGTGGAAATACTAGTGCTTTACAATGCAGCCATGTGTCAGTAAGATTCTGTATCCTGGTACAGAACTAGCGGCAACAGGGAATGCACCCACCTGGGCTGGAAGTCTGCAACGTGTGGAGAGCATGCACCTATACTGCCCTTCCCAGCATGCCCAGGCTGGGCTCCTGATCTGGGGGGACAATTGTTTCTCCTTTGCTTGTTCCAAAGTCCTGCTCCAAAGGGGGGCTGTCCTAGGCCCTCACAGACCCCAGTGATGAGACACCCAGGAATAAACAAGCCTGAGATCCCCTGTCTTGTTCCAGATCTAGTTGCACAGTTTCTGCCAAAGACGCCTTGCATCTTCTCCCTCTCTGATCATAAGATTTCCACCACCAGCGACAAAGACACTTATTTTAGCGTGAACTAGTTTAAGTCAGGATCTGATAGGAGGAGACTTTTGCCAGATTTGGGGCGGGGTGGGGGATGCAGTTGTCAACTTTCCTCTAATTATTAGCAATGTTTTAAATCAGCTCTCTTCTGAAATTTGCTTCTGAAAGCAAGATTAATGAGCATTTCCTTTGGGGATTTATTGCACTGTTAATTAATCTCCCAGAAATTTGGTTCAGAATATTATCAGTTTTTTTTTCAATTAAAAGTGATTATAATTTGGTTCTATGTAAAAGAAAAGTAGATTTAAAAAAAAATAAAAATCCCTTCCTGATTAAGTACAATAGTAGAACGACTGAGATAAAACTAACCAGTGGCCCCAGCAGAACATACCATTCCGATTTCAACTATACAAACATACACTTGATGCTCCCCTCACAACCGCTCCCTTCTACTCATTAAGTTCCAACACCAAATCCAGGTGCACAGACGGAGGGTGATGCTGTTTATTCAGACTTCCCGAAGAGGGAGCCAAAGCTGTCTAAATATGGAGTCCTTTCTTTAGCCTTAACTTTATAAAGGGATGAAATGTAAGGAGGAGATTGTACAGGAGCCACTAGGTGCTTCCTAAGGGAGAGGGCCATAAATACCCTTGCAAACAGGATCCTGTGCCTTTCCTCAAATGGGCACCTTCTCTCAGGAGCTAGCCTCTTCCTTAATTTCAAGCCGTTGAGATCAAATGGGCTCTAAATTCTGTCAATCTAAAGGGAATTGCTAACCCAGGCACTGACTGCAAGAGCTTTTTTGGAGGAAATCATTTTTCCCTTCTGATCTCCTACTCCAGTAACACAGAATACAAAGTAGAAAGATATCTACGGGGCTCGGTAGATTAGAAGTACAAAAATATGAGAGAGTATGTGCTAAACTGAGCTGTAAGGCTCACGATAATTACGGATCCAGTGGGGTTTCCATCACAAAAAGACTTTCCCTTTGGGGTTTGTACCTTAGTTGTAACAGTTCTCTCTAGGCTGGAGAAAGCTGCTCAGATTCAGTCTTAAAAATGCCCATGTTTAGGATCCAGGAGTGAAAGTCCTGGGGTTACACTTTCCCAGTACCTTCTGTCAGATGATCTCCATGTGTGGTACAAATGCTAATTAGGAACCGTGCATCTTCCCCTTGAGATGGATCCTATTACTCCCACGTTACCCAGGAGTAACAGGGGCTCACACCAAATTACACAGCGAGCTAGTGGAAGAGCCAGGAATTGAATCCAAGGGTTTGTCTACACTACAAAGAAAAGCACGCGGTGCCAAGTCTCAGAGCCTGGGTCAACTGACTCATGGGGCTTGGGCTTTGGGGCTAAAAATAGCAATGTAGACATAGACCCTCCCTTGCTAGGTTTCAAAGCGCAGGCTCGAGTTCAAGAGGGAACATCAACTACACTGCTAGGTTTACAATGGATCTGAGCTCTGAGGCTCAGTGCCGCAGGCTTTTCTTTGCAGTATAGATGTACCCCAAGAGTCCTGACGCCCTCATCCGCAGCTTTAATCTCTAGATTACACTGGCCCTTTTTAAAAGGCTGCTGGTTTGCTGCCTGTTACTGTACAACACAAACTAAGATGGGAGGAAGGGGGGAATTGAAAGAATGCAGCTGGGGTGTGCAGTAGGTGACATAGGTCATATTGGAGGACAGTTTTTAATTACTCAGGTGCACCATTTCTTATTGGAACAAGCAGGTTTGTCTGGCCTCTGATTGATACATGGCTAGATTTACTCGCTGCGCCTTCTCTGTGAGTGACTGCAGTGTGACCTAGAGGAATAAGTCCCCTAGACAGGATCTCAGGAGAGCTGTGTTCTAGTCCCAGCTCTGCCATTGGCCTGCTGGGTGATCCTGGGCAAATCACTTCAGCCGCTCCGTGCCTCAGTTTCCCCATCTGTAAAACAGGGATAACGATATTGACCTCCTTTGTAAAATGCTTTGTGCTCTATGGATGAAAAGCATGACATAAGAACAAGCTATGGTTATGCCTATCGGCATGGAGGGCCTGTGAGATTATGGGATGCTGTGGGCTGTGCATACAAGCTTCAGATTGCTCCTTACACTCCTGATCCAAGCCACCTCATTTCCAACTAGCAGCAGCTTCCCAATAAACAAACAATTAAAACTTCCTGAGGAGCCTGGGCGAGCACTTGGGGCTTGTGCACACTACCACTTATGTCGGTACAATTTATGTCGCGTAGGGGTGTGAATAAGTCACCCCCTGAGCGACGTAAGTTACACTCACCTAAGCACTGGTATGGACAGCGCTATGTTGGCAGGAGAGCTTCTCCAGCCAACAGCTCCCGCCGCTCGCGGGGGCTGGAGTAATTAAGTTGGCAGGAGAACTCTCGCCTCTCGCTTTAGAGCATCTGCACTAGCCACGCAACAGCGTCGATGCTGCACTGCTGTCGCGCTTCTCGTGTAGACTAGCCCTTAGTGTGTCCAGACAGCAGCAACGCAGAGCTGCGTACCATGTCAGCAGCTCATGAAAGGAGGAGGAAGCACATGATCCGTCCATAGCAGCTGGCTGTCAGGTCTGTAGTCTGCCTTTTAAAAGGGTTTCTCAGTTCCCACTGACTGCATTATACCAATGACTCATGAATTCAGGCTTCGCTGGGTACCCTCTGAATTGATGTCAAGACCCAAATTGGGGTTAGGCCTGATGGAGACGGGTAGATCTCAACCCTTCCATTCATGAACCACCATGGTTCCAACTGCATAGCTCAAACTGGCCTAAAAGGGGAAAGAAAGTAAGTTACTTTGGAAGCTGAGTAGATGGTGCTAGACTAGATTCAAGAGTCACTGTATTCATGTATCTGTTTAACTGCTAGAGCCCAGATCCCATGGGGAGGGGTGTCTTAGCGATAGGATAGATTCATACAATCATAGACTCTCAGGGTTGGAAGGGACCTCAGGAGGTCATCTAGTCCAACCCCCTACTCGAAGCAGGAATATTAATATTTCCACCAAATGCATCTGATAAAGTGAGCTGTAGCTCACGAAAGCTTATGCTCTAATAAATTTGTTAGTCTCTAAGGTGCCACAAGTACTCCTTTTCCTTTTGTGAATACAGACTAACACGACTGCTACTCTGAAACCTGTCATTAAATAGATTAGACAGCTTGGGGAGGCAGCGTGATCTAGTGCAGTGTTTCTCAACGATCGGACCTTGGAAATCTCCCTGAGAAAGCTTAGGAAGACAGCAAGCTGGTCCCTGTTATCAAAAAGGTTGAGAAACATTGTAGTGGAGAGCATGCTGGACTTTAATTCAAGAGACACAGCTCCTGTTCCAGGCTTTGCTGCTAATATCCTATGTGCCCCTGGGGCAAGACACTTACCCTTTGTTTTCTACACTCCCCGCGTCTGTCTTGTCTGCTTAGACTGTATACAATTTGAGGTAGGGACTGTCTCTTACTGTGTATTTATACAACTCATGGCACAATGGAGCCTTGCTCTGTGATATATACCAAGAAGCCTGTACATGTTCAATATATATTATGGGGTACAACTCTTCTCTTACAAACATACACCAGCCTAACTCTACCAACTTCACACATTGTAATTTGAGAAAATGGCACAAAAGTACTTATCAGAGTTTATGGGGGGGAAAAGCAGCTTTTTGCTCCTGAAGCAGAGCAGAGAGTAACAGGCAAGGCAGGTATTAGTCTCTTTTCTAGCCCACTGTATTTAGATAAAAATGATGAAATCTCTTTCCCCTGCTGCAGGAACCAGATGACTCCAGCATATGGCTGGAGGAGAGCAGATAGAGAAGAGAGAGACCCGCTGCTCTCCCAGACGGCCTAGACTCTCAGTGACCTGTAACTGGAACACAGACATTCTGATAAAAAGAAACAAACCCACACTCACAACCCGTTCCCCGTCCCCCCCAAAACAGCAACCCACACACGTCATTGCTGGAAAACGGGGATTCTTGCCAACTTTCACAGCTTGCAGAGAGTGGTTTTTAAAGCTGCTTCTGTCTGGACACTTAATTTACTGTGTATTTACTCCTTTAAATGATTTTCTCTATTAAATTTTTGTTTAAAATAGGACCCCATTCCCTATTTCCCCAGTTTATATATGCATTGAAACATTTCCCTCTTGTTCTGTCAGTGCTGCTTGTCAACAGCAAGGCCTCCAGTTTCCTACAACGCCATCTCCAACTCCAAAGGGAATGAGATGCAGCCAGTTGCATGGTGTTGAACTTTGTGGTAAGTAGGTGGCATAGCAGGTTTGCAGGATTCCTAGGTGTACTGGAGACCAGGAGGAGCTAGTGATCATTTTGGACAATATTCAGGGATATTTTGGACAAAATTTGGGATATTTTGTGTGTGAAGCACTGGGTTAAAAGGGAAGGATGTATCTGCAGCAACCTCATCATCCGAAGAGGCAAACGTGCCCTCGAACAAAGGGAATTCTCTCTGATGAAGTGCAATAGGCAGTACCTCCTCCTTATGGCCCATGGATTCTCACTGGCAACTCAAAGAACAACCAGGTTTGGCTTTCTGCAGTCGGGCTAAGAATTGGCCCCTTTGTTTGAAGAAAAATTTCTCTTGGTAAATAGCTCAGACAACATCCTCTCCAGCACGTTAAGTAATATTCCCTGCTGGATTCACAGCATTTTATAGGCAGGAGAGTTAAGAAATAACCATTAGCAGCAAGGACTGGCTCCATAACACCTGGCTTGTTAAGGCACCAGCTTTTATCATCCCTGCTTGCTTTTGTTCTACAGCCTTTTGCTCTTCAGAGAGAGCTGGATCCTTGGGCTGTGTCACCAGTTGGCTCTGTGCCGGAGGCATCAACACACTGATTTGTTGTGTTGCAAAGTGGTACCTCGGAAATGGCTGCTGCGTATGGACTACTTATGTTTCCCTTAGGGCTGCCACCCATTCCCTCTGTCATGGCCCCATCACCTCCTCCTGCAAAGTTAAACCTCCCACAAATATCCTGAATTTAGCTTGGATCCAGACCTAACCCTGCGTGCGCATCATGATGCAATGCGATGTCATGATGCCATGGAAACACGCCGCCTGGAAAACTTGCCACACGGAAGTGTTGTGGTCAGAAATGGAAGAACTCAGTGTGCTCAGCCATCAGCAGCAGTCCTACTACTAGGTTCTAGTACAGACCACAGGCCTCACATTTGTTAAATTTCAGCTCCCTAGTCTGATCCGTCAGGCTGGGCTCCCTGCAGCTCTGAGAGAGGGTTTGTCTTGCCCTCAGGTTTCTCTGCTAAACTGGAGATTTGACAGCTTTTTGGTCTGTGTCCTGGAGTTCTGCATCCACTACCAGAGCCCACTTGTATAGCCCTGTGTCCTCCCAGAAGTCTTTGCAGGTCTCTCCTCTTTCTAACTCAAGGGCTGTATATTTTATTTCAGGGTGAAGCCTCTCTTAAAAAGTTTCTCTGAGGCCCACTCCATATAGCTGTGGGGATATAAACACTGGCCACTGGCTTCCAGTCCACACTCTGGGCTTCCCTGTGGAGATTCAGCTTTAGCTGGAAAGCTTCCCTGGTCTTTGGGGATCTTCTTGAATGGGACCAGACAGTGTCAGGGCAGAGAACCTCTTACCCAGAAATACAGAGGAGAGAAAGGGTAGGAAAGAGACTCATTCTCACATCCACTGGGGTATGGCAGAAGGAGGGGTTTACTATTAGGTGAGACAAAGCACTAGAGAAAATGTCCTGTAGCAAACAATCCTGTCGTGGCCGCGGATGAACTAGCTGGTTAAACAAAGTCCTTACCGGTCGCTAACTCCCAGGATGGGAATCTCTGCAGCTCAGACTTTCCTGATGGTACCAGCCCCACTGCTTGAGAATCTGAAACCAGACTAAACACTAAGCAATACACAGTAGGGAACAATCTTGCACTGGCCTGGGCATCTCAAGATTACCTCATAGGCCTCTTATATCACCATCTTCCCTGATTTCAAGTATCTGTCTAGCAAATCAGGCACCATGAGCACTCAGCAATGGTAGCTTGCCTGGCACCTGTCATCTGTGCCCTTATTTTTAAGCTCTATTCGCTCATTTATGCTGAGGAAACTCCCTCGTGTTGCAGACCTGGGAATGGCCTTGACTGATGCCAACTGGGCAACCATTCCATTTCATTCTAGCATAAGGCAGCTCCTCCCTGGTGTTTCCTGTCAATGCTGAAAGACAAGAGCGGATTGTGGTAGGGTGGGAACGCAACTCTTCAAACTGCCCATTGCTCTGTCCAAGTGTAGCATATAATGATGGGATTTCCTCCATTCCTCAGAATTCTGGGTCATCTCCCTGAGCAGAAGAATCCCTGCTAGCACAACCTCATATGTAGCAGCAGGTCCTTTACCTCCTCCCAGCCCTAAGAAAGCTATGAAATGTGAAGTTCTCCATCTGTTTGACATGGAAGTGCATCATGTGGTAAAAATCTTGGTGCTGTAGGAGTTTAGGCGTCCCAGGGAAATTCAATGGAAGTTGGGTTTCTAACTCACCTAGGCTTTTTTAAAACCCCCTCTGTGCTTCATGGGCTGGCAGAGGTTTACCCAGTCCCTCCCGGTCGATGTAGGATTGTTTCGCTATCATGCACTCACTGGTGTTTTATCCACGTTAGTTTTAAACATGCCATCTAATGGTGCTTCCCCCTGCGGTCCCAGTGAAAAGACTAGATCTCGCTGCCAGGAAGGGTTTCAGCCAACATCTCTCCCTTTCCTGCTTTTGTCCAAGCTCTGCCAATCACTCAGTCAATCTCTCTGTGGTAATGGGATTCCCAGGCAGGAACAGAGCCGTTCAGGAGCCCCACAGCCATATACCAGGGAAGCAACACCTCCCTGCATGAAGCACCCGGCTCGGCTCAGCACTGAGAACTAGTTATTTAAATTTGTTTAAAGGCCCTAATCATGGATCATGCACATGCATAAAACTTCAAACAGCGATGAAGCGAAAGCATGTAATTGGCTTTATGCTAGCACAGAACTGATCCCAGCCATTCTTTCTGGCCCCTGAGTCAGCACATTCACGAACCCCCAATCTGTCTGGGAAAGACTGCAAATCCAGGGTGTGGCAGACTGAGCATGTAAACAAGGAGACTAGCCACGCAGGCACTTCTGCTGATAACAGCTGCTGTGGCCTCATGCCAGGAGGCAGAACCTAAAGAAAAGGTCCCAGGTGGTGGGTTCTCACTAGCAGGGCCCTTGTTTCTTAGGAGTATCTCAAGAAAACTTCTTTTCCACAGGAGAAACATGAGAAATAGGCCGAGTCACCTGTAGTTTCTCTCTCCAAATTACCAGAGTTTGACTCCATTATAACACATCTGAGGCTACCTAGGACTTTGTGATTGTCAATGGACTGCCAGGCATGGTCACTCAGAACTTCACGGTGACACTGAGGCTAAAGCCCAGATCCTACCACCTCAAGAGCCTGGACTCTAATTGCCTGACTAAAGAATGAGCTATTAGCAGTACAGGGTCTATGGGACACTGACGGGCAGTTCGGATTTTATCCAGGAGGGGCTAGCTGAGCATCAACACCCTATCCATTTCATTGCAACTGATCAAATGAAAAGGCATCGAGACAGCACCACGTACCACGCAGGTTAGAAACAAGGAAAGACGGAACCCGTTTGGAAGCCTGTAAGGACAGCCCCAAACTTTTCTCTGTTTGCCAGACCCCAACACAAACCTCGTTGCAGGTTCAGAACAGCTCCGTTTCATTTTCACAGGCGGCTCCTGCACCTTCTTGTCCCATCTTCAACAATCAATGCCTAAATCTCTCAGGGAAGGTGGGTCTCACGGCACTCCTGGCATAACCAGAAGCAGGTATGGCGGTTCCAGAAATCCCACGAGACAACTGTTCGGGGGGTGGAGGGGGGCTGCCAGCCCCCTCTTGCTTTTCTCAGCAGACCCTTTTGCCCATCTCTAGTCAGAGCGACACTTGCTGTAAATAACTGTTACTATTGTACTGTGTACTTCCACTACTAATGGTATGGTGTTATCTCGAGCCCCTGACTGAGATCGGGACCTCACTGTGCGAAGCCCTGTACATACACATAGTAAGACAAAATCCTTCTCCAGCAGACAAGACAGGAATAAGGCAGAAGGTTAAAAAAGTCACAGAGAGAGGAAGGGACTAGGCCAAGGTCACCCAGCAGGTCAGTGGCAGAGGCAGATGTCTGAGTGCCAGCCCCACGCTCTATCCACTAGACAACACTGCCTCCGAACAGAAAACCTCATTCCAGGAAGCCTACAATTTACCCAGCACATCACAGTCACAAGACCCCAAGACAGAAAGCGTGCTGTGGAAACTCTCCACCCTGGTGAATTGTTCCCTGTTCCTATGGACATTCTGAAGACTCTTTGATTTTAAGGTGGGTGCTGTTAGGGCTAAAATGCTTTAGTTTGCACAAAGAGGTGGGGCTGGGATGTCCCCCCCTGGAGAAACAGTGGGGTAAACACACTATGGAGGGGGAAACTGCTCTCTCCGTCATCGAGTTTGATACCAGAACATCATGAGAACAACACAGAGGTGGCTGGCAGCAAGCCAGTGTATTTAAGGTATATGCATAACGTAATGCTGGCTGCATTAGTAAGTGATAGCCCAGCACTTCAAAAGAGGTGAACAGCCAACTGGAAAACGAACCTCACCTAGTAACGGTTGCCAGACATTTACAGTCTCTTCCCCTCCCACCATGTCCTTTGTCTGTAGATATATGGAGATGAATTAAGTCAGTGGGAATGGGGAGAAGTATCTTTTGTACTTGGCAATGGCAAATTAACCCTGAAAACGCCTAATAGCCATGACTTTGGCCCATCCCGATACAGTGGGACGGACCTGCTTCTGTAATAAACCACGGGGGAGTAGGGGAGGCACGGCTGCTGTCACATGAAGAGCGCTACAGGGCTCCCACCTGCCCCTTAGCTGATTCCCAGTGCACGAATCCCAGTCGACACCAGAAAGGCAGCCAATGTCTCCACCGGCAAACGGGACAGGCAGGCGCACGGGCAGTAATTAGGCCAGCCTCCTAAACCCTTTGCGGGAAGGATTCCACTCACCTTTCTTGCCTCATTCTTCGGTGACTAGAAAGTGTGGCGGCAGATGTGCCTAGGAAAACATCTCTCACAGCAACGGCAACCGCAGAAAGAACACACACTTCATAAACTGTGAGGGCTGCCAGCTCCCAGCCAGGCCAAGCATAGACCAGGCCTTTCATAAGATCACTATCTCCCAACAATGGCAGGTTACAAGACAACCCGGCCCCACGAACCCTGGGTGAGGGAAACTCAGTGGATGCTTGTATTTTTTTTTTTTTTAAACAGGCCCCATCCGTGAGTAAATGTGATTGAATAATGCCAATATTCATCCACTAGACAAGCCCGGCCTCTGTCTGGTTAGGATGTCGTTTCTCCAGAGAAATGCCACGGGATAAAAATCCCCTTCCCACTCCTATGTACTTTTCTTTCATCTGTTCAAAAAAAATTAAAATGGGATATTTCAGGGGGCTGAAGAAAGGCACCGTGAAAATATTTTCCTTTCACCGCTGCTGTGCGAGGTGGAAAAGTATTTCGGATGCAGTGATGTCTCTCTGCTCCGGCATGCTGAGCTGTACACAAGGACAATGAACCCCAGCTGGGATGAGGTGCCATGTTAAAGATCACTGTCCCAGGTCAAGCAGAACATTACTCATCTTAAAATATTCCCAGAATATATCCTCTAGCCAAGAGAGGACTGGGAAGTTCCTACTCCCTCAGAGTATTATTCTTCAGGCAGGGACAGGAGTGTCTAAAGAAATTGATTGAGTAAGATCAGTTCTGAGCTAAAGACACTGCTATAATGCCTGTAACAGCTGCCGACATTCAATCACCCTCATTTCCTTCCAGCTGGAGACTGCCATCTGCCTGTGTGGTTATGGCAATTCTCTGGTCTTGGAAGTCTCCTTCTCTTTGGAACAAAATATTTGCCCCGGGGTCAGGGTTTATGTGTACCAAAGAACTGTCTTTTAGTGATGAATTGGTCCCCATTGGAAGGGCATCCCCCGGGCAGTAGCATGGCAGGCTGTGTGCCGGCCGTTTCAGCATGGAGCAGCCCGGGGTGTCTTGCCCTTGCAGGTTGGCTTCGTGGCAATGCCTCAGGCCTTCGGGATGGGCAAAAGCGGCCACTGGGAGGGGCTCCTCGATCCCTATGAAGGCAGTCCCATGCCAGCCAGCTGGCCAGGTTCAGCCTCTGGCAGCATCAAAAAGGGAAACAATGCCAGCCCCCCACCAACGAAAGGGTTCTGGAAGCCAACCCGCTCTCCTCAAGAACAGCCACCACACGGTGTATAATGGGATAGGCTTTAGGTTGGCCAGCCCTAGGAATTGAACCTGGGGCCTCCAGCACTGAAAGGAGCAGTTTCTACACAGCTTCGGCTCCTCTGGTGTTGGACTGACATCCCTGGAGACTGACCTCCGCAATCCTTAGCACAGACACAGTGCTGGGCAGCAGCACAAGATTCCCCATGCCCCCTACAAATATATTCCAGCCCTTTTCTGGCGGGCACTCAACTAGGCATGAGAAAGCCTCCACAGTCCATTCAAATCTCTGCTAAGACCGACAGCAAGGAGGCCAATTAGCACCAGTGGCATAATAAGATAGACATTTGTCCACAGAGAACTAGACAGAGACCTACAACCCAGGCTACTTAACAACCCCCCCCCCACAGTCATTCTTGATGCTTATGTAGGCTGGCTATGAACCAGTGACTGAGAGGTGTAAGGCTCTGTAACGCATCACTGGCCCCCTATGCCAGCCTCCAGCCCTTACAATGCCTTCCTAGTCAGGACATAGCTACAGCACATTCACAATAAATGTAACTGCTTTGCCTAGTCCAGAAAGGCCGTAAGGATGCAAGAGAACAGAAGGTTTTCTGCAGCATTCCTTCCATACTGAGTATCCCAGAAGGCTGTTGGCCCTTGTGCAGATGTCACCCTACGAACACTGATACTTTGAATTGCATTAGTAAAAGGGAGTACTAACTTCTCACAGGCTTGCCAAGAGTTCCACCCCACTAAAGAAACACATGCATCCAATTATTAGACTCTCAGATGACAAGAAGACCCTAGATGACCTGAAAAGGAATCGGAGAATGGTGGTCTCTGACAAGTTCCAAGAGGACATTTGTCCTTACCACTCACATCACTGCTAGAGCTGATGGCGAAATTGCAAAGAATTCAGGCTGCTAATTTTAAATCCACAGGTTTCAAACAAGGATCAATTTTAGGTTTATTCACAAAGTTTTCAAAATGTTTGTTCTTCAGGGCTTTTCCCTCCCTTTTCTCCCCCATTTCCCCTTTACCGCGGAAAAGGAGGAGACAGCGGAAGATAGAAAAAAACCCCAAAACCTATGGAAAAGTTAATTTTTTTTATGTTGTTTTCAGGTTTTGTCAGAAAAAATTAAGAATTTCCAAAATGTAAAATTTTCTCATGAAGATTTCTGGGTTTTAGGGAAAAAGGCTGTTTTTCAATGAAGAACATTCATTCAGAGGTTTCATCCAGTTCTAATCACAGCATGAGCAGTGATCTCTGGTTAGGGGAGACCCCACCATTACACAGCATTAGGGGAGACCTCACCATTACACACAATACAATGCTGCAAATCGTTATTCAGTAGCATTGGCAGAGCTGTGAAAAAGGAAAGCATCTACTTGCAATGGACATAAACACACACACAGGGTGGTTTTCCTTCCCAGAAGAAAGCATCCCAGACGATCCCGAATCTGATGAACACCAGAAACTGTTTATATCGGCCAGCTGCTTAGCACTGTTGAATCAGCATGAATTTAGGATCACATTAAATCCTGCATAGTCTGACAATGAATTCACAGAACAATGTGGTTGTTACCTCACCTGGAAAGCCAATGATGTTTAAATTTGGCACAACCATCTTTGAGAAGCAAGTGACCCAGTAGAGCAGTCACTGAAAGTATTAGCCATGAGGACATGTCTACTTGCTGAGACACCAACGGTTACACAATACATAAAGTTTACCCCTGGGCATGTCTCTGACTCCAGTGGATGGACTTATTCAGAAATGTCACACTACCTCAGACTGCTGGGAGATGGGAAGTAACAAGGGCTGGGATTTAGATTATTTCCCATAAAAAGCAAAATGTGTTGTTACATTTTCCAGCCCAACACGGGCTAAATGTCCTCAACTCCCGTTGTCTTGGGGTTGTTCCAAAGGGTGCTTTGGAACCAAGTTTTCAGCCTGACGTCACCTAGCCTCTATTTTTGGGGATACAGGATTAGGAGCAAAATATCTGTGTGTGCCTTTTTTCACCTACAAATTAGGACACTGAGATGTTTAAATTCATGATTTGCTGGTTGGTGCCTGATCCCGTGTTCACTGGAGTCACTGGGAGTCTTATGAACTCAATGAGCACTGGATTAGGCCTGTAGATCTATAGGAGAGTATATGCTGGTGTATGGGAGCACAAAACTGCAGCTGCAGTTACTTGCACCTGGAGAAATGGAGTCTAGTGTTTGAAAATCAGGTCCTGAACGTATAGTAAGAAATTATTAGGGGCCTGGATAGTTCGGAGGGTTGGCAGTGGGGTCTCTCATTAGATCATGGTTTCATACCGTTAATAGCTGTTCCAGAGCACTAGTTCTGTGTGCGTCTCTGCATTTGGTGATTCTCACTGGGAACAAAGCTGGAAGTGTGAAAACACGACGTTTCAGTGGAAGCTAAAAAAGATCATAAAGAGGCAAATTCGGCACCCAGTGACACTGGTGCAAACCCAGATCAACTCTTGTGAAGTGTGTGCAGTGACTCTGGGTTTGCACAGCGAGCAGGATTTGGCCCATTATGCTTCTTGCACTTTCCGCCGAAATGTCACAACTGATCATTTTCACACATGTTGCCTGCACACAAGAGCTGCTGCAAAGTGGATGTTTATCTCATTACCAATCGCCTGCAGCTATCAGATTTAGGAAAGGGGGTGTCGGAGAAGAATCTCTGTGCTTTGTGGGGTATCACTTTACCCCAGAACTTCCTGCTCAGGTGAACCCACACAAACCGGCCTGCGTTATGGAAACCATTCTGCATCCTAGTCACGTTTCCACTCAAACACAAGTTGCGATTCAGCTTCCCCTCCGAACCTTCCAAGACGTCATCCTTTTAATACAAAAAGTAGCATTTATCTCAAGATTCCTTAAACCCACATTATATATATTGCTTCAGCGACGTCTGCTCCCATGCTTTCAACAGCCTTGTAATCAATATCTCAGGGGGTGAAAGCTTGGCAGCTGCCCAATAACATCTGCTGGACAAACTGAACAAATCGCCTTTCTGAACACCTGTATCGGTGCAAAAATGGTGCTTTTCAGAGATCCCTGTGCTTTGAAAGACTCTTTCTGCCATATCCTCAGCTGGGGGAAATCAGCAATGGAGCTATGGCCATTTACACCCTCACCCTTCAGGCTGAGCTGTGTCTGAAATATTTTTCAGCTCAGCACTGATTCACTGACGTTTTGGGGTCTGAATGTGAGTTTGGTATCTGGAGTACTTCCAGGCTAAAGGGGTTGGTTAAAAAAAACAATGTGGTGAGAGATAATTTAATAGCTTATAAGATCAAGCAGGGCATTTTTCTATGTATTTATACAGCACCTTGCACAGTGGGGTCTCAATCCTGGGTGCTACTGAAATATAAAGAAAGAATAATAACAAGGTTGTCATGTATTTATCTCTGGAGTGCGGATGAATTTTCTGAGCCCTTCCAGATGCCGTGGGTAAGAAGACAGTTCATTTGCAAAGATCCAAGGGATTTCACTGAACAGCAGTGAGCAAAGAAGTCATTTAGAAAATCTGCTTCTGAGTCCTTTTAAATATAGGCTGGATGGCATTAGACTCCAGAGTGATTTCTTCCCTCTCTGTTCATAGGATTTATTGCACTTGGGGGACTAGACTCCCTAGATGCGAGCAGAGAAGCCACGCTGCGCCAATGATCTTACACCATTCAGCGGCATCATGCCACAGCAGAATGTGTGCAACTCCTGCAGATTCTAAGCTTTCATTTAGAGCTTTCACTCAGCTTCCATCTCTTATGTTGCAAGGGAAATCTACCGGCCGTGAATCTAACCGGACCGCAGCTGGGTCTTCTTGTTCCTGAATCTGGAGGCAGACAGCCTGAAACAGCTCAGACACATGCTGAATCACAGCCCTTGTGCTCCATAAACAGACACACCTCCTTCCCCATCACGGCGTGTACTGTGGATGTCTGCTTCCTCTGCTGACCCAAGAGTCCCAGGCAGGGTAATTCTTCTAACAGACTTAGTGACGGATCATGCTCCCGAGCCAATGGCAAAACTCCTGCTGATTTCACCAGGAGCAGGAGTTAAGCCCTGGTTTATCCTTTGAGCATGTATTTGTCTGCATAGGTCTCACCGGACCCGAGTCCTTGCCCATACCCTCAAAATCCAGTAGATGGTGCATCCGACAGCTTTTTCTTCCACTCTCCCTCCTGCAGAGCTAGTCTATACTTTAAGGTCATGGATTGCAAAGGCAGAGTTTTTTCTTCCACTCATATTTTACCTCTTTGCTATATCCAGGGCTTGAGAAATCTGCTTGCCCACAAACCTGTAGAGAGGAAGCAGCTTTACGACAGGCTTACCCATCAACTCCTGCAGATTCTAAGCTTTCATTTAGAGCTTTCACTCAGCTTCCATCTCTTATGTTGCAAGGGAAATCTACCGGCCGTGAATCTAACCGGACCGCAGCTGGGTCTTGTTCCTGAATCTGGAGGCAGACAGCCTGAAACAGCTCAGACACATGCTGAACCTCAGGCCTTATCCCAGCCCCGGCACACACCAACAGCCAGGCTGAGGAAGCAATTCCACCATTCTGATGCAATGGAGCTGCTCCAGGTTGCTATGACGTGGCTGAGCTGCCTTTGCACCCCCGCTTTGTGGGGGCACAGCCTGTGGATCTACAAAGCGATGGCTCCACCAGCCTGGCCTCCTACATATCTGCTGATTAGTGGCAGGGAAGGAGCCTGTTCAGAGGTGGATTCTGCAGCATGCAGGTGGTGCTCATGCCTGACACGGTCCTCACAAACCCTGCCATGCTCCCTGCCCAGCAGACCCGCAATGACACAGCTTATCAATGGTTACATTTCTCACAATGAGCGGGAAGCGGAGAATCATTTGGAATCCCCTCAGTATCCACCTTAGAGCCATCCCTCTGAATAGTCGTGTGTCTGGAACTTGCAAACATCCCCTTCCCGCATGGCCCGAACCCTGAGGACGCTGGGTGAAGTTTGCCTCATGGGGGTTCAGTGCTGCCTAGACCTAGTGCTGGTGTAACCCACATACCTCCTGGGTGTGGCGTTCTGTCCCATCTAGTGGCACCAAGACCATTGAGAGACAGATTAATGGGTCTGCTCTACAGCCTTAGCTAACAGCCATATATATGCAGTAGAAGCTCATGCACTAAACTCCAGAGGTCCCAGGTTCGATCCCACCCACTGACAATCGGGGTCTGTGGGCGTTACACTGGCTCCTCCGTGCGGGGCAGATGTCACTCACTTTGAGCAGGGTAAATCAGGAGACTAGTGACCAACTGGGTGGATCAGTTGGTGCTAAAAGGCAAGCCTGGTTTATCCTCTCTCCCTGTGCACAGACAACCTCCTATTTCTAGCCAGCTCACTCCCTAAATAGATCATGTTCCTTGGGGGAACTCCTCTAAAGTGATTTCATCAACTCAACAGATGTCCAAACCCACAGCACACAGCCGGCAGGGCTAGGTGGAGTCTGCAGGAGCAGCTGCTTGACAAACCAGCAGGCCAAGCGTTAACGACAGTTGTACATACTAGGAGTCGG
This sequence comes from Dermochelys coriacea, assembly GCF_009764565.3. NCBI lineage: Eukaryota > Metazoa > Chordata > Testudines > Dermochelyidae > Dermochelys > Dermochelys coriacea. The sequence continues at coordinate 39,127,863 of NC_050079.1, read as the reverse complement.
AGCTGGCTCTCAGTGAAGTCAATGGACATCACTGGGATCAAGGTTGGACCGCAAGTGTCTAACAAGGAACTCGACAGAGAACCCCTATAGCCCTCTGCTAGGACACTGCCTGGCCTGTTGGTCTCACCAGTCCCCGAACCCAGCCATCAGTAACTGTTCTTGTTTGCCGCATAGATTTTTACGCTGCATCTTTCCCCCCTTTCCCAAACGAAATGCTTCCAGTGCTTTTCTGTGTAAAAAAACAAACAGCAGGAGGGGCACTCATGACCAACCCTACAATAAGAAATTCAGTGGGCTTCTCTCTCTCCTGCCTCACTCCCGCAAAACAGCTGTGCAATAACAAACAAGCTTGTACGGCCAACCCTCCGCGGGTAGTGCTACAATAACAAACAAGTGTGCACAATCCTCACCAGCGACCCTGGAATAGCCAGCTAGAGCAAGCAGTCAGGAGCACTTCAAAGACCTAATTCAATTAACCTTTTCCACTCCCAAGAGAAGAAAGTATTATCAGGGAGAACTGGGGCAGACAGAGATTAAGCGACTCACTCACACAGTGTGTCAGTTGCAGGGTCAGAAATAGAACCCAAGCATCCTGACACCCAATCTCTCGCTCTAACCTCTACATAAACCACCCTTTAATTTTCCTCTCCACATGTTTCTAAATCCAGAATTATAGACATCAACCAAAGCAGATGCATTTTTAAACATATTTCAAAAGGCAGCAAACTTTTCTCCCTGCCTCTAGCTCGAGGTTCCAGAGATCATCGTTTCACTTCTAAAGGTTAACGACTTTCCAGCTGATAGTTAATGAATTAACAAACAACCCCTTCCCCCAAAACATATGTATACATTTCAGTTACAGTCAGACTAGAACACAAACAGCCAAAATCAGGGAAGGTCAAATCGGATGTATTTGGTGGGGATGGGGAGGGGGAGAGACAGATGGCTAGTCAATGTTGTTCTCCATTAGGGGCTACCCCACAGAGGATGAAGGACATACTCTTAGTACCACTTATGGGACAGCACCTTTAGCTCAAGGGGTAGAGTCCTTCTTCCTTGGGTTAAACAACCCTGGTGCCAGGCACAGACGGTGTGCATGTCATTTGTTACACTAGGGATATGTCTACACTGCATTCAGAAGGTATAACTGCAGCACATGTAGCCATAAGTGAGCTAGCTTTCATCTCGCTCACTCATGTACCAATACCAGTGCAGCTATGGCAGCAAAGGCTTCAGCATGGGCGAGCAAGACGAGCTATTGCCGGGGTCCCAGGTGGGCTTCGGAAGCCCTGAACTGCCACAGCTTCACCGATGGCGGTACTCGAGTGAGCTCAGACACGGCTACATGTGTTGCAATCACCCTTACTGACTGCAGCGTGGCACTCCCTCATATGCCTCACTGGCGCTTGCTCACGCAACTGTGGTAACTGCACAGCCCCTGGGCTTCTTGGTCTTGTAAAATCAAGGCCTTTGATGACCAGTGCTTCACTTTTCTCCAGCTGCCAAGGGAGGATAATGCTGAGCAAGCTCCCAGGGCTGGTGGGCTGTTGCTAACCAAGCACTCTGCGGAAGGGTGGAGTATTAATTACGGCTGGGGGGAGATGGGCTCTTCAACACCTTTTGGAAACGCATTAGTGGGTACGTCTACCGTGCGATTCCTGAGCTCATGCGCACGTGCTCACGCTAGCTGGGTGAGAGCTAGCACGAGCATGAATAGCTGCGGTAGGACAGGCAGCAGCAGCACGGCTGAGCCATGCCAAGTGCAAACCTGCCTGAAATTGATGGGTACACGGTTGAGCCCTGTCTCCTCTGCTACTTCCTGCCCTACACTGCTATTTATACTCACTCTAGCTCACTGAGCGCTGCCGTGCGTGCGGGTATGTGAAGCCAGGGAATCCCATCCCTAGCTCATAGTGTCGACGTAACCTGTGGATTAGGCTTGGTAACTGAAGAAATCCTTTTGGAAAATAGTATATGGAGTTCTATAATTGTGCTTTCAAGTGTACACAATACCCACCTCAGGTACTTCTATGGCCCCTATTTCTGTAGTGTCTGAGCACTTCACAATTTTTAATGAATTTATCCTCTGAGGCAGGGCAAGGCTCTTATCCCCATTGTACAGAAGGACAACTGAGACCCAGAGAGGCTAGGGGCTCGTCTGCACAAACAATGAGAGCGTGGCAAACTGGGACATGAATCCAGGCCCCACTAGCCTGCCATGGTCTAACAGTCCACGTGCGCCCAGCTGTAGCACACTGAAGTTCATCAGAGTGCTTTGATCCTGTTTCAAAGATGACTAGATCAGAGCTGGGTGCACATGGACAGTTAGACCGCAGCAGGCTGGCGCGGGCTACGTTCACACTCGAGCTTGCTGTGATCTAAATATTTGCATAAACAAGCCCTAAGGGACTTGCCGCAGGTCCCACAAGGAGCCTGTGGTGGAGGCAGAGCAGCGACTTAAAGCCACATCTCCCAAGTCCAAGGCTAGTGCCTCACGCACACCAAGACATGCACTCATACACATACACGCACGCCACGGCATGCACTCACACACATACACACACGCCACGGCATGTACTCACATGCATACACACACACCACTGCATGCAGTCACACATGTACTCACACACCAAGGCATGCAGTCACACATGTATACACATGCCAAGGCATGTCCTCTCTCACATGTACTCACACACCAAGGCATGCAGTCACACACATATACACACGCCAAAGCATGTCCTCTCTCACACGAATACCCACATGCCATGGCATGCACTCACACCTGTAAACACATGCCAAGGCATGCAGTCACACATGCACACACACCAAGGCATGTCTTCTCTCACACATACATATACACCAAGGCATGCACTCTCACATGTATACACATGCCACGGCATGCAGTCACACACATGCCACGGCATGCAGTCACACATGTACACCCATGCCAAGGTATGCTGTCTCTCACACATACACCCTCACCAAGGCATGCAGTCTCACACATACACCCACGCCAAGGCATGCCCTCTCTCTCAAACACGTGCATTTTAAATATTCCCCCCCCCAATTTTGAAGATAAATCCTCTCCCCTCTCAAGACGCCTCAAGCATATCATGCTCCGCACACTGCACTCCCACCTACGCACGCTGCTGTGAGTTGTACTCACACAGAATGCACTCAGGAAGCACGCTGGAGATCCACAGCTCAAGACACAGAGGAGGATTCTGCCCTTAGAGTTTTACAATGGCCAAGCCAATGAATCGTTTTTTCTTTTATTGGATGCCAAGTTTCCGCAGGATTTAGACAGTCAAGTCAAAAATTCCTGAAAGACAGGGTTTAGCGCAGAGGGAACACAGATGCCGTCTTAACCCTAGTGCTGTAAATACACCACCAAACTTAGAAAGCAGAGGAAGTGCGCTATGTAGCACTGCAATTAGGAGGAAGTTTAATTGCAGCACAATTGCTTATTGTTTTCCTCACCACCACTACAGTTGCCAACAATCAGTTTATCAACAGGAGAGTTACTGCCAAACCCGGCCGTGCTGGCTCTCAGAGGGATGGAATCACACTCACTGTGAATGCACAAACCCATGTGTGCAATGCACATGTAATAATGCACCTAGGCAGGTTGTTGGGAGGGATGGACCCCAGAATCTGCAGAGCAGGGCATAAGCCGCTGCTATTTGAGCTAAAGGACCAGAGCCATGTTCAAAGGCAGCAGCAGGCTCATAAATCTCTATCTGGGGTCTACCCACTAGAGCAAGGTAGTGACCTCGGGTTAGTTTGGGTTTCATGCACACAGGTTAAGATGCGTACACAGAGGCACATGTGTAAGCACGCACTGCACAGACACACATACAGAGATGTGCACACACAGACGGGCAGGCACACACTCACACACACACACATGCTCTAATGCACATATGCTCCCATACACAAATATGGGCAATAGGCATACGCACACCAGTATGCACCTTCCACCCCCTCATGCATGCGATATCCCTTTCTCCAAACATACTGGAGCCAAACTGGCAGCAAGGGGAGGGGGGCAGAGGGAAGAAGCCATCTAAAAATATTTACCTAATTGATGAAAGATACTTTTCTACAAAATTCTTCCCCTTGCTCTGGGATTCCTCCGCCTCTGCCCAAGGCACCCTAGCTGTTCACCTAGTCACCAAAGAAGGATTTCTCCCTGTCAAACTGGAGATTAAAATGGATAGATGTGTGGGAGTCAGCAGCCAGAATGGAAATGACATAAGAGAGCTGCTGATTTCTATCGTGCTGCCCATGAAAATGGCAAATGTAAATCTGCTCCTTTTCATGGAAAAGTACGAATCAAAGTAGCACTTATAAACTTCGCTTTATCTCCTCTCCAGTGTGACTCATCCTCATCATCTCCAGAGTCTTGGTAAAGAGAGACAGTGATAAATAATAACAACGATCCCTTGTACCCTCATCCAAAGATCTCAAAGCATTTTGCAAAAAGCATTACTACCCCCAATTCCCATTTTATAGGCAAGGAAACTGAGATTCAGTGGTAACACAACTTGCTCCCTAGTTCACAGTTAGGGGCAGACTTGGTAAGAGACCTCAGGTGTCCTGACTCATGGTCTCCTGTTCTAACCACTAAATTTTGTTGTGTCCCTTCTGGTTTTTGTTGGGAGTAGAAACCCCACTGTCGACCCATGATTATGTTCAGCTAACACATGGTGGAGAGATATTGCACGGGTGGTCTGTCATGCCCTGTGTTAATTAGAAATGTTTCCCACTTGGGCGGATAGATGATACACATCCTGTTTCCTTTGACAGCCCTATAATAAATTCAGTGACTTGTGGGCAAAGTTGTTACAGTTCACAAGATCAGGGCTGGACTGTGATGCTAGCCCCAGTCCTGAGCAATGTTTGATATGTGAACTGCCCCATGGCAGTAGAAGTCCCTGGAGGTGCTAGGGCTCAGGCCTGGTCTACACTACTGAGTTAGGCCTAACACTGTAAGCGTCTACTCTAAAATGTAGCTCCCACCGACGTGACTTGCCCACTACACTGACTTAACTACCTCTCTGGAAGAGGCATAGCACTTAGGTCAATGTTGTTAGGTTGACGCAGTGCCAGTGTAGACGCTGCATTGCTGACATCGACTGTTGCTGCCTTTCAGAAACCATCACTCAGTGCCCACACGGTTAGTTAAATCAGTGCAAGTGCTTCTGGGGAGGACACCTGCTGCTGACACAAAAAGCGTAGCGTGGACGGTGTGCAAAATGTCTGCTTCAGTGTATTATTACTGTAACACCTAGGAGCCTCGGTAATGGATCAGGAATAGTGCCAGGCACCGTACAAACACACAACAAAAAGCATTTACTATCTAAATACAGGAGAAGAGACACCAGAAGGAGACAGACCGATGGGGGAGTACAAGGAAACAATGAGACAACCTTGGGCACCATGATAAGCAGTCATCTCAGCACACCAGTCTAACAAGTGCCAAGCTTACCAGTTCATTTCACAGGGCTGTAGCTCAGGGACTGGCATGCCAGTCCATTTCTCCTGCTGTAACAGAGGTTACAGGCAAAGCAGGGGGTCTCCTTACTGCAGCCAAAAGGGACTTTACTTGCAAGAGTCTGTTCTTTTCTACTGGCACATCAGGACATTTGACTCACTGAGGAGGTGTTTGCATAACATGCATTATGTAGGAAGGCAATTCCTATTATTTTCACAGCTGATGGCGGTTCTGGATATGGTGTAATGTAGATACACCGAAGAGGAAATGCATTAGAGGGTCAAACTACAGCTGTCTGCAGTAGTTCTCTGCACCTGCAATTGTTTGTAAAGAGGGAGCATTCCTGGTGGGTGTCTTGGCACATGCTGGCAATGATGGATTGAATTGGTATGGGGTAGTTATATCATATCAGCACTTCTCTGCTGGCTCCCCACTTTCTAAAGCATTTAGAGCTTTCACGTTGGAAAAATAAAGTCTTGTCTTGTTCTGATGGTTGCAAAGGACATGATCCTAATCAGAGCTGATGCACTGTCAGAGTACAGTAAAAGGTGTGTTCATAACTGGGATGAACTCACTTGGGTTAAAATAGCAGTGAAGAAAGGGCAATTCAGCTTTTAACGTGGGTTAGCAGCATGAGTGAAAGCCAAAGGGGCAGCCTGGTTACCCTTGTATTGCTAGCCTGAATTAAAGGCCGAGTTGCTATGTCTTTACTGCTAGTTTAACCAGGGTCAGCTAATCTGAGCTAGGGACATACCTTCTTTTGGCAGTGTAGACATACCAAAAGCCCTGCTCTTTCTTGAGTTGGCAGGCACACACTCTGAAATATTAGTACTGGAAAAGGTACAAGCTGCCTCAATCATCTCTAAAGGGGTTTCAACTCTGAAGACTCATGATGACAGCTTAACTATTTCCCATAATTTTATCTGAAACACTGAGCCGTTTTGAGCTTGGGACTGTAGGTGGAATTACAGTAAAAGTCCACCCTCCCTCCATCTTCTGCCTCCCAGGGTACCCTTCGCACAGGTGTGAGAGATGGAAACTACAGGTAACATATTTGCAAGGGAACTGGCAGGAAAGATCTATTGGGAAATCTTTGTAATCTACAGGGACCCATCAGAGGCTGCCAGATAAAATCAGAATAAAAAAAATCAGTAGAATTTGCTTTGGAAAAGTTAACTAAAATCTGGTCCATAAGCACCCCGTCACCCCTTTCCCTGTGAGCCATGGGCACTCTAAATACCCTACTGCCGACACCTAGCACTGCCTGATCTGTTGCCGTACTCTTCCATGGAAATGAGCAGCACTTCCCATGTTTGCTAGGTCCCCAGCAATACACTGCAAGGGAGAATGCCAATGGCTTACAACACATGGGAAGATGGCCACATTATTGCAGAATCCTCAGCCTAAGGTGTGTGCCCCAGAAATGCACCGAAAGAGGAGCTGCGGGAGGACAGAAGCCCTGGAACAGTCAGAATAGAGGAAGGAGCAGAGAGAATGGCTCAGCCCATGCCCCTGTCTTAGCCAAGGGAGAAAAATGGACAGTCCCTCAGATGCCGCAGTATAAGAACCCAAATTGAGGCGATACAAGACCGTCTGAGCCAAAGCAAGAGGATTGTAGCGTGCAGTGCGCTCCTCACATAGCATTGAATTGCAGCTCCTGGTTGAGCTGGGAAGGTGGGAGAGGCAACGTCCTATGCCCGTCTTCCTGCAGAGTTCTGATCTCTCGTCACAATAAAGTTATAGGAAAGACATGCACGTAGAGCTTTTACGGATGTCCTTCCGTTACCTCCCCGTTGTGAAACGGCTCCCAGAAGGATACAGATAGGCTGGCCAGCACCAGCCTACGCCTGTCCCGAGCAGCAAGTGTCACAACACAACAGCTGCCATCAGCTTGTCCTCCTCTTCAAAAACTAAACACAAATAAAAAGCACTTTTCTTCCTTGTCTGTTGACACAGCTGGGAGGACAGCAAGCCAACCGGCTCCACATACTGGCTTTGTAGCTCAGGCAAAACTGGAATAAGCAAACCTCCGTCTAACTCGCATGAGCTTCCTGGGAAAAAGCCCCGCAGACGTCCCCTTCCTCCATCAAGGGGATTGGTTGAACTTCCCAGCTCATTAGGAGCAAATTAGGTCAATAGGAACAACATGTCTCCCCAGTCGACTCCCCGGTCGGTCCTGTCTGACTACACAAGCCCCGGAAGGGAGCACTTCTGGTAAGTCAACCTATGGCCATGGAACGCAGAACGACAATGCCACGTCTCTGTTAGCACAGCCTCTTGGAGGTTTATGGCCACGTCCACAGTTGTGCAGGGACCTCCCCTGCCCTAGCAGCTAGGGAATGCGCTTCTGTATCTCATCTTCCCAACAGGAAGGCTGGGCAGCAGTTTTTAGTATCTGCCCTGTGAGGCACTGTCAACATCATCACATCCTGCCGACATTGTCCCAGCAGAATGGTGTCACCATATTATGGTTAGCCATCTTCACCCCAGGAGGCTACCTCGCCACTCTGCACTGTTGCGACACAGCCAGGCTGTGGCACTCCAAGGTTACTGATGAGTGAGGTAGAAATGCTTAGAGCTGGCAGATGTATTAAGGCAAAGGCATGACGAACAATACAGCAGCCCATCTCCTTAGCGGAGCAGGCCACCATAAATGCCCTATACCTTTGCTCCCATCTGCTTCTGGGTGCACTTCTAGGCACCGGGTAAAGACCAGTATGGTTTGATACCTGGCTATTTGATAGACCACCTATTTCCCAGTGCACCATCACAACAGCTATATTTTATTTTTCTGACAGTCCCTAGAAATACACTCAAGGCATCTGGGTATATTCTGTCGGCAGGTGCAGGTGCTGATGAACACTTGAAGACTGGCGGTGAAATTTTGGCCATGCTGAAAATAATGGGAGTTTTGCCATTAGTTTCACAGGTGGCCAAGATTTCACCCTAGGGTTCTCAGTGGACGGCCCCAAACCGGAATTTGTTCTCTCTGGTGGGCTGGACTTTGTTGGCTTTCAGAGCACATGTGGAAGGCCCAGTGTTTTGGCCAACCCTTTGTCAACTTGAGTAAACCTTAAGGCATAGCCTCTTTTCTATTTCTTTTCCGATTCCCATTTTAGAATTTCTCACACTGGTTAGATGTTTAAAGCAAATATTTTATTGTAATTTATTCTCAGTGCATCTACAGGCACATTAAAGACATGTGGAGGAGATCAATTAATAAACCTCAGGGGCTAGTTGCACATTTCTCAGTCAGTAAGCCACCATTTTCACAGCACACATGTTCATAGATGCAAAGGGACACCACTGCGATGCTCTGTGATTTTAGTTCAGATGAAGTGGTGTTTCTTTTGGCAGACAGATTCTACCCTGCAGGAAAAAATGTAGGGCCTGATCCTGCAAACATGTAAGAATATGTGTAACTTTGTTAGTGTGAGCAGCTCCATTAAGTTAAAGGGGACTTGCTCTGTGAATAAAGACAGGTTTCAGAGTAGCAGCAGTGTTAGTCTGTATTCGCAAAAAGAAGGAGTACTTGTGGCACCTTAGAGACTAACAAATTTATTTGAGCACAAGCTTTCATGAGCTACAGCTCACTTCATTGGATGCATTCAGTGGAAAATACAGTGGGGAGATTTATATACACAGAGAACAAGAAACAAAGGGTGTTACCATACACAATGTAATGAGAGTGATCACTTAAGGTGAGCCATTACCAGCAGGAGAGCGGGGGTTGGGGGGGAACCCCCTGCAGTGACAATCAAGGTGGGCCATCTCCAGTTGACAAGAACATCTGAGGAACGGTGGGGGTGGGAATAAACATGGGAAAATAGTTTTACTCTGTGCAATGATGCATCCACTCCCAGTCTCTACTCAAGCCCAAGTCAATTGCATCCAGTCTGCAAATCAACTCCAACTCAGCAGTCCGTTCCCGAAGTTTCCTTGCTGAAGAACTGCAACTTTTAGGTCTGTAATCAAGTGACCAAAGAGATCAAAGTGCTCCTACATCGGTCCCCGAATGCTATAATTCCCGACATCTGATCTGTGTCCACCTACTGTGAATAAAGTCGCTCACGTGCTTAAATGTTTGCTGTGTTGGGTTCTTGGTTTTAGTGCATTTGCCCCAGGTAAATTCCCACCAACGGAAGTTGCCTTTTTGGTTTTGGAAAACATCAAAACAGTTCTGACTTTCAAACTTGTGAGCTCATAGACCAGATCCTAGCTGGTGTAAATCAGCTTCATTGATTTCCATGGAGCAGTGCTGATTTCCACCAGCTGAGGATCTGGCCCCTTGTGTTTGCAGGGAAGAAGGCCTTTTGTCAGTTGGCCACCCAGTGTCAGTTACCCAGAAACCCACAAATACATTCCCTCTTTTAGCAATCCTGCCTCCCTATTTTCCCCTGGACTTTGGTCTTGGACCCTGCAGCCAGAGTATTTGCATACAAAAATACTGTCCTACAAAACAGGAAGCAAACTGGAAGCAGATCCTTGCTCAGGGTACTGGACCCAGGTTTCCCTGCCATAGTGCGTGAGCAAGGCTTTCCAAGGGATGGGACATAGAAAGATTCATTCAGCCCCCGGTGAAGCAGAGCAACTAGAGGGTCCCTGGATAATACCCCAAAGGTTTCAGATTTATCTCACCTGGAAGTCAGTGGAAATTTTGCTATTGACTTTCATGAAGCCAGGCTCAGGATCTTGGATGAGCTTGGATGTCCCAGTTGTGTAATTGGTGGGTTTGTTCTTCTTTGCCTCGGGGCTCTGAGACGAGGAACAAATGCAAAGCATGTCTTTGTCTCCCTGCCTCTATGGAATGACAGAAGCAAAGCAACCAAATGCATTTTTGAGAAAGCTATAAATTTCATTTCCTTTTAAACCATTTGCTTCCACTTATATCTCAATGGAAATCCTGCATTGCTGGCAAGGCTGTGACTTCATCTGCCCTCTGATCAATGTATATACCCAAAAGCTGAGCCTTCTGGATGAGCTTAAAAGTTTGTGGGACAGAGATGGGGGGCTTGGGAAGGGACAACTGTGGAAAATTCTTAGGGAATTAAGGGCCTATTTTCCATCTTCCTTGTGACCTGTCAAGCGACGGGTACCATCCACTCTATTGTGGCCTCAGCTGCACAATCAAAAGCTGCTTTTGTTCGCAGTGCAAAAGTTCATCTCTGGAAGCTCCTTGGATGCGGAAGCCGAGAAAGCCATTCTTGATGAATGCTGACTGACTGCATGAGGATGGCTCAGATACTGCGTGGCCCATCAGGGTTGAGGAAATGGATCATCTCCATTTTACCAGGGGGCTGATTATAAGGCCTGCCAGGAGAAACAGTTGGCCGAGACTCGCTCAGCACAGCTCCGCGCAGTGCTGCCAGGGGATGGTGCTATTTAGGTCCACTTAAAGAGACAAATGCTGCCTGTGGACCATGAGTCTCAGCTACAGTGATGGGCTTGGACTACACACTGTAGGAGGATGCCTGGCTGCTGGACGGGCTGCACGTCACCCCCTGTGCTGTCAGACGTACCAGGTGTATCTTGCAGCCCTGCATCTTCCATGGTGCAAAATGTACCAGTTACCTCTGACAAGGGTGCACCTTCTTTGCTGCAGAAGGTAAGAAATATATCTGGCAAGTGGGCACTCACTGAATTGGTGAATGTGCCAGGTGCATCATCCCCTGTAATAGTGAACAAACCAGATACATTCATCAGGTGCCCTCAACTATGATGCTGCCACATGCACCTGCTGTGCTAGGGAACACACCTGGTATCATCCTGAAATGGTACTGACTTGGAGTGATTGTTTATTATGTGTATTGCAGTAGCAGGGATCAGATCAGGGCCCCACTGTGCCACAGAATGACATCCCCAGAGAACAAAAAGCAATCTCTGTTGCAAGGAATATGAAACTGAATGCCAGCACAGGATACACGGGCCCAGCAGCCAGGAGAAACCAGCCCCTAGGCTAGCTGAAGGTTAACGTTCCAGCTCAAGAATTGGTAGGAAATGGCACGTGGGTGTTTATTTTTTAATCCTCTCAAGCAGACTCTTCTTTCAGCAGGATGTAAATCAAAGCAGGGCACAGGGCTAACGCTGCTCCTGCTCAACACGCCGTGTTCATATGGAAAGGTCCTGAATGAAAAGCCTCGGCCAAAATAAGCCAGGCATTCGCTACCCACACAGCAGTTTGACAGCTCCGGTGCAAGAGACCAGTGAGAGACGCACAGGCAGGAGGTAGCCCTGAAAGGCCGGGGATCTCATCACTCACTCACAGGCAGGTAACGCATGCCATCCCCTCTCCTCTGCTGAGTCGCTGCATAAAGGAATGTGTTGTATTACATCCCCTAAACATCAGCTGAGACGGTGAACCTGTTCATCCTTCTCCGCTTCGGCACCATTCTTTGTGTCTCTCAGCCGCAATGGGGATTGGAGTGAATTTAATCCAATTTCCTTCCTTTGAACATCTCTACAACCCCTCCACCCTCCGAGCCTTCCATCCACAAAGAAAAGGTTCTTAAATGAACTCCCAGATAACTAGCTGCTGGCCTGGGGAAACACCCACAAAACTAGGGACTGAAAGACAACTGCACGTACCCCCTCGTTATAGCTTAGACACGGATGTCCCACGTGCACCGCTTATGAGCATCTGATTTAACTGCATAACCTACATGCCACACAGGAATCATGCTGCCCCAGTTTGGCTCTCTGCTGGTTCTCTAAGTGTTACTGCTCTCTAGTGGCTGGTCCTCAGAAAGGACAAGGGAGCTGCTATTCCTAAGAGAAATCTTTCTTAGCTTAAGTGGTAGAGGCCTGTATTTTGGAAGCTAACGGGCCACGTACTACTAGATATTTGAAATAATAGCGAGAGAAAGCACTGCAGGTTGTTGGACTCCAGGGAAGGTGGATCTGAGAGAAGAGGGAGTCACCAGGCAAAGAACGGACTCAAATTCTACCACGGAGGCAGACATCTTGCAAGGAGAAGTGGGAAATAGTTTTTAAACAACTGGCACAGGAGCCAAGGCAAGTGCACCGTGCAGTAGCTCTACCTGCAACAGACTCTCACTGTGAAGAAGTCCCAGCTGTGGGGAACAGTCATGTCATTCCTGGCTTTCCAGAGAAGGAAGACGACAGACAGCAGCCAAAGGCACAGTGGGGAAGGAGCGACAGTGAGTACACAGTTCTTAGCACTTAGACACCCAAGCGACAGGCAGATGCTAGTTAATTAATCCTCTGAGGGAGAGCAGTAGCATCATGGCCAAATGGAGAAACTGAGAAATGACCAGACTGGACCAAGGTCTCACAGCGAATCCAGGGCAGAATTGGGAATAAAACCCTGGAGGCTGTGGCTTTTCCCTGCTTGTGAGGCAAATGGCCTATTTCCACCGAGAAAGATACTAGCCGAATTACCAGGTCATGTAGCAGACACTTCCTTTCAACGCACGCCGTGGGGAAGACGGGAGTGAGTGAAGCTTTAAATAGTGTCAGGTCAGAGTCATGAGGACCAGATCATGGCAGGTGTCCCAGTAACACCACCATTTAAAAGAAAAGGGGCCCATAAAACACATCAGGCAATGACAGATCAAATGAGGTGGGGGAAGTGCGCAACCCACCTAGGAGAAACCAGAAACCAGGGCAAATCACTTTCCCGGGTCTGAAACTACCCCGCCTGCCCCATCCCCACGTCCCCAAAACAAAACAGACTAAAACTTTTATGAAGCCCCCAACAGAGATTAGATGATGAGGCCAGTGATTGAAAATGCAGACAAGTCTAAGGCAGGAGACAAGTGGAAACAGCAGAAACCACCTAATTAATGGAGCAGTCACACAGGTCATGAATTAGAAAGGATTTAGAGCTTGCTACAGAAAAATTATTGATAGCCCCAGTCCTGTTAAAAATAAAGGCCCCCATGCTCCGCACTGCCAGGATCACTCAGTGCAGCATGTGTGGTGTTATTACCTACTAGGAGAAAGACCGGGCTGCTGGATGGGTACAATTTGTGACGTGTAAAAAATGGAGAAAATGGCTGAGAACTTAAGAATTGGACAGTAACAGACCGTGAAACTATGGACCAGGCCCTTTCCTGCTAGGCCCTGTCTAGGCACAGAACCAAAAAGATGGTCCTTGCCCCAAAGTGCTGGCAATCAGTGTACGCATGTGAGGGAGAAATTTACACCTCTGATTCTCAACAGCTCCAGCCCACCAGTGTAAATCAGAGCAGCCCGGGTGGTGTTCTAACTTATACCAACTGGCTACAGTCGCTACAGGTATGTCTGCACATACCTGGAGCCCAACAACCAGGGTAGGGAGCTTCCCAGCCCGAGCTGACAGAGTTGGGCTTGCAGGGCTTTCGCTCTAAAAATAACAGCCCTTGGGAGTTGTGCCTTGGACTGGAGCTGCCAGTTCACAGCGCTGTCTGCAGAACTATCTAGTGTGAGCCCTGCTAGCCCACGTGGGTCGACCTGGGCTGGGAAACTCTCTCCCGCAGGCTGTGTAGACAGATTCTGTGGGACCATATACCAGGTGTGAATTAGTGGCGCACAGGTATACCCTGCCCCACTCACTCCTGTCCTCAATATATCCCCTAAGCCTGTGGGTGGGCAAGTTGGCCTAAGAACCACCTACACCACTTTATTACAGCTGAAGTTCCTTTATACAGGCAGAATTCCCCGCTGGCCAGTTGGGGTCAGATTCTGTCACTTTGTGTGACACCCAGATGGCACAAAGTGTCAGGAACAAGAGGAGACAATCTTCAACAAAGGAGCTAGTATGGGGAGATGCATCAGAGGAAAGGGCAGGGCTGCAGCTATTGTACAAGACCTCCATTCTACTTCATGTAGAGTAGTGGTTCTCAACCTTTCCAGACTACTGGACCCCTTTCAAGAGTCTGATTTGTCTTGTGTACTCCAAGTTTCACCTCACTTAAAAACTTACAAAATCAGACATAAAAATTCAAAATGTCACAGCGCACAATTACTGAAAAATTGCTGATTTTCTCTTTTTTCCCATATAATTATAAATTAATTCTAATATAATATTGTACTTACATTTCAGTGTATAGTATACAGAGCAGTGTAAACGAGCCATTGTCTGTGTGAAATTTTAGTTTGTACTGACTTTGCTAGTGCTTTTTAGGTAGCCTGTTGTAAAACTGGGCAAATATCTAGATGAGTTGATGTTCCACCTGTAAGAGCTCTAAATACCCCCAGGGGTACAGGAACCCCTGGTTGAGAACCACTGATCTAAAATGCCATCTTGTTTCCCCATTGCATAGTGATTGTCCTGGGGAAAGTGCACTCTCAGCATGACTTGGGGTGATCCCCGATTGGAGAAAGATCATGAGAAGCAGTGTGGCTAAACCTCATGGGAACAGACATGCAGGTGAATTAGAAGTCCTGGTGGGAATTCCTCAAGTGGAATGAAACACAAGGGTCTCCCCGGCGAGAGGCTCAGAATGCAGATGGCCATGCTAGCAAGAGACAACGCTGGCACTCAGGCAACACTGTTCCCCAAGATAACGTAGAAGGGCAAATTCAGCCCCAGCATAAAGAGGCACAACTCCCAGCAACTCCAGGAGGAGCTGCAGCTACGTTTGCTCCAGAGAGATTGCAGGGCTGCCTTTGCTCCAGAGAGATTGCACAGTCATGCTCATGACCAGTTTCTGGAATTAGCTGAGTGCTGGCTACATATCAGTGATCTCTCCAACAGGACCGCTGGGAATATCCACACAGAGCACATAGCACATCTCTCCCCTGGGACTGCAGCCACACACTTCCCGTCCGTATCTTTGGTGCTACGTTTAATGCCTGTGCAAGGAGCCTGAAGGCCTCTCTCTGACCTCAGAAGAGAAACAGCTATAGGGAACAGCAGCATGTTCCCCATAAATTCCCCCCAATATGCCTCAACCTTGGCCTAGAGTGCCTCGTAGAGATGAGAGAGGAGTTCACTTTCCATGGCCCATTCAGTCCTTGGATAACACAGGGGTAGGGAGCAGTTAGTGCCAGTTGGGTTATTAATCCCATAAGCCACTGAGACAGAGAAAGAAGCTTATCCTGAGGCAGAAGCACCAATATTTCATGGGAAAGTGTTTCTTCACTCTCGTCTCATCCAGCTGGGGCTGTAAGTGGAAGCTCAGAAACACCTTATGGAGGGCTGTTCTGGTGAGTTTCCAATTCCCTTTTACACACTCCTGAGGTTTGGACAGGAGTATCCGAATTTTTGGATATTTATCCAGGGCTGACCCAGACCTGGAGCCTTTGCAGGGTCACCCACTCTGAGGAACTACACACCAAAAAAAAAAAAAAAAGAAAAAGAAAAAGAAATCACACCGGGGCAAGGTTTGTTCCTCCCCAGCCAGCCAATGCACTGCTTTACAGCTGTCTGCCATCCCTTCCAACCCAGCAATGTGTGCAGGCCCACTCTGCCAGGCAGGCAGGGGGACAGGCATTATGTAATCAGATGGAGCGCACACCACCGCAGCCACAATCAGATGAGAGGTCTTTCTAATAAAATGCCAGCAATGCCAGCTAGAGGAATCTCTGGCTGCCAAAATGGAGCATGTTCCAAATGTAGCTCCTGGCTTAAGCAGTCAGGGGGGCAGTTCACACAGAGGGAATTAGGCCACTTGCACATTACCTTTGATTTTTTTCCCCTGGGGTCCACCATTATTTTCATTGTTTACTCATTAAGTAGCATTGATTTCAGCCTCCAGTTGCCCATCTCACAGCAATTTGTTAGGCTCCTTCAATGGACTTATATTTCCCTATTAGTCAATCCGTCTGAAAATAGTTTCTTCTCCTAGCACCAGTGTAAACAAGGCCCCCAGCACCTACACAGAAGGGAGGGAAGCCAGGGTAAGAGACACTGTGTTCTGAAACCAATACATGGCTACGGTTACTCAGAAGGGACCTTTAGATAAAAAACATGCCTCTGAAAAACATTTCTTATGTATCTTACATAGCACCACCGACAATTAGAACGGAAAGACTATTAAGCACTTGATTTATGTTTCATCCTTTACTAGGCTGCTAGTGTGCACAAGCCACTGTCTATCATGCTGACCAATGCTGTCTCATTGTTTCCTTATACTCTATATGTTGTCTCTTGTCTTATAATTACATTGTAAGCTCCTTGGGGCAGAGACTGTCTTTTTTTCATTTGTTTGTACAGCACCTAATACAGTGGGGTCCTGATTCATGGCTGGCCTCAGAGGGAGTACAGTAACACAGATCAATAGGAATAACACTACACTGTTAATTAAGGCTGGATGGAAGTTTCGTTTGGCAAAGGATTTCTAAATCTGGCTTTGTTCTGAATCGGAGCAAAAATGGAAAATATCGACATTTTCTGTGAAGGAAAATTCCATTCTCCACCCTTCCCCCCAATTTCCAGTTATTTGAAACATTTTTGTTTTGATCAAATTGAAACGTTTCAACCTCAATTTTTACAAATGTGCTATTACATGAGAACGTACTAGAAAATACAAAATAGACGAACTGAAACAAAAAGTTGTGAAACATTGAAATGCTTCATAAAATTGGGTCTATTTCATTGGAATTTAGTTGAGGGAAAAAAACAGTGCCTGGAAGAAATTGCAGCAGGCCAGAGAGAAGACAAGAGTTAGCAATACACGTCCATGTACAATCTATCCATATACAGATACAGAGCTTTTTCATTAACTAAAGCTCAAAGAATTGTATGAACCAAGTCGAACATTTCATCCGCTTTAAGCAGGCTGGCTGAATCATTAATTTTTAATATGATTTGTTAGTTACTTAGCCTCTTTACCTGTCCACGATTCATTTGTAAGCTGAACCCAATTCTCTTTATCGAGGCGTATACAATTTTAGGTCGTGGTTCAGTCACAAACTGTCCCTATCAGCAATTCGCTATTTGCTTGGGCACAGCTAAGTCTCATGCTATTGCTTTCTTCCCCCATGATTGGATGAGTGATTCTTTTTGAAACAGGAAAATAAGGAAGAGAGAAAGATGCACTTTCCGGTGCAAATTTTCAGCCAAATGATCGCTTGTGCTAAAATTTGTGAAACCTTCAGGATTCAGAAATGGTTTCAAAAAGCAACCCCATCAATCACAATAAAATGAACTAGCTGCTTTCCTTCACAAATCAGGGCTTTAACTATTCACCCAGCTCTATCTGAGAGGAGGGAGGGCTCTGATTTTAAAGATACTTAGGTGTCCAGATCCCTTTGGCTTGGTTACAGTCCACATCTGTAATCTTTGAAGATCAAAATCACGATGAGCAGGTTAAGTATAACTAATATATGTGAAAGGAGGAAATCTTTCATCACACCTTTTTCCCCTCCATAAACTATAAAATTGGCATCCAAACCAGTTGAGTGTGTCCCTTTAAAATCCCGGTTTATGCATCTAAATTAGGGGCTATCTGTACAAAATGTCTGCAGCGCGAAGGGTATAAAGCCCCCAGAAGTTTAAAGCACAACATGAAGCCCGTAATAGCTCACTTCAAAGGGCTGCAGCTTCCTACTTGATAACATCAGGAGGCCGAATCAAAGGCCGCATCCCAGGAAGTCCAGAGAGGGAAGAGACAAAATAAAATCACTTCCTTTAAAGCATTTCTAGCTGCCGAAATCAAGCTGTTGGTTTATGAAAATTAAGCCATTATAGTAAAATGATAGATGGCGTCAAAGGATGACTCTAATGGCTTTGCGGGGTGGAGGGAAGAATATCGAATAGCTTTCATTGGCCTATATTACTATTTGCCCGACTGGGAGAGCTGAGGGATAGCAGCAGATTTCAGGTGCTATTTTACATCTCGCCTTGCACACAGGGCAGCAGCATCTTGTCTTGGTCAAGCTCTGTTCAGTGCAGGACCAGAGGAGGGCAGAGCACAAACGGATTTGCTCTAAGTCCCAGCTGTCTTCCACCACTCTGAAGGACAGTTCCATCAGCTGGGTGAGAAAAGAGGGCTCCAGCCATGATCTCTGTACAAAGGGCAGGGAGGGGTGTGCTGTTGAACCGCTACGCTGGCTCTATGCCACCGGGTGCTAATACGTTTCACCGCCTGCTCACATGCAGAGTGCATCACAAGTGAAATGAAAGCACGCAGCACAAACATGATGGAGGGGAAGGGCAAGTAGGCCAAATGGAACAGAAAGAAGAACAGGGAGAGAGCAGAGAACTTGAGAGTGGAGGGGAAGCAGATACTGGCTGGGACGTGCAGGGCACTTCATAACTGACTGTAATTTACTCCTTCACGATGGGATAGTTTCCCTCTAGATTTCTATCCAACTACAGTGCTTTTGTGTAATGGTGTGACTATCTTGGGAGATTACGGTGGAAGACAGTGGATCAGCGTGTGTACACATTCAGGCTCACAGCTACACCCCTGACTTGAAGAGAGAGCGAGCGACTAGGCAGTTCCCAAAGAAAAACAGAATCGGAATGAAGCTAATAGGGTGGACCCCGCCTCAGATTTCACAGTGGGGCCAAGAGCACACAGCACTCCCACGCACCTTGCTCTGCATACCTACCATTGCCTGGAAAAAACCCCATTCCTCTTTATAAGGCAATTTCCCACCTGCCATACCGTTTTTGGTTGCAAACACAGCTGATGCGAGTGAGGGGTGTTTGCGATCCTCTCCACCTTGGGGCATTATCAGCTGGCAGGGATCCCACTGGGGCCATGACATCAGCACCATGGTATGTCTGCTTGTATATATCCATTCCAGCCAGAAGAGATTGGAAGGAATCAGTGCTGAATATGCAAGGGAATCTGAGTTTGATTGTAAAATGCACAGTGGGCAGAATCACGCCTGGGGGTGAGAGAGATTCTGAGAGCTCCCCCAGGGCAAAGGAATCATCTGTTTGGGGACACCTAGCGAAGGGCACACCTCTGCAGGCCTGGGGATGTCCCAAGAGGCACAAGGAAGATATCCACACACCGCAGGGCCGGGATGGCTGCTGTAGCATTCATGCTAAGGGCAAGGAACTGCCTTGGTCTCCTTGGAACAGCAGTTCCAGATGTAGACGTACTGTCACTGCCCCCTGCCTTCTCTTGGCCTCTACCCTCTCAGCAAGGAGCCTGAGCTTGAACAGACTCCCCCTCCACCCAATGCCATGCAAATTTCCTGACCAGCCACCCTTCCTAAATTAAGGGGGTCCAGGTGCACTGAGGTCACATGGAGGTGATGCTGAGGGAGCAGGGGATGATGCCAACTTCTCTTCCTCCGGCAGCGTTTTGGCCATCTTCATGGGTTTTCTGATGTTCTTTCCCCTTCCATGACAATAATGGGAGGGGGTGACCAGTCCCTTAGCCAGCTAGGGCTTTCTCCTTCTCCCTGACATACATAGCACCGAGAAGCACAGTGAAATGGACAGTCACAACTCTGCTAAGGAAAAGGGTCCAAAGTGACGCCTGAAAAGAATCATAAGAGCTAAAAACACATTCCTCTTCCCCACGTCCTCTGAAACTGACCCACGCAGCATGTGCAACAAGGGTTTCTGACCACAGGCGGTGCTTGAGTCTTTTGTCTGGGGAGGCTACTCCCAGGAGTGCCGAAAGCTGCCTAGAAATGGGAAAGCCACTGGCACACGGACCGTAGCCCCCACTCTTGCCCCTCCCCCTCATGGCCCCACCTGCGCTCCTCCCACATTCCACCTCTTCCTCCAAGGCCCTGCCCTCACCCCACCTCTTCCACCAAGACCCCACCTGATGCTCGCTCCTCTCCATGCCCTCCCCCCCATCACTTGCCCATAAGGGGAGGAGAGAGATGGAGCGGGGGCTGGGATGGTCCAGGCACCAGCGGCCCCCGACACTTCCAGGGAGCTCACAGGGCACAAAGGCGGTGGGCCGGTACGCCTCCAAAGGAAGATGACCCACATCTGGCATTTGCCCCCTACATGGCCAGCCTTTTTTTATTTTGGGAAGGCTTAGCTTCCCCAAGCTTCTTATAGGTGCCACCCAGGTATCCAACTCAAGCAAGACCGTCAGTGGTTTGCAGATCCATCCCGTTAGCCACATTCTAAATTTAATCTGGGATCATCATCACAACGACGATAACAAGTGGAGAGACCTTTAATTACAAATGGGTAACCTGCACAGATCCAGTACCCTCTGTGCATACTGAGCCAATCTTTCTCATGAAATACCATCTAACTGGGAGCCTGGCATTGCAGCAGTTCAGGGCACTCAGGCTGTGTCTACATTGCTATGGCACCT
This sequence comes from Dermochelys coriacea, assembly GCF_009764565.3. Classification (NCBI taxonomy): domain Eukaryota; kingdom Metazoa; phylum Chordata; order Testudines; family Dermochelyidae; genus Dermochelys; species Dermochelys coriacea. The sequence goes on along the minus strand of NC_050079.1, from coordinate 39,107,178 downwards.
TTTTGACTAACAGACATATTGGAGCATAAGCTTTCGTGGGTGAATACCCACGCGTCGGATGCATGTAGTGGAAATTTCCAGAGGCAGGTATAAATATGCAAGCAAGAATCAGGCTAGGGATAATGAGGTTAGTTCAATCAGGGAGGATGAGACCCCCTTCTTGAGTTGAGGTGTGAACACCAAGGGAGGAGAAACTGCTTTTATAGTTGGCGAGCCATTCACAGTCTGTGTTTAATCCTGAGCTGATGGTGTCAAATTTACAAATGAACTGAAGCTCAGCAGTTTCCCTTTGAAGTCTGGTCCTGAAGTTTTTTTGTTGCAGGATGGCTACCTTTAAATCTGCTATTGTGTGTCCAGGGAGGTTGAAGTGTTCTCCTACAGGTTTTTGTATATTGCCATTCCTAATATCTGATTTCTGTCCATTTATCCTTTTACGTAGGACTACGATACCCACACGAGGAAATAAGGAAACAGATCAACAGAGCCAGATGTGTACCCAGAAGCCTCCTGCTGCAAGACAAGCCCAAGAAAGAAACCAACAGAACTCCACTAGCCATCAAATACAGTCCTCAGCTAAAACCTCTCCAACGCACCATCAGTGATCTACAACTCATCCTGGACAACAATCCCTCACTTTCACAGGCCTTGGGAGGCAGGTCAGTCCTCACCTACAGACAACCCACCAACCTGAAGCATATTCTCACCAGCAACTACACACTGCTCCATAGTAACTCTAACTCAGGAACCAATCCATGCAACAAACCTTGATGCCAACTCTGCCCACATATCTACACCAGTAACACCATCACAGGACCTAACCAGATCAGCCATACCATCACGGGTTTATTCACATACACGTCAACCAATGTAATCTACGCCATCGTGTGCCAGCAATGCCCCTCTGCTATGTACATCAGCCAAACTGGACAGTACCTCTGATTGCAATGTAGACATACCCTAAAACTGTAAGCTGCTTGGGGCAGGGACCATCTTTTTGTTCTATGTTTATACAGCGCCTAGCATGCTGGTCCATGACTGGAGCTATTAAGTGCTATCACAACAGAAATAATAACGAATAATAATCATGTGGTCAAACAAGAGAGTTGTTTCCTATAAGTAGGAAACAAACAATTATGGCACCATGGACCATAACTTACATGCTGTGCTGTGATTGGGGCACATAATCCTCCTTTCATTCCAGTTTTGTAAGAAGCATAATACAGATTAAAAGTAAAGATTGAAACTTGGCCTCTGATTTCATACCTGGAGATAACCCCCCTTCCCACAGCAGGAAAAAAGACAAAGATCAGACCAGGCCCAATGTCTCATGCATGGAAAATGCAAAAAAAAAAAATCACACTTGGGCTTTGTTAAGGAGATTCTAGTTGGCAGCCGGTATAAAACGGAGTGCCCCAAGGGTCGGTCCTGGGACAGGTTTTGTTCAATATCTTCATTAATGATCTGGAGGATGGCGTGGATTGCACCCTCAGCAAGTTTGCAGATGACACTGAACTGGGAGGAGAGGTAGATACACTGGAGGGTAGGGATAGGATACAGAGGGCCCTAGACAAATTAAAGGATTGGGCCAAAAGAAATCTGATGAGGTTCAACAAGGACAAGTGCAGAGTCCTGCACTTAGGACGGAAGAATCCCATGCACCGCTACAGACTAGGGACTGACTGTCTAGGCAGCAGTTTTGCAGAAAAGGACCTAGGGATTACAGTGGACGAGAAGCTGGATATGAGTCAACAGTGTGCCCTTGTTGCCAAGAAGGCCAATGGCATTTTGGGATGTATAAGTAGGGGCATTGCCAGCAGATCGAGGATGTGATCGTTCCCCTCTATTCGACATTGGTGAGGCCTCATCTGGAGTACTGTGTCCAGTTTTGGGCCCCACGTGACAAGAAGGATGTGAAAAAATTGGAAAGCATCCAGCGGAGGGCAACAACAATGATTAGGGGACTGGAACACATGACTTATGAGGAGAGGCTGAGGGAACTGGGATTGTTTAGTCTGAGGAAGAGAAGGATGAGGGGAGATTTGATAGCTGCTTTCAACTACCTGAAAGGGGGTTCCACAGAGGATGGATCTAGACTGTTCTCGGTGGTAGCAGATGACAGAACGAGGAGTAATGTTCTCAAGTTGTAGTGGGGGAGGTTTAGGTTGGATATTAGGAATAACTTTTTCACTAGGAGGGTGGTGAAGCACTGGAATAGGTTACCTAGGGAGGTGGTGGAATCTCCTTCCTTTGAGGTTTTTAAGGTCAGACTTGACAAAGCCCTGGGTGGGATGATTTAGTTGGGATGGTCCTGCTTTGAGCAGGAGTTGGACTAGATAACCTCCTGAGATTCCTTTCAACCCTGATATTCTATGATTCTTGCACATTTCATGCATGATTCTTGTGACACGTGTGTGGGTCTTTGCACTTTGGCCAGTATGGTACAGACTCACTTGTGTAGGCACAAATAACTGCACGGGTGTTTTTAAACATGTTGACATATAAGTAGGATGACCAGAGAGCAAGTGTGAAAAATCCAGACTGGGGGTGGGGGAAGGGGAAATAGGCACCTATATAAGAAAAAGCCCCTAATATTGTGACTGTCCCTATAAAATCAGGATATCTGGTCACCCTACATACAAGATGGTGCCCACTAATCTGATGGTCAGATGCCTGTGTGCTGTAAAACTATGCGTGCAATTATTTCTGAAAGCAAAACTGGAGGACCACTTGAAAAAATTCAGGGCCCTGGTATGTTAATACGTTAGGATCAATTTGTCAACCACTAGATCTTTTCCTAACGCACACACAGAGTTTCCTGAATCGTAATTTTCCAGGAACCCATCTCCTTTTAAATTTCCTGCTTCCCACCATGCTCACGCCTTGTCTACTTACATCGAATCATATTACCTTACACCTCCAATGGGCTGACGCGAGGTTGCTACCACAAGAGTGCCGAAATCTAAGACAGGGCTGGAACAACGCTCCCGGTCTCAGAGACCCCTTCCTTCAAGCAAGGGTATACACTTTGCTAGAAACCATGGAAACTTTCCCATGTGGCCCACCTCCCATTTTGTAATATATTTATTTTGCTCTGATGCCTCAAAGCGCAGGGAGGCAGCTGTTGCCTTTTCGTCTCCATCTTTTTCAATTATCGGCGCCTTACAGTCACACTGAACTTTCATTTTTTCGCTAGTCAACTCCCAGATGAATAGCTTTGGGCAGCAGAAAGAGCAGACAGCATCTCCTGTATTACACATATCATATGAAAAACAGATGCCACGAATATTGTTACAAATCAAAGCTGACAGGGGGACAAGAGGTTTACTTAGGGCTTGCGGAAAGGCACAGGCTCCTTCAAATGGGGCTACTGTTTGGAATCCCTTGGTACACAAATATGTAATTGTACGAGCGCTCCATGTAGCCAGGCTCTGAGAAATATTTGACATGGAGCCTGAAAAATGCCAATAATCAGACACTTGTGCATTATTCATGTTTTCCATTCGTTTTTTAGAGAAATGATAACTGGATAAGAAGTCATTACCTGGGGAGTCCTTTATTTTTGTTAGTTTTAACTTATCACTGGCTGCATTTATACAGATGTTTCAGATTGTGCAAAGCTACAGAGCAATTTCCACAGCTGCTTTTGCAAGGTTTCTAAGAAAAGGCTTTTTTAGGCAGCGAGCTGGTGGCAAGATCCTTACTGGTAAAATGCTTTAATGAACTGTCAGCTAATGGAGGGAAGGCTGATGAAAAAGCCATTCTAATGTTTAGTGACAGCTGTACTTTACTAATCCATCAGAAAAATAAATAGGAGCAGAGTGTAATAAAAGTGGAGTTTAATTTCAAACCGAGCTGGGGCATTAACAAACAAAGAAAGCATCACGTTTTATAAATGACCTTTTCACGTAACTGTTGAGCCCTTAGAGGAAGCAGGAGTTGGCCTGCACAAAGCATGTCTTTGAAAACTGCAAAGTCAAGACTCTGGAGCTGGGGGGTTCTAAGTCTATGATGCAGGGCGCAGAGGGTCTGTGACGAATGATACACAGAGATGCTTTCATCCCTCTGACCTCCCAAATTAGATTGTTCAATAAAGAGCCAACAGTCCCGCCCCTAACATGAAATGGAAACGATCATAAAAATCTCTGCTACCTGTTTTCTGTGACACACGATGACAAATATGGCCCCAGTTCTCTTCCAGTTCACTTCACACCAGCCTTCATGGAAGGCCAGGCTGCAAACCAAGCAGGAGGTTTTGAAAGCAACAGAGATGGGCCTGAACATGGATCTAAAGTTCTGATCTTAAACATGGATCTAAAGTTCTGATCTTAAACCTATAATGGAGATTTAGGAATGGTTTGCATCTGACCCTGATTTCCAACCACCTGCCTGGCTGTATTTGGACCCAGGAATTTGGGTGGGTCCTTTGGAAAGATACAAGTCCCTGACCCAGACCCAGGGTTAGAATCCAGGGTTTTCATTCTGGTTCCTCTCTACAAAATGATTAATTACATTGCTGTTGCCCCTGTCTTCTCTATGATAACATTCCTGATCTACACCATCAAACTAGATGCCTTTGAGATCTCATAACCTAAGCAGACTCCCAATACTTAGATGGGAGACTGCAAAAGAACCCCACCCTTGGGTGCTACAGTACCACTGCACTTTTCTTCTGTGTGTGTGCTGAAACCAATGATTGTCATGCAATTGTAAAATCAGAGGAGATATAAAACAGATCTTGATGGCACATTCTCTGTAACCGTTCCATGGGACTCACTGGGAACCCAAGAGTTATCTGCCCACATTCCAACTTCGGTACCTATATGTTCTTTCCTTAAATACCCCTGGTAAGAATTTCTTTCAGTTGGAAAAGACACTTTTCACAACAATCTGGTCTAAATTGTGGAGCAGCTTTTGTTGTTGTTCACTCCAGGGCAGGCAGCATTTACTTCTGGTGGTTGAAACGATCCTGTACATAGTAGGCAGTTATGGCTGTTAGGTTTGTAAAAGTGCTTTGGGATTAACAATATAAATTCAGATATTGTTATTTCATGTTTCAGAGTAGCGGCCGTGTTAGTCTGTATTCGCAAAAAAGAAAAGGAGTACTTGTGGCACCTTAGAGACTAACAAATGTATTTGAGCATAAGCTTTTGTGAGCTACAGCTCACTTCATCGGATGCATTCAGTGGAAAATACAGTGGGGAGATTTATATACACACACAGAGAACATGAAACAATGGGTTTTATCACACACACTGTAAGGAGAGTGATCACTTAAGATGAGACATTACCAGCAGGAAGGAGGGGGGGAAGGAGGAAAACCTTTTGTGGTGATAATCAAGGTGGGCCATTTCCAGCAGTTAACAAGAATGTCTGAGGAACAGTGGGGGGAGTGGGGGGAGAAATAACATGGGGAAATAGTTTTACTTTATGTAATGACCCATCCACTCCCAGTCTCTATTCAAGCCTAAGTTAATTGTATCCAGTTTGCAAATTAATTCCAATTCAGCAGTCTCTCACTGGAGTCTGTTTCTGAAGTTTTTTTGTTGAAGGATAGCCACTCTCAGGTCTGTAATCGTGTGACCGGAGAGATTGAGGTGTTCTCCGACTGGTTTTTGAATGTTATAATTCTTGATGTCTGATTTGTGTCCATTTATTCTTTTACGTAGAGACTGTCCAGTTTGACCAATGTACATGGCAGAGGGGCATTGCTGACACATGATGGCATATATCACATTGGTAGATGTGCAGGTGAATGAACCTCTGATAGTGTGGCTGATGTGATTAGGCCCTATGATAGTGTCTCCTGAATAGATATGTGGACACAGTTGGCAATGAGCTTTGTTGCAAGGATAGGTTCCTGGGTTAGTGGTTCTGTTGTGATGTGTGGTTGCTGGTGAGTATTTGCTTCAGGTTGGGGGGCTGTCTGTAAGCAAGGATCATTACGAACATCTTCCTGACCCTCATCACACCATAGGCCGGGGAATCTCATCCTCTGATACCTGCATCAAGCCCAGCAGATATTTTAGAAAGACATCCAATCTTGATTTAAAGACTCCAAGTGATGAAGAATTTACCACCTTCCTGGTAATCTGTTACAATGTTACTCACCCTCTCTGTTAAAAATGTCTTGTTTCAAATTTGAATTTCACGGACTTCAACTTCTAGTCACTGGATCTTGTTATGCCTTTGCTTGGCAGATTAGAGAGCCCTCTAGTTTCAGATATTCCCTCCCTGAATGGGTATTTATAGATTGTAATCTAGTCACCACTTAACTTTCTCTTCAATAAAATAAATAGATTGAGCTCTTTTAGTCTCTCATTGTTAGGCATATTTTTCTGACTATAAATCACTCTTGACCCTCTTATCTGAATTCTTTTAAATTTTTAACATCATTTTTAAAGTGCTGAGAGCAGAAAGGGACATAAGGTTCCGTTTGGCACCCTCCATTCTGTGAGACCTTCCCCGCAGCGTCCGAGCGAGGCCATGCTACATGGAGGACACCATTTTGTTTCTGTGTGTTGCCTGTGGAGGTGCTGCAAAATTATACACGTAGCCCATTGTGGTCACCAGGTTTGTATAATTTTTGGTGGTGCCCAGAATGGGTCCAAGCAGAGCTGTCCCATCCATAGGACAGACCGGTGCAACAGCCCCAGGCCCTGCGCTTTGGGGGGCACCCCGCTTCAGGAGGATGTGGGGTCCAGGATGGCCTGGGAGGTTAGCAGGGGACCTGGCGCCAGCAGCAGGTTGCTTGGAGGAGCAGGCAGAAGCTGGAAAGAGGTGGGGCGGCGGCTTGGTGTGGAGTGGGGGCGGGGCAGGGGTGGAGCAGAAGCAGGAAGAGGTGGGGCAGGGCGGGCTGGGTCGCTCACTGCTACCGGTGCCAGGCCCCCCACTAACCCCCCCAGGTGCCCTGGATCCCGTCCCCCGAAGCGCGGGGCCCCACAAAGGGCAGGGCCTGGGGCGGTTGCCCATCTCCTTTGGATGGACAGCTCTGAAAATATCACCCAAACATTGGTGGAGCCAGGCCCACATTTCGAATATTGGTGGAGCACGGGCACCATAGGCCCATTTACTTGCTGCTATGCAGCCCATGTCACTGAAGGGGTTGGAGCACTGTCAGGTTTCTGCACCTTTTCTGATTCATCTGTAGTGGCCACTTTGGAGACAGGATGATGGACCATGACGCTGATCCAGTAAAGCAATTCCCATCTTCCTGTGAACTTGCATTGCCTGTATTAAAATGCACATGCTTGATTACTCCCAGCTTTCCAAGCGATGTAATAGTTGTGTATCAGTGACTTGTCTTTGTTATTACCACCCTGCCAATCTTTGTGTCATCTGCAAACTTTATCATTAATGATTTTTTATTTCTTCCAGATCACGATAAAAATATGAATAGCAGTGGGCTGAGAAATTCTCCATACAACAACATTTGTGTTCTATCATTAGCCAGCATTCAATTCATGTAATATTGACCACATGGATTTTATTAATTCTGCTTCTTAATCAGAATATTGTGGCACTAATCAAACTTTATAGGAGACCAAATATTTATCAACTTAGTTACCTTTATCAATCAGACTTATAACCTGGTCTAAATGAAATCAAGATTTATTTGACAAGGCCTGTTTCATGAAATCCTCCTGATTTATGTAAAATCCAGATCCAATGACGGAAAGCTGGAGCTAGACAAATTCAACTGGATATAAGGTGCAAGTTTTAACAGTGAAAGTAATTACCCATAGGAACAATTTAACAAGGGATGCAGTGGATTCTCCACCACTATATCATTCCAGAAGCACCATTTCTGGAACAGGACCATGGTGCTTCAACAGAGAAGGAAGTTACAAGGAGAAGTGACTCATAGACTCAGACTCATAGACTTTAAAGCCAGAAGGGACCATCGATCATCTATCTGACCTCTTGCACCTTGTAGGCCACAGAACTTCACCCACCCACTCCTGTAAGACCCCTAACCTCTTGTTGAGTTATGAAATCCTCAAGTCATGATAAAGTAGGGTCAGCACACCTTTCAGAAGTGGTGTGCAGAGTCTTCATTTATTCATCTAAATTAAGGTTTCGCGTGGCCAGTAATGCATTTTAGTTTTTAGAAGGTCTCTTTCTCTAAGTCTTAATATATAACTAAACTATTGTATGTTAAAGTAAATAAGGTTTTTAAAAGTTTAAGCTTCATTTAAAATGAAATTAAAATGCAGCTCCCTGACTGGTGGCCAGGACCCTGGCTGTGTGAGTGCCACTGAAAATCAGCTCGCATGCCACATTTGGCACGCGGGCTATCGGTTGCCTACCCCTAATATAAAGACTTCATGTTACTGAGAATCCACCATTTACACTAGTTTAAACCTGCAAGTGACCCATGCCCCACACTGCAGAGGAAGACGAACCTGCCCCCTAGGATCTCTGCCAATCTAACCCAGGGAAAATTCTTTCCCGATCCCAAATATGGCGATCAGTTAGACCATGAACATGTGGGCAAGACCCATCAGCCAGACACCTATAGTATGACATTGTTCCACGAAATATTACCTTCAGGAGGTGGGACTTCAAGCAATGGCTTCAAGGCACAGCAGTTTGGGAAAGTTTGTTTTTTGCCTCTATCTGACATAAACAGGTGGCAGGTAGCAGTCAAATAATTGCTTCCTTCTTGAGCAGTTTAGCAAGCGTAGCATGTTGGAACACATGCCTAGGGAACTGGGGCATTTTGAGATCTGGATTATAGCTCACCAGGTGCTTCACTCAGGACAGAAAAGCAATTTCAGAGACCCAAAAGGCCAACATTTCATCTCAATAACCCAGCGTGCCATCTCCAATGTACCTGATTTGATTACAATCTATACCATTCACATGGCTGGAAGGTCATTGCAAGGAGATTATCAAAGCAGAATATAGACTGAAGGCAGGTGAAATACTAATTGAAAATACATTATTAAATGGATATGGCAGATGCATGATGTCATGAAGAGCACTATGAGACCTTGACCTATTACTGCCTATCCATATTCCAGATCCCTATTTGAAGAAGAGATGACACCATCTCGAACAAGAGTCCCACTAAAAATTCCAGCAACTGATGAACTCTACAGGTTACCCTGTCCTGATCAAAAGTGTGCTTCGGTCACTCTTACTGAATTCCTCAAAAATGCCGCTGAATCCTCTCAACTAGAACAGTGCAAGGAATGGTCTAGCATCCCAGCTCAGTGAAGAGGCCATTCAAAAAAAGACATTCAGAAAGATTTTAAAAGAAATAAAACACTGTACTCACTGCATTGCATCCTCACTTCTTCTCTCTTACTTTTTTCATAGTAATATTGTGACTATTTCTGTATTAAGAGACCAGTTTAGAATGTTACACTTGGTTAAACACCAAATTAACCCCTTGGCACTAGCTAAATACTCTTTCCCATTAAGTGGAACTTTACCTAATACCATCTCGATCAAGCATTAGACATCACTCATTAGCATCTGGCTAACTGGTTCCCTCGGAGAGATCGCAATAAATTGCCTGAACTATTTAAGTGAGTGCTGATTAAGCAGCATATAATAATATCACTAAATTATCACTCTTGCTATTGGCACACCTATCGGATTATAAACAGGAACTATCAATATTCCTTTCATCTCCGGTAACCAATTGCATTGGTTCAAAACTTACTGAAATCCTATTGTGGTTGCCGGTGTTCAAGGGTGATATGGTCATAAGAAGAACATACAGTCCCAACAATGTGAGGCTATTGTGTTGAGAAATTTTACCAGGAATATATGGGAATCATCCCCGACTGTGACACCCCGTAACCCTCTCCCTACTACTGCTCTGAAAGCCTGCCAATAAAAACATCATTGTGTTACGAGAGCCTGAGCAGCTAGTGCCAGAGCGGTCAAAAACAGCTCCCATGTGTTCCTGTTGCAGAATGTTTAGTTAGGGTTTAGGTCAGTGTAAGTGTAAAACTTTTCACTTCACCTCTTCGTTAATGTAGAGCGGAAATAAGAAACGTTCCACGCCATGGCTATTTTGCACAGAAAGCAGAAGTTATGAAGAAAAGCTATCTAGTTGCTTCGACACCAGGGGTTCTCAAACTTCACTGCACCATGACCCCCTTCTGACCACAAAAACTACTACTCAACCGCAGGAGAGGGGACTGAAACCTGAGCCCATCCAAGTCCCGCTGCCCTGGGTGGGTGGTAGGGGTAAAGCCCAAGGGTGGGTGGTAGGGGTAAAGCCCCAGGTGAGGAGCCTGTAACCTGAGTTGTGCCACCCAGGGCTGAAGCCCTCAGGCTTCGGCTTTGACCCCGGGCAGTGGGGCTCGGGCTTCAGGCCCAGACCTCAGCAAGTCTAACGTCAATCCTGGTGACCTCATTAAACTGGGGCTGCGACTCCCTTTGGGCTCCGGACCCACAGCTTGAGAACTGCTGTTCTAGCCTATCCTTTAAGCAGCACAGCTTGTAACAGAGAACTCGATGCTGAGTAACGGGAGCTGAAAATGACAGCATCTTTAATGTCACTGATAATTATATCTAGAAAATACCTATTAGACAGCGTATCCACTGGTCAGAACAGGGATCACGCAGAGTCTGGAATTACTGGGTTTAATCCCCAATTTGGCCACTTGATTCACTGTATGATCTTGTGCCCATCACTTAACCACTAATTCATTAATGCTTATAGGGCCTGATCCAAACCTCATAGAAGTCAATGGGAGTTTTTCCATGGGCTTTGGATCAGGCCCATAAAGAGATACTGGGAGAATTGATTGGTAGGTGCTATTGAGGGGCCAGATCCTGAGAGGAGGTGAGCCCTGGTAACTCCCATCAAAGTAACTGAGAGCTGTGGGTGCTCAGAGGTTCTCAGGATCACTCCCATCAATAATTCATTATACTCATAACTTGCCTTCCAGCTAAGGATCTCACAGCACCTTACAAATTTGCGGCAGTTGGGTCAGTATTATTCCCACTTCAGATACATCAGAACGGAGGCACTGAGATATTAAGTGACTTGCTCAAAGAGCCAATCAGAAAGCCAGGAACAGAAGACCAGATCTGCAAAGGCGCTCAGCACTCTGCAACTCTCATCGAAAATCTGGGCTCTTTTTCAGGTGCCTGACTGAATGAGAGCTCTCGGGAGCTGAGCTCTTTTGAAATTGTCACGGAACGCAGAACTTCTGACTGCCAGTTCACTGCTTTAACTATAAAAACATCCTTCCCCTTTATTAATACATTTGCTTAAGAACAGGAATACCAGAACAGATGACTAACCCAACCCAGCTGGTATTGTGTCTTCAGCTGTGGCCTAGAAGGAATGTTTGAGAGGAAAGTGTAAAGTGACACCAAAAGCACGTGTCATAACTGCCGTACAATACCATCGTGGGCAGGGCAGAAGGAGGTGTTTCTCTGACCTCTGCTCATGATCATCTTATACCCCAGGAAGCAGAAGGATCAAGAGCCCTTTATCATTTATTTTTAACCGATTAATTATGAATTGTAAGAGCCCTCTTTTCCGGAACAGCGGCTCCATGTGCCATGCAACCTCATGGTCTTCCTTCAAAACCTTCCTCAAACAGCTTGTCAAGCCTTCCAGGGATGACCTCCATCCTGGACATGGCCCACACATTTTCATCAGACGGTCTCAAAGTGCTTTACAAAGGGGGTGGCGGGAGGGTCAGCATCATCATCCCCATTTTACATATGGGGAAACTGAGGCACAGACAGGGGACATGCCTCGCCCAAGGTCATCCAGCAAGTTAATAGCAGAACTGGAAATTGAACCTAGGCTTTCTGAACCCCAGTCCAGTGCCATGAACAGGAGGCAGTGCAGAGCTGCGCTGCCCCAGGAACCGCACTGGAGACATGTGCGCTTCAGGCAGGGAACAGTCACTCCAGGGGCTGCGCAGTGTGAACCAGGGAGTGCAATCCAGTGCACCAGAATGCAGCAGATTGTTCCCTGTGGTGCACAGGCCCTGCTCTATCATCCTTAGTGAGGAGCGGGGATGGGAGCCAAGGCCCCACCTTGACCCTGCCCTCATTCTGCATCCTTCTTCCCAGCCACAGATATGGTGAGCAGCCCTGTACGGTCACACAAGGGCCTCTCACAATGGCTCTGTGTTTATCCTCCCTCACTCTATTAAGTCGAACTTAGGAGCAGAGACCTGGCATTTTTACATGCATGAGAAGCATCATGCTTGCCTCTGGCACTCTATAAATAACAAGCATCCTCCTCTGTGGTCCAAGAACTCCACTAGCCTTTGTTTTGTTTTCAGCAATGATAAAACGTCAACGTTTTTAGGCACAAAGGGACAGCCTGATGGCTGACCTGTCAACATCAAGAATGGAAAACATGTTCCTCAAGTAGCTGGGATGAGGTTCTAATTATTCCCCACATACCAGCCCGCATAAATACAGCATAGACATCCAAGAAAAGCACGCTTCAAATATGGAGAGCTGTTCCCAGAGTTAAATGCAGCCTGCTTCTCCCGGGAGCCAAGTTTCATCTACGGAAGATAGCAATTTGCTTCCACTGGTTTGCAGGGCTTCATGCAAACCATGTAAGATAATAAACTTCACTAGCGACCTGCCACTCCCTGCACATAACGGCTTGAAAACCTTTGCCTCCAAAGAAGCTGACCAAGCCCCATTACAGATCCTACGTGAAGAGCCAATGGCTAAGCTGAAGGACCTGACTTTGTCAACGATATATTGGGCCATTTGAGCAATGCAGGAGTACAGTGGAGCGGTTGCCATCTGATTTTCTTAACAATGAAACAAAAAACAGGCTGAAAGCACTAAATTACAATGCAGAAACAATAAGACTTACTTTTAATTTCTTATCCTGATCTACCTTTTTTATGGTACAACCACCACTTTTCTTTGACTAAATCAAAGCTCTGGAAATTCATTGTTCATTGCAAAGGTAACTACCATTTTCATCACTAAAACAATCCTAAAGGTGATTTGCCAGAGTGGTAGCTTTATGATGTATAAAGAAGACTGAAAAGTTTCCTCCCCTACACTAACTTATTTTTTACTTTACAAATATCTGGAAAATCAAATCTGATCTGTCCTAGTTTTGCCTCCTGGAGGTCTCAGAGATGCGTATTAGGAACTCTAACATCTTCATTGAAGGCACAGGGGAAAGGTGGAATCTTTAACGACAGCTTTCCTTCTCCAAAATGTTTATTAGTTATCAAAGTTAAGTGGGCACTTACAAAAATAAACAAAACACTAAAAGTATTTCAGCAGCCTGACTCCCAGTGTCTAGCCCTAACTTATATTCCTTAGATCAGAAAAGAAAACTATTTCTACAGAGTTAAGACAACCTTCCACTGAAAATTCTTGCTTGTAGTAGGAAGCAGCAAGCGTATAGTTTGGAAGAAGTTGGCTATCTGATTTGCATGCATAATTCCTGTTTGCATGTATGCAGCCGGATAACTGATGAGCAAGCAGGTTGCCGGGTATCAGCCTCCCAATCAGTGCTTACAAAATTCAGAGATTGTGGGTTCAATGAGAATGTGCACATTTGACCAGCACACAGATTGTGCCTCAAGCTGAAAATATGGCACAGTACAGTTTGACCTCAACCATCTAAAGCCTCTGACTTTGCTCTTTAAAGTCTGCGCCAAATATGCTGCTGCATCTATACTTTGGGAAAAGAGGCAGGCTCCTGTCAAAACCCAGGATTCAAATACCTCCTCAACTCCTCAACAAATTTGGCCCCGACTCAGCAAAACATTGAAGCTCTGTGCATAGTTCTCCTGGACGTCAAAGGGGCTTACGCTGATGCCTAAGTGTTTTCCTAAATTGGGGCCTAAATATCTGACATCTACAGCCCAAACTCTACCCAGTGAAATCAAAGCAGAATTTAAAGTACTGAGTCATAATTCTGTTTGAAATGTTTGCATTTACCTAAATTAACCTCATAACTGAATGCAGTTGGTGAGAAAACCTCTGTCTCTATTTTCAGTGTATTTACTCTGGTCATTTGACAGCACTTTCTCAACATAGTCAAAAGAAAAGGAGTACTTGTGGCACCTTAGAGACTAACAAATTTATTAGAGCATAAGCCTTCGTGAGCTACACCGAAAGCTTATGCTCTAATAAATTTGCTAGTCTCTAAGGTGCCACAAGTACTCCTTTTCTTTTTGCGAATACAGACTAACACGGCTACTACTCTGAAACCTGTCAACATAGTCAGTTTCACTGTTTCCCTACATAGTCAGCAACAAGGGATTACCACAATTCAAGAAGGATATTGATAAATTGAAGAGGGTTCAGACAAGAGCCACCAGAATGATTAAAGGATTAGAAAACCTGCCTTACAGTGATAGACTCAAGGAGCTCCAACTATGTAGCTTAACAAAGAGAAGGGTAAGGGGGGATTTGATTACAGTCTGAAAGCATCTACATGGGGAACTAATATTTAATAACAGGCCCTTCAATCTAGCAGAGAAAGGTCTAACATGATCTAATGGCTGGAAGTTGAAGCTAGACAAATTCAGACTGCCGTACATTTTTAACACTGAGAGTAATTAACCATTGGAACAATTTACCAAGGGTTGTGGTGGATTCTCCATCACTGGCAATTTAATCAAGATGGGATGTTTTTCTAAAAGCTCTGCTCTGAGAATTATTTTGGGGCAGTTCTCTGTCCTGTGTTATACAGGAGGTCAGTCCTTCTAGCCTTGGAATCTATGAAACGATGAACTAACTCAAAAGACCCTTATAACCACAGCAGAAAAAATGTTATTTTTTAAAGGTAATTTTAAAGGCAACTGTCATGACATACTGTTTAATGGGAGTTGTGTCAGAAACAGAAATTTAGTCTAGATTTGCATAGTGATTTAGGACTGGCATCACAGAGAGACAGGATGATCTAAAAAGGGGAACTGAACTAGGGGAAAGGAGACCTGGGTTCTATTTTGACTCAGTTCCCCCCACCCTTCCCAACCTTTTGTCATGTCCATTGAGATTATAAACTGTTCAGGCCAGATGGTCTCTTATCATGTGTTTGTAGAGTTCTAAACACAATGGGGCTCTGATCTCTGTTTGGCGCTACTGTAATATAAATAATAATAAGACAATTTCAAAACAGCTAAGTTGACAGTATCCCTTTAAGGTACTGGCTTTAGATGTCAATTACATCCTTTGTTATTACATTCCCTCATGTATCCTGTGGTTTTTCAATGCCTACACTCATAGGGAAAAGCACATGAGAGGAAAATAATAGCCGAAGCCTATTGAGAAATACAGGGGTGGTGCTGCAGTTCCCCTGGTGTTAATATTCAGAGTCTGTGAGTTCATCTCCTGGAGAATCCTGGGCAGAGTCACAAAGTGCAGCTGATCGCAAAGCAGCACTTGATGTGCTGTTTGAAAGCCCCATGTGCAGGACCTGTTCTCTGCAATCCATTTAGCTTTTGGCACCACTCAGAAGGCTATTTTTAAAAGGTATGCAACTGTCCCAGAAACCCAACTTTGAAGTGTGGTTCAAGGCTTTGTTGTTGTTAAAAGAAAGGGCTTTTTACATTTGGTAATTAAACACAAAAACAGTGAATTATTGGTCCTGAGCCGGCCAGCCAGGTCGTTACATTGCACCAGCTGGAGCTGGAGTGTGGATGTTCTCCTTTTCCAGTTTAATAGCATGCCTGATAGACCATA
Source organism: Dermochelys coriacea (assembly GCF_009764565.3). Taxonomy (NCBI): domain Eukaryota; kingdom Metazoa; phylum Chordata; order Testudines; family Dermochelyidae; genus Dermochelys; species Dermochelys coriacea. Next base: position 39,091,518 of record NC_050079.1, on the reverse strand, counting down.
GGCTTCCTCTCATCCCTGTAAAATGTCGTTCTTCACTATTTGTCAGTTACCAAAAAAAAAAATAAAAATAAAAAAAAATAAATAAAAATTGTTTCTTCGACTCTGACGTACCAGGAGAGCAGAAGGGTTTGGTCCAATTTTCTACGGCCCAACAGTCACAAATGTACCAGTTCCCCTAACTGGGGTCGATTCTATTAAAGTGAGACACTGTCCTTTTAAACAGACAGCTCCATCCCAGAGTACAGGTTGGGGAGTCTGGCTCGAATGGCCACTGGATCCAGACATGGGTAAGGCAAGAGGGCAACTCACAGCATCAGCCGTGTTTCTGATCACCACCCCATGTGAATGAGCAATAAGGATTTATATCCCCATTATATAGATAGGAAATACAGATAGGGAGAAGAGGCTCCCCATTGCCTGTACAGTGATTTGATAGCAGAAGCCATGTGTAGAACTTGAGAGTTCCTGTCCCGAGTCTGATACTTAGCCTACTACAACATGCTGCATTGCAATCCCATATGTCCTTTCTGCATCCATATGTCTACCTCCTTTTAAAGTCCAGGATTTTTATGCCGTGCTTGGCTTGTTGCATCTCCAGCTAACAAGAGCAGGAGAATCAGAGCAGACTTAGGCCCCAATTTTTAAAGGTATTTAGGCATTGCTGTAGTCATTGTTGCACTGCTCATTGTTTTAGGAGCCCACGTCTCATTTTCAAAAGTAATTTAAGTACTTAGGAGCCAAAAGCCCATTGGCAGCCAATGTGATTTAGGCTCATGGGTGTCTAAATCCCTTTTGAAAATGAGATGTGAGTTCAGTATTGCAGCACTGACCACAGCAATGCCTAAATACCTTTAAAAGCGGACCCTTGACTTTGGAAAGAAAATTAACAGTAGGGGGTTTTCCCCTGAAAGTACTACTGTTACTCTAGTTGTGAGATCAGTGGAGTTAGGCTGCTGTAATACTGGAATAACACAGTAGTGAATCAGGCCTTAGGTTATATTACTAGCTATTTTTTGCTCCTGTTCTAGGCCCAGGATTAGCCCCCTTCCATCCTGTGACCCAACGGAGCAGCGCTGAAATCCATGCCGCTTTGCCGGCACGTAATTGACAGCAGAGAGAGCAAATGGGTTCATTAGCCAGAGATTCCCTTGGATTTCAACGACACGTTTCGGTTAAGAAGAAAAACAAACCTACAGTGCAACACTGAGCAAAGCACTTGGGTCCCATTAAACTCATTTCCCATAGACGTATTTTCTCTGAATGGGAAGCCCCGAGCCAGATCCCAAAAGCTACAGGCGGTACATTATTGAAGCGCAGTTTTAAGCTGCAATTGAGTCAGAGGGTGCTAATTAAAGATGACAGTTGACAGGAGCGGAATGAAATGATTCTTGACACACGGCGCAGCGAGATATTCCCTCTTGCCATCAACTCACGGAGCTAAGACAAGTATCCTTAATTATAAAGCAGCAGCTCTAAAAACAAAAGCAGAGAGCAAAACTTTTGGGGTTTTTTTTAGATTTCTTTTTTAAAGGGACACTGACTCTGGGCCACATTTTTCACATCTTTATAAGCAGATCCCTAACTATCTATGGGAGGGACGCAGAAATTTGATTCCAGCCGTGGTTTTGTAATTCAAATGCTGCCATGCTTTAAAATAAGTTTGACAGCCCTCCCACTCCCCAGGGGAAAGGGTGAGCCTCACATCGCTCCTCACTACTCTTCTAGATGAGCAAGGAGGCATTTTCTGGCTCCAAAAGGAGTTCAACCCAACTCTGCTCCTGGCCATGATATGGGGCTGAGAAGGTTGGGGGTGGGTGGATCGGGATCCTGAGTCGGGTAAGGAAGCCCCTCCAATGGGTGAAACCAGGAAAAAGAAAGCAATTCACTTCTGTATTAAGAGATATGTTGATACCAAGGTGCACCCTAGAAATTAGCTCGTTAGCTAGATAGGTGATGGCAGTAACAGACTTGGGGTCTCTCACTACCATGCGATTGGGCACTCATACACAAGATTCACTTCTGAGCATTTACGCTTGCAGAAGCCATTCTCCACCAGCTTCAGCAGCACTAGAAATTCAGGAGCCAGCACAATTTCTATGAACGATCAACCATAAAAGAGAAATAGATCCTAGCCAAATAGCTCTCTCCAATGGCCACACGTGGTGAAGAACATAAGAGCGGCCCTTCTGGGTCAGATCAATGGTCTATCTAGCCCAGGATCCTGTCTTCCGACAGTGGCCAGTGCCAGGTGCCCAGAGGGAATGAGCAGAACAGGTCATCATCGAGTGATCCATCCCCAGTCACCCATTCCCAGCTTCTGGCAAACAGAGGCGAGGGACACCGTCCCATTTCCAAAGCAGGAGTTATTGTGAGGGCAATTCACATACTGTACTCATGCCTGTCCAGGCACACAGAATGACTAGCAAATTCCATCCCGAGAGGCGTAAACAGAATTGTGCGTTGATCAGACCGATTGCACAGGACAATTAAGAATAATACCCGTTACTACGTTAGTGGAGGAGGAGAAGCAGTTAAAAAAAAAAAAAAAAAGCAAAAAGCAAACCAAAACCCACTTAACAGAGAGAGCTCCAGTCGTTACCCATCAGATTTTGTTCATGTATTTTGTAAACGGCTGGTGGGAAATGCAAGCATCTGGGCGCTGCTGTTTCCACGCTGCCACTGAAAGTCTGTGAAAGATCATTTTTCTGGTCTGGCTCAGCAGCTGCAGTGGGCCTGCACCTTCAGCGATACATTTAATATCGTCACAATGCCAAACTACACACTTCAAACATCCTGTTCAATTGCAGCACACAGATATGTCCATCAAGTGACTTTGATGCGAGTGGAAGATGCTTAGCTGACAGTCCTTGTCTGTCTCTGACAGTGCCAGATGCTTCGGGTAGAGGTAAGAGAACCCCACAGCAATAGATGTGAGATAGTCTGTCCCCTGCCGCTTTAAGTCTCATTCTGGTCTCTTTTAGCTCGAGATTGGCTGATGCCCTGATGCAGGAGGTTTAATATCCCTGCCAAAATGTTTATCATGATAAGAATTTTTGTTATCCATACAAGTCTCCAATCCCTTCCTGTGGCAGTGAGTTCCACCGTCTGATTGGACAGCAACAGCAGGGCAACCTTCTCCTCACACACACCACTCTGCTGCTGACACACAACCCTGACCTAGACCTGGCCATTAGGCATGAGGGAGGAGGTCAAACACTGACTCTGGGTTAATGCCAGCCTTGGACTTTCTTCTGGAGCTCGCCAAAAGGTTGCCAACCAGTGCCCTCCTGTGGTGATGGCACCTATCCTCTGGGAACAGGTCTGAGAATCGTGCACTCATTTCACATAGGCCAACAGACAGTTTCGATGGTCGGTCACTAAGGTCCTGAACCTATCCCAGTGAAGTCAAGGGGAGCCTTACCATTGACTTCAATGGCTATCAGATCAGCTCCTAATGCCTTGGCTGGGTTCAAGCCAATGACCTAGTGGTGAAAGATTCCAGCACCCAATAAGAATCCCCCGAGGATTAGCAAACATCCGTCTCTGGCATCAATGGCCCTTCCATCACCATAGTATCCCATCCCCCTGCTTCTTAATATTTTTGATGAAAGATTTCCAAGGTCCTCCTTTCAGGAACACAGAAGCCTCAGCCGCCTGAAAATGGCAACTCCAGAGTTCATACAGTTCTATCACCTGTGCACAGAGGTGTGAGAATCTTTCAACTGCACATGCAGGCATTTGTGTAGCAGTGCATTTAAGTGTGCACGCAGGCAAAATTACACACTCCCCACAGCTTCATGACTCACTTATAACGAGGATCCTAGTGTGTGTCTCAAAAGCCATTAAACTATCCTATAAGTGCTGTGCTTTCCCTGCATTTCTGTTCCTATAGTTTCTGAAAAGCAAGAGATCAGAGAAATAGACGCGTCCGACAATCCAGTGATGACATCCCCACTGAAACACTGGTGATGTCACAAAAGTTGGACTGTGGCATCAATACATGACTCAGAAAGCAGGAGGAGTGAGGAAAAGGTAAATTAAAGACAAATAGCACTCGGCATTTAGGAGACGAGAGGAAAGGTGCTTAACGGTTTTCGGATCAAAACGTTAAATACTGCAGCTTGCTGGGGTGTGGCAGCCAGGTTTTAAGGCTATGAAAGAAGAAACACCTCAGCGAGGGCTCAACTGATTTAGAAGCCTGTGACTTGTAGAAAGTTGAGCACAAACAAACAATGAGCAAAAATATAGTGTCTCCAGAGTTAATACACTGAAATTGAGCTTTGTACCCCACAGGAAGCTAGGGAAGCAGGGTTTTCACAGAACACTGTGCATCTCGTTTGTTTGGTTTGAGATAACAGCAGATGTGAGAGCTCTATCAGATTTCCCAGGAAGTCACCAGTAAGGGAGTGGGTGTAAAAACTACAAGAAACATCATTAGCAAAATCAAATGCATACTTGATGACTCATCTGCACTCTCCTGCTATTGTGTCCTGCTGAGCTCCAGTCAAAGAGAGAGAGAGAGAGAGAGAGAATAAATAATAGTTTAGGACTTACACAGTGCCTGCCATCCGTCAAAGCACTTTAGAAAGCTAATGCACCATTCCCTTTTTACAGATGCGGAAACTGAGGCACACGGAAGGGCAATGACTTGCCCAATGACACACAGCAGCAAGTCAATAGCAGAGGCAGGAACAGAACTCAAACATCCTGACTCAGAGTCCGGTGTCCTGTCCACTGGACCATACCTACCTCCCCACATACATTTGGTTGAGATATAGCTCATGTTTTCTAGAGGAGAACTGGAAAGAGGCTATGTATGGTACAGAAAACACAGGACATTTGCTCTTGTAGGAAATTCCCATGCTGCTGAAGGAAGGATGTATTCCTGAAGCTGCATTACCAGAAATGTCTCCTAGATTAGCCCAGTTTTATGAACTCTATCCTTTAAATGATGTCAAAATCCAAGATGTACAGGGCACACCTGAGAGTAGAATACACAATGCTGGCTCTTTAAGAGAATACTGTCAATATTTTCAGATATTAAATTTATCTAGCCCCCGTCCCCTGCTTATCTCTTAGCAATCTCCACGGTAGTGTTAATGCCTTTTTCCTCTACCACAAGCACTTCTATGTGCTTTTAAAATATTCGAGTGCTAGTATCTCAGTTCTCATAAGCTACCCTACAATGAATGTGAATGTGAGCACATGCTCATAAATAAAAAGCCTGCATGCATGTCCAATACTCATAAGCAATCTATAGCAACAAACCAGCATGTATTACCCAGCGCTCAGAAGCAACCCTACAATAACAAACCACCAGGAGTACTTCAGCAATGCAGGAAGTTATGGCAATAATCACACAGATTTCAAGTTCTAACCACCAAAGGAAAAAAACAAAACAAAACAAAAGTAAAATATAGGCTTTTAAACGATAAAAGAGACATTGTTGGTTCTTTTACATCAGGTTTTTATGGCATGTGTTTTGAACTACTTTCCAACCAAGAATATACTTTGTTCAAGTAGCTGCTACTCCTCAGGGGCCATATTCTGATTTCATTTACACTGCTGTAAATCAGGAGTAACTCCATTGGTTTATACTTTATTTACATCCACATATCTAACATTCAATCTGGGTTCCAGATTTATTTAAAAAAAAAAAAAGCTAGATGCAAGTCTGAGACATCTTCTGCAGAATGAATACCCACCAGCCAAATTGAATATATACATAGGACCTGATTGTTGCTTACATTAAGGTCCCTTTACACCACTCTGGCAATGTAAGAAACTTTAAATTATATTTAAGTTACATATGCATCCTTTTAAAGGCCACTTTACACTGCAAAAATGGTGTAAAGTATCCTTGGGGTAAATGTGAATCAAGCCAACTCCAACTGGATGCACTAATCTTCTGTGCAGAAAACTTTGAGCCTAATTCTCATTTACTTGCAGTGTAAGAGGGCCTTAAAGTAAATATAATTTTCACTCATATTAAGGCTCCCTTATACTGTCAAAGTGGTGTAACGGGGCTCTAGTGTAAATGAGAAATCGGCCTTTTCATTTTGGTGGCATCTTTTGGGTTGTTTAAAAATAAATCTCTTAACTTAATCATGCTGCTTCGCCCAAATGCAAACATCAGCTCTCTCGAGGGGCAGCAGCATTAGGCCTTGTCAGGACTTGCATGGAAGGACAAACCAGGCACTGCAGAAAGAAATACTGGTATCCAATTGAGTCAATACTAACCCAACGTCCCACCATGGTGGTACCTTCTTTGGATAGGACACAGAACTGAAGTTCTGGCTACTCTGGATTATTAAAAACCCCAGGTCTCTTTTCATACATGTAGAGATGTTAACCCCAGTGTTCTGGCCAAATTACACTTTAGAAAACTTCGTTCTGCCTACGAGCATTCCCCCTGCAACTGCGAATGGTTAAGGTGTCCTCCTCCACTCCTTGTCCCAGCCTGTTGTGCAGCTGTCATGGTCCACCCCAGATGTGACTTCATTTTTAGGGTGGGGAAAAGTGACCCCGTCTATGCTGTTTGTAGACTGCTTTATGATCCTTTGTAGGAAAGGGACTACAATCATATCATATATTATCACTGGGCAAAAACTTACATCCTTAGTGTTTACTCATTCCAGACTCCCATTGAAGTGCATGGGAGTTTTTGCATGAGTCAGAATGTTAATATTTGACCCACTGATATTATTAACAACAGTGGCAGTGATAATAAAATTAAGTGATTATGATTGTTGTTATTATTGGTTTTGGAAAATTCACCCATGCCCCGTACCATCCGGTGCCCGTCTGTCATGTATTCAGGACCTGGACAGGTATGCTACTGACACCTACAACAGATGAGGTGTATTCTTCTCAAAGGGCTTCAGCCGCCAACAGCCTGATTCCGGGCAGCATTGGTGTTTGAATTCTACATGACTAGGTAATAGTTTCTGAAGCTGTCCAGCTTCTAAGGAGTTAAGTAGCACAGAGTGACTCAGATTCCTCAACCAAACACTCAAAAGTTGCTGTATAACCAGACTTGGCACTTTGAGACAGCTCCACAAATCCAGAGTCTAAAACGTGCTGTCTTCCGTTTGTCAAAAGAAGGCAAGTCCCAGTTAATTGAGGAAACAGAACCCTTCCCTCAACCCCCCTCAAGGCTGCTGCTTATTTTTTCAGAGTGAACATTGTGCAAAGAAAGTAAAATTTAATTTGGTGATTCTCCCTCCACCCCAGCCCCAAGCTGGTGCCTGCTTTTAACTCCATCAGTTCACGAACCCTGGAATCACATCACAGCTGTTCAAGCAAACATAGCAGACTTGCGCCTGACACAAGATGCGCAGCGTCCACCTTTCTCAAAAAATCCTGGTTTATTTCAGTGGTACGGCAGAGATCCATGATCTGTCACCCCAACAGTCTAAGCCGGATGCCAATTATAATAGGACACACTGTACTGAGGAAATGCCTATCTGGCATTGTACATTATTTCTTACACAATTCTTCATATGGAGACACCACACAGAGAAAGGGGGGGCGGGATGGGAGGGAGCCAAAATAAAATGGTAACGGAAAAATAAAAAACTTCTCCACTTCTTCACTCCTCCAAATATATGCAAGATTCCTCTCCCTCCCTCTCGTCTGTATCTTGCTGCAGAAGAAAAAGCTTCCAAAATGTACAGTAGTTGTTTTTTTTTAAAAACTCACTCTAACTACTGCACACGATTCAAAGGAAATATAGGAAACCACAATTCTCAGCTCTCCATAAGAGGCAAATGGAAAGTCACTTAAAGTGACTCCTGTCTTAAAGTGGCAGGATCCATTTTCTTTGTTATGGGAGAAAAAGGAAAACTAAACCAAACCAAACCGTGCAAACACCAGTAGAATGCAGTTCATCTGCACAGCTGTGAAGGTGCAACTGGTTTGTGCAATGAGAGGTGCCATTGTAAGCCATTTTCTTGTACTGTCCTATCAAGTCCAAGTATCTTCTACACGCTGAGTAGCTAAGCCAGGAGACACTGACAGAGTCCCCAGAGGTTGCATTCTGCAAAAGGAAAAGCCAGCTGGGGATGGGGTTGCTTCACAGGCAGGTATTAGTGACACAATGCATGTGTGATTCCTAAAACGTTGCAAGTGCACATTAAACTGTCCCTAGTAGTAACCAGCTGGGGAATGCAGTTTCGTAAGTGCACTCCAGAGATAGTAGGTGAGAGGAAAGGGGCTAAAAATTTTTTTTAAAAAACCAACCAAGGAAGAACTCACATCAAAGGCAACTTCTCTGTATAGCAGATGAGCAGATCTATCTTCACATCCTTTTTTAAAAAAAATACCAGATGAACTCAGGGGGGAAATAATGGTATTAACTCCTTGTCTCTCAGAGACACAGGGACTATCACACACCAGGGGAAAGAAAAATCACAGCATTTTCTTGATGCAAGCAGTTTGAGTTTACAAAAGGCAGCAGAGCAATGACAGCAGAAGCCAAGCCATGTTTATCTTAGGGGTTCCCGTGACTAATACCTAACCCGCGGAAGCATGACCACATCGACATCTAATAAAAAAAAAAGGGGGTGGGGGTAAGGGGAAGGAATTTTTAGCTGCAAAAATAAAAGGTCATTATTTAAAAAAAGCTCTGGGATGACACAAATAGCTGAAATACCTCAGAGCAGAGAAGCATCGTTTTTAACGCTTGCAATTGTGACACTGAATGAAAACAGGGAAGGGGGAAAAACAAAGTTAAGTTAAAGGTACTTTTCAGTGCAATGCAGGACTCCGTAGCAAAGCAGATTATTAAAGAAAACAAAAACCCTCGGAAATAACTCAAGCACATGCTGGGAGCCGAGGTATTAAAAAACCCAGAACACTGACATGTGGCAAATAGCACATTTTCCCCCTCCCCGTCTACAGGCCAAACACAAATAATATTCACATTCCATCAGTGAACAACCCTAAATGACAAAAGGGTGTTAACTTACCTCATTATAAATCTGAGGGATGGAAGGGCTGTGTTCTCCTGTGTGGCGTTTCAATGGAAAAGGAAGGGAATTAAGAGCTGCAGTCTAGCCCTGTGCAGTTCCTCAGTAATCTGTGGATAAAAAGAGAAGTCTTCATTACTGACCACAGGCACGGAGACTTGCAGCGCACGCCCCCTCGAAGCTGCACCAGCCAGTAGCACACAGAAGTTAGTCTACAGGAGCAGGAGACAAGCTGAGCAGAGACCATAGTGATTTATCTGCACCGCTGGTGGAAAGAAAAAGAGGGGAAAAAAAGGAAAAAACCCAGCTCCAAATATAGCAAAGGGGGAAAAGTAGGGCCATAGCATCGGCAGGATGACAGGCCTGGGTGCATGCCAAATCCCGAAGGGAAAAACCCCCACCACACGCCTTTAATCAAAACTTAGCCAAGACCTTAATTAAAAAAGCTCCTACAAAATATCAGATAATGGACTGCATTTTCAGGCCTTTTTGAAAAACAATCTCAGATGGCAACATTTCTAAACTCCAGCCAGAGAAGGGAAACCTGCCAATTTTAGGTTACAGTATCAAAGACACATATTCTCTGCACCCCAATATCAGTTACACCAGTGTAAAGCCAGAGTCACACTCTTGGCATCAGTGGGGTTATTACTGATTTACACCAGTGTAACAGAGTGGAATCAGGCCCTATCTGCAGTGACTTCAGTGCAGCTGCTCTGGATTTACACTGGTGTCATGAGAGCAGAATCAGGCTCTGTTTGCATTGACTTCACTGCAGCTGCTCCTGATTTACACTGGCATAACTGAGAGCAGAATCAGGCTTTACTTGCATTGACTTCACTACAGCTGCTCCTGATTTACACCAGGGTAACTAAAAGAAGAATGCTGTCCCTTGGTGCGTCTTGTTTCAACAATACTCTCCTCATAATTTTTAATGATTAAAAGGTAAAAAGGATAGTCCCCACATTCTCTGTTGGGAGAAGCAGTTATAGCACTTGAAACCCCATGTGAAGTCAATCTGGATTTCCACAGCATAAAGACCAAATTCCTTTTCAAATTATGCTTATTATGTATGTAGCTCCATAAATGTAGAGAATTATTTGTCATGTAATCTTGACAATCAAGTGGAATTTCAATAAAAATCTTAGGCTGGACACCATCCAAACTGATTCTAATACAATAATATTTATAAGTGCATATGTTTAGACTGTATATGGGAACAACTACAAAATGATTTTGAGAAGATGGCCTGGGGATTAACAGATTGGAGTACTGGGTCTAAAACTACTTTTGGGCTTTGATGGTAATAAAATGCGTGTGGTTTTGACATAAGCCTCAAAAGCAACCAAACATTTCTCAGTTGTATTGTCATTGCTATATACTACAGAGAATCTGTGTCATATTTTGTACTATTGTCTTATATAATATGGACAACCCGCATCATGTGATCCTTTACAGTTCTCTAGACAAAGATAAACCTATAGATTCTCTGTCGTTCCAGCTCTATATCCTATGGAGAAGCAGTATATAATAATACTCACTAGTTTGAACTACTGTAGTGACTTTCCTTTAAAGGATCTCAAAGTGCAACACAAACCTATTCTGATGAGAATCAGAAACTAAAGTTTCGAAAAATGTTGCAATTTGCCTCTTCTCCCCCTTCCCTGTTTTCCAGCCAGATCTAATGAGCACTATTACCACTTTACAGGTGGATCACCTGAAACACAGCAAGATGAAGTGGGCATGCCAAGGTCACACAGCAAATCAGAATGGGAACAGTACCCAAGTGTCCTGCTCACACCTCAAGACAACTACCACACCACAGCCTCATCCCAGGAAAACTTCTGCAGGGGCTTAATTGTAAGTATGTGAGTAGTCCCTGAAAGTCAAGCATGTACATAAGTCTCTGCAGGCTCAGGGATTATAGTTCAATAGTATATATGACAGGAAAACTGTATAATCCCCTCTCCTTTATAGACCTCTATACCAGGGAGAACACATACAATGCATCACCTTGGTAGTATGTCACATATTCTCTAGAGAACATCACTAGCATGCTTGTCTTAACAACTGTTTTGCAAAATTTAGAAAGGACCTATGTTTTTAAAACAAACACAAACACAATAGCATGCCCACATAGTGTGTATGCACAGTGCCCATGTGTTAACATGCACAAAGACATACACATACAGTGAGAAGTAAAATGAATGCAGGGTCACCTGCTTTCGGCAAAATTGGTATAAGTCCACAGTAAACTTCACTGAAGCCAATAAATTTAGGCTGGTGTGAGATGAAACTTTTAGCCCATGTATAGTGCTTTGTTGGAAAAGCAGACCATCAGTAAAACAATGAATATTATAATACAGGCTGTATTATTATAATTGTTTTGCATCCACTTACATGAAAACATTTGTCATTGTCACAGAGAGAGATTCTAGTTCCACACAATAAAAGGACATTTTCCTTTCAAAGTTCTCTGCTTTTGCGTTTCTCATATGACATGAATCAAAGCCAGGTGCATCTCTTTGCATTAAATGTTTTGCTAATAAACACAGCTGAAAATATATGGCTGTATTAAAATAAAATCCATCCCATTAGCTTTAACATGCATGACAAACAATCACTTCACTTGTATTGGTTTCCATCTGGAACTAAACCTTTAAAGGTATTAGATATTAACAATGAAGAATCCTCTTCTATCACACTTTGAATTTATTCTATGACACCCAACACCCATTTGGTTGTTTTTACTGGGTACTGCAGACTAACATACTGCTCCATGGGCTATGATAGCTAAAATTTTGCTCACTATATGCCTATATGCCTGGTGCCTGGCAATTGCAGATAGAGCAGTCAAATGGAATGCTGCTCAAACAGCCACTGTGCACAAGAGATGTCCCATTCTGCACTCAGATGTTTGTGCCAGCTGATTGAATATTCATTTGTTCCTGATTTCCTTTCACTTCTGCCAGATGCTCACACAGAGGTGAAGTCTGGCAAGCTGGGTGCCTGTTGACTCAAAGACCTGATGATGTTTACTTGCCACTTGGAGGAGGACAGCAGAGGTCATTCCTAGGAAAGCAGTGGCCATTACTGAGATGAGGGAGAAAAAAGACCATGTGAGTTCCCTCGCTGCATTGTCAGAAAGACTATGGCCGCCATTTCTTTTACGGATTGTCCCAAATCGATGCCCCGGATCCAAAGACTCAGTCTTTGGGGAGATTTCCCAGCTTTGATTTTTGTAAATTTCCCCTAGATGCAAAGTGAGCCAAACCCAGCTCTCATCCCAAATGGTGGGGTTGTCAAAACCCAACTCCAGCTCAGGACCCACATTCTGCTCCTTGGGTCCATCTTTAGGGCTTAGCATAAGGGCCAAACATTCAAAAACAGACTCCAAAATTGCACCTGGAAGTGTCGCAAACATAAACCCCACCTTTGCACTAGTGATGGGGCAGAACCAAACCTCAGCCCTGAACAACCCACATTTGGGGAACGTTTGGATCCTGATCCAAACTCCTCAGCTGGGACCCATCTCTGATTTGGACATGCCCAGGGTGTCTGGAGCATGCAGGTTGGGTAAGCAGCTGTCTGCCCAGTGAGAAGGTCCAAAGGAAGGTTCTTGGAGGCCATTATACAAATCTGTCTGTAACAGGGTGGCTTGCCCCTTTTGGACTGGAGGGCCTGGGGCTAATCACCCCAGATTACTGAATGTGTCACAGCCAAGACAGATCATCTAATTCCACTCTAACAAACAGCAGGAAGCTGCAAGGAGAGGGGCAGTGTAGGAAACTGCAGAGTGTGAGAAAGGTGCCAGCTGAGAAGACCCTGATAGAAGGAGAGTTTGGAGGCCAGAGACCAATGCAGGAAATCCTGCCTGTGTTTGGGCCTGGAGCTCAGAGCCAGAAGGCTGAGCTCCAGCAAGAAAGACCTGGGAGGACTGGCTATGAGAATAGACTGACGGAAGAAAGAGCTCTAGTTGTGAGAGAAGATGTCACAGTGTGAACTTTTGTATTATGGTGACAGACTTTATTTTGGGACCTGAGGACTGTTTTGAACCTTTTATTAAACCTACCCCGGACAGAGGACAGGGAGAAGTTTGAGTGCAAGTTCTTAAGGGGCCCTGAAGAGGGGGAAACAGAGTCAGGGTTCCACAGAGAAATCTCTGGCCAAAAGGGGGTGCTCAAAAGGCAGCTGACCCTATTACAATATTCTCAGAACTCTTAAGGTCAGTGTACCCAATGTTACCAGCACTTGGCATTCAATTGTTCCTTGCTTCAGACACAAATATCCACAATCCAAGTAACTACAACCTATAAATCAGAGATGAGGACAACAAACACTTCTAACCATTGACCCTATATCCACCCATAATTCCAGTATTTGCATATTTGCCCAGTAATGCAGGATAGTCTGCTACATAGTCATTTGAAATTCTGGCACACCCACTTGGACTAACTGCAACTGCTGTACAGCATCCTACCTCTAGCTTGTGGGCAGTCATTTCCATCAATCAACAATGAATGGGTTACTTGGGCCACAGGTTGTCCCACTCACCCAAAGGAAAGAGCAAATTAAAATGGCAGAGGTTTCTTCCATGGCATTTCAAGTCAGACAGGAACTCTCAGATGGACATTTAAATATTAAATACATTTATTATTGAAAACACATTTACATGGCAACATTAATTTACCACAGTGCTTAACACGGAGAAGATCACCTCCTGATCAGCTTTTAGTCTATGGGAGACAAAACCAACACAAGAGACAGGGCAAGATGAGGGAAGGGTGAGTGTGGGGATTACTAATGAGGAGAAGGCTAGAGGATCTGAAGGAGTGGAGAACTGTCAGTTGAGATCTGAAGCAGCTAACAAATAACACTCTCTTTGATGCCAGAAGGTGTTTCCCTCTATCCCTGCCAGAGTCTTGACAATATCTCAATTTCCCCATCGCCTATATGGTCACCATCTTTCCAGCCCTCACCTCAGCACCTCCACTGTCACTCTTCGATCCTTGAGCTGTGATTTTCCATGCACAATGGGCAGCCATGTATTTTCAGTCAAAGGGATATTTTACATTAAGGTAAATAACAAAACAAGAAAGAACAAAAGTAACTTGTCCCTGAGATAGAGAGAGTACTGTGTGCGTGTCTCTCTCCTTCGTAACATGCTGCATTTTTTCTCCCACACAAAGTAGCTGGCAGGCAGATTCCTGAGAAATTTTAAAGCGCGGTGCAGAGAAAAAAGGTGCAATAAGTTTGTGGACATTTTAGTTGAAAAATTTGAGCCTTTTTGGACCAGCTCCATAAAATAAAATTAAAGAGTAGATAAAAGAGGCAACAAGTTGGTGGAAGAAAGAAAAGAAAAAGAAAACAAGACTGAACTGATATGCTGATTTCTTCTGGATGGCTACAGTCAGGGATCAGCTAATGCTTCTCATTTCCTTGGTCTTTCTTCTCCAAGTAAACTGACTAACCCTAACCCTTTCCTACCCCCACCCAACTGGGGGTTTCTTAGAAATTCATTTTCTGAATCCAGACTAATCTAGCTCTGGGAAAGGCACGATGTTCAGCGTGAATCCAAAAGAACAGCTACACCAACTGAAATATAATTCCACCGAGACATACCAGACTAACATTGGTCCGAAATCTGCAATAGGTTTTCTTCTATTCCATCTCCCTTTAATAAAGGCTACAGCTTGCGTGCTACAAATCGGAAGAAAAGACCCACTCTGTGTTGCACATTCAGACAGACTGACACGCGTGTATATTGTGAAGGCTTATCCACAGGTACACATGCATGTAGGTACAGTTACACTCAAAACTCACCTACAGTCCCATACACACCCAAGACAGTAATACACTCATGCACAAACTCAAATGCACACACACACATACACGCTGTTTTCATATATTGTATAGTCATATGCAGACAGACACACAAATGTATAAGCCCAAAATGTTCCAAAGTGGCCACTAATTTAAGGGGCCTCAGTTTCAGGGGTGTCTGTCTTGAGGTGCCTTGGATGTAATTTTCAGAAAGTGCTGAGCACCCACAATTCTGTTAGAAGCCAGTGGGCTCTGTGAGTGCTCAACATGGGCCAGTGGATCGAGCGCTAGGATGGACTAGGGTTCTGTTCCTGGCTTTGCCATTAGGCTACTGGGTGACCTTGGGCAAGTGTCATCTCTGTGCTTCAGTTTCCTCATCTGTAAAATGGGGATAATGAGACTGACCTCCTTTATAAAGCACTTTAAGATCTAGGGATGAAAAACACAAGCTAGGTCTGATTACACACACACACACCTGTATCCCTCCCTGGCACTTTGAAGCAGTCATTTATCTGACACTTTAGTTGCGAACAACTGGCCCGTTAGAGCTAGGATTGCCAACAGTCCCTTGTTACAAGGGAGGTCCCTTATTTTTTCATCTCCATACATTAAGATCAGGAGCTGCTGAGTGCTGCCAAAAGCAGCAAGAAACACCCGTGGCAAATGTAGGTGAGTACTGCTTATTAATTATTAAATACATAATAATAATAATATCAGGAGGAGAGGTGGGGCGGGGGTGCTAGGAAAACAGTCCCTTATTTTTGAAATACAATGTTGGCAACCTAATCAGAGGCCACATTGTCACTATAAATAACACATTCCAATTTCAATCTGTTTTATATTCCTATTTCTTTTTTAAAATAAAAAACCTGTCTGAGATTAAGATTTAGGCTTTCCAGCCCCCCCCCCCAGACCTTATGGGAAACTGCAGGACAGCGACGGGGCAACTATTTGTACAGTCCTTAGGCTAACAAGATGTAGCATCCCTCACCAGCCTCTCATAGACATTCAATATGGGAATCCTGTTAATGAAAGGAAAACAGAGCAAGGCTGAGAAGTGGAGGCCCAGGGTGTGGTAATTCAAGAAGGCAGGACTGGAGTCATGAATGACTCCTTTCACTGTGGTCCAGGGAAAGCCAGTGGCACAGAGGGTTGAGGAATTCAAGAGTTCCGTACACCAAAACAGGCAGCGGAATACATTAACAGGGACACGGAGACATAACTTTCCTTTAATTAGCAGTGTTGTTGTTGCCGTGTTGGTCCCAGGATATTAGAAAGACAAGGCGGGTGAGGTAGCATCTTTTATTGGACCAACTTCTGTCGGTGAGAGAGACATGTTTTTGAGCTCTCCAGAAGAAGAGCGCTGTGTGAGCTTGAAAGCTTGTCCTGCAAAAGATATCACCCCACTCGCCTTGTCTCTTTAATTAGCAGACGGGGGGGAAGGTGGAAGAGGTGCGCTGAAAAGGGAGAATGCCACGTCTGGCTGCTAATCGTACAGACTGGCAGTTACAAAGAAAAGAGGAAGAAAAAATATCTATCTAGCCGCAGTAAAAGAGTCCCGCTTCCCAAACTGTAAATCGCTGTCTTTATTTTTTCCTGTAATTATGTCTCTAAGGGATAACTAAAATTTACATTTTTGCAGGACCTGTATAGTTTATTCAGAGGCCTGTTTAGTGCAAGGCTCGGCTAATAAATAGACTTATTGATACTTATGCTTATACATTATACTAAATACACATTCAGACAACTGGCCTATTTTACACCAAACTATATTGTGAACAAATTATTCTCTTTTCCAGCATGGTGCGGGCACACACAGACACACACTATATATACACACACTCTCCAACCCCCAGCTGAGCTATGAATGGCTGTAGTGTACAGAATTACTTTATACTAACGGCTTTCAAAACACTCAGAGAGAAAAAAAAAGTCCAAAGATTCCTTCAGACTCTCTCTCTGTCCAAGTTTATTTCACCTTTCTCCCCTCACGTTCCCGTCCAAAAAAATAAAAATAAGAGGAAATTATTCCTTAATACTCCCGGTACAAAAATAAGTTAACCTTTCTCTCCTTTGTCTTCCCATTGCAGCCAGAACAAACTTCTCTTTCCTGCCTCTCATTAGGGGATAATGCTCCAATGAAATATTTACCCCTCCTGCTCCTAATTTGTTTGAAATGATTTACACAAATATTCTGTAGAAATTTATTTCCAGCATCAGCAGTGCTTTAACCTCTAGGCCCAGGGTTCGAATCCAGCCTAGGTTCGGACTAGTCATAATTTTTTATCATATGAGGGTTGTGCTGTGGCTTATATGGAACGAGTACAATACCAAAACAGGAGTCCACATTAAAAAAAAAAATCACGAGGCAAACCCTCGGGCTTTATTCACCTCCACTGGCTAGATGACAGCCGCGGAGCGGAGCAAAAGTTACAGGTGACTTCTGTCAGGTGCAACCCCCAGCCAACAGAATTCCTGCAGTTGGTGTCTCGGTGCACAGCCCAGGGCAGTCGCCCCTCGGATGGTGAGGAGGTGTGAGGTAGGTTAGATAGCTGGGAAACAAAGGGCTGAATGGGCTACACAGCGTGAACTGCTCCTATCAGGTAAGGCGCACTGGCCGAGCAGCGTGAGGGAAGCTGGCACGACTGCAGCCTATGCTGCACCCGTGTGTGGGATCGTATTTATTTATTTGGGTTTCTTTATAAATGTACCTTCCAACACTCTAGGCACAGAGTTAACAGGGGGTAAATAGAGGCCATCAGTCACCAGGGCCAAGTGATCTCACTGCAGAGCTCAAACAGCAATTCTGGGAGTAGAAAGTGAACTCTGATTGGGATATGTGGTCCAGCTGCCTTGAAATGCTGCAATATGGAGTCTGAATCAGAGCCATTTGCATTTGGATTGATGCTACACCACTATAAGAGGAAAGGTAGGGCACGGACAATGGTATTGCCATAGGTCAACACAGCCAGTTAGCCACTATCTGTGCCGATGTGCATGCAAACCCTTCTTAGGTTTCAGTGGAGATGAGATGTAGAGGAGCCCCATCCTGGCCCCATTTTTACACATCACTGAACAATCCAGTACTTTGGGCCCATGCGGTACCCTCCACTCAGCATAGGCCCAAGTCCAGGTATAACAGTCAGGAAAGATGGGTAGCATTAGACTAAGGTGCATGATCAGAGCTGGGGCCAGGTTCTAGCCAGCCCTATTAGTCCCTCACTTTTATGACCACCTAATCCATTCACAAATGCAATGAAAAAAAGAGCGCCTGTAAAATTTATTAGAGGTGGAACCCAACCCAAACACCCCCAAACGCAGAGGAAGTGCTGATCTGGTTCCAGGTCTCTTGGCTGACTCCCTAGCTCTGCAACAGACCAAAGCAAAACCCAAGATGTGACCTCTCCCTTTCCCCTTCTAACCCAAACACTGGGGGGACTCAGATCCCCATCTGGAACTGCTAATGGTTCCATCTATATCATGGCTTTGAGCAGCCTAGACTTAGAGAGTTTGGAACAGGAGTAGGACTTGAACTTGGAAATGCAAGACAGGCAGAACACAAACTAGGCAGAAGGTGACCCCAGAACACCCACCCTGGGAGGGGACCTGATTGGGTCCAGGAAATCAGGAATGGGCCCTTTTTGCTTTCTACCTCTTTTTTTCCATCAGGACTTGTTCTGAATCTTTTAAGGGGTATTTTTTAGTGAGTTGCTTCAGGCAATAACTCAGATGTCCCATCGCTAGTGATCAGAACGCCCACCCGTGGAATCAACAAGCTGCAGCAGCAAATCCACTGGAGAGTGAAAAGCTTTTCCTGCCAACAATGCCTATCACTGGGAAGATGCATTAACTCGCACGTAGGTCCTGTGATAATTTCTGTCACTCATCACTCGCGGCCTCACCCTGGAACACCAATATTAGCACCCGGGGTTAAGAGTGCAAACCTGCTGGGTCTCAACCTCAAACAGTAATAGGCTTATCATTTGCTTAGCTAAAGAGTGAGGGGAGACAAGTTATTCTCTAAAGCCTCCCAAAGCAATCCGGGGTGGAGCTGCTAAGGGAGAAATATCGCTCATTCACACCCAACAGCTAAACGTGCAACTATGGCAAACCTTCGAATGCATAAACACTCCTCTGTGCCTCTGGACTTCCAGAGAGCTGGACACATAGATGGCATTATATTTCGCTGGCCCCAGATCTTGGGCATAATATTTTTTTTAGCAGTGGACTAAATATTTTTAACATATGCAAACATGCATGCCTAAAGCCGCTACAGAACCCGGGAGTGGTGACGCTGATGGGCATCCAGGGCAGAACAATGTCGGCATTCTGCTTCCCATGCAGCGCGTCCCTGCTGAGACGATGCCCTGGGTGTGCAGCTTGAAAGAAGGGGGGAGGAGGGGAGTGGAAGCTTTCAGGCTAATTTTATAACTACGCCAGAATGGAGGAGTCGAAATTCACTGAATAAGTGGAGCTAAAATCCAGCAGCAGGCATATATATCACTGACAGGTTCAGGGAGGATAGACAGATAGATAGATAGGTAGATAGATAGATAGATAGATATCTAAAACAGTGTCTCTCAACCTTTCCAGACTACTGTACCCCTTTCAGGAGTTTGATTTGTCTTGTGTACCCCCAGTTTCACCTCACTTAAAAAACTACTTGCTTACAAAATCAGACATAGATATACAGAAATGTCACAGCACACTAATACTGAAAAAATGGCTGACTTTCTCATTTGACCATATCATCATAAAATAAATCAATTGGAATGTAAACATTGTACTTACATATCAGTGTATAGTATATAGAGCTATGTAAACAAGTTATTGTCTGTATGAAATTTTAGTTTGTACTTTCTTTGCTGGTGCTTTTTTATGTAGCCTGTTGTAAAACTAGGCAAATATCTAGCTGAGTTGATGTACCCCTGAACTCTGCATACCCCTAGGGTACATGTACTCCCGGTTGAGAACAGTTCTAAAGAACTTATATGACCCCGTTACTGTAGTATCTGATCACCTCACAGTCGTTAATGTTAATTTATCCTTTCAATATCCCTGGGAGGTAGGGACAGGCTATTACCCCTATTTTACAGATGGGGAAACTGAGGCACTTGGAGTGGCTTGCCCAAGGTCCCATGGGATAAATACACATGGAGATTTCTCAGGGAAACAAAATGATCCTAGGTACACAAGAGAAGGAGTGACTCGAGGTAGAGGTAGCTGGAGACTAAGCCTTTCACCTTAGCATCACTGTCAGCAATGACTGAAAAGCGTTATAATCTAAGGCATATTTAGCAGTCCTTGTTAAGCAAGGTGTTGATTGCGGTCCATTTCCTTAGTGGACTGGTCTTCTCATCACAACTGACACTCTTTGTTGGAATTTTTGTAATAAGGGCCGAGGATCAAATGGGCCATCAAAACTGAAATATCCATTTGCCTCTCCAAGAGATTGTTGACGCAAATTGGCTGGGCTGCTTATGAAAGCTTGCATGGCCGCTCTCTAAGCTGGGCCCACGTGGTGGAGAAATGGAAGAGTTATGAGTCTAGTGTGAAATGCACTTAAAAAGATCTAACCCTCCTTACTGACCACTTACTTGTATATATAGGGTCAGGCTTGTACGGGTCACAATAGACATCTACATTTTCACATTCAAATACCCACTGTGCATATGCAAATAAGGTACATGCACCAGACAGGTATTCCCAACAATGGATAACTGCACACAGATTGGGCCTGTGCGAATGTACATGCCTAACTTTTAACATCTGACCCATAGACAGCAATTGTATCACTTATATGAATTGATTATATACGGGAATTGCAGATGTTTAGAGAGGAGAAATGTTTGAGATTTTCAGCGATAAGGAGCCAGAAATTAGTGTTATAGATCATCATAACGAAAAGAGCCAAATGGTCCTTGAGAGTATGGTCTGCACAGGAGGACATATTTCTGGGCAACAGCTATGCCAGGAATGCAGTGTTATCCAATCTCTCACTAACGCAAATTGATCTACAGCCATCAGAGCAGTGACTTGGTGGCAGTTTTGCCCTCTTGCATGTGGCTGAGTGAAATGCTGCTTAGCCATGTGTGACTGATTGGCATCAATGAAACTTCAAGCTCAGTGTTAGACTGATGCACTTGCAGGGATGTTGCCAAATGAATTAGCGAACAAATGCCAAGGCGCAGGGGGAATAGTAAGGATAATCAAATATGAGACATGAGGTATTAAACTTTTGTCGGTGCCTTCATCCAACCTGCTCCATTCTTGCACCTCGGGTTCCCTTTCACACTAACATTCGCTTTGCACTTGGCCACTTTGTGTGTGAAATTAACACAGGTGCTACGTTTTCTTCTGCAGTGAAACACCATGGGGCAGGAGCAGCGCCTTTCTCCCACACTCTGCAATCTTCTCTGTTTACGTCTTTCCAACTACTCAACTTCCTGCCCCTGCTCGTCTCTCCTACAGTGAAATTGTCAGTTCAGCCATAACAACATGTTTACGCCTGCTCTTGTCTTGACCAGTTTACTGTCTAACTTCAGGTTTGTTGTGGCTATTTCCTTGTGGGGGAGAAAAGAAAAAGCCCAGTCATATTCCTCTGCAACTTCTGTGATGGGGTTCAGTCACAGAGACCCCCTTGAGACTGTCACTTGATGTGCTGAGACTACCTCTGAGCCCATTTTCCCTGCCAGTTTGGGCCTCCAAAACCTGCCTTGTTGAGCCAGACACGCCAGCCTGCTGCAACACAGAACCAGGGTCTGAACCATGCCCCCAAAGCTGCAGGCTTAACTGAAAGCAGCTTAAGAAGTGCTCCTGTCTCCAGCACACCCAGCTCCCAATGAGATCCAAATCCCAAATAAATCCATTTTATTCTGTATAAAGCTTACACAGGTAAACTCATAAATTGTCTGCCCTCTATAACACTGATAGAGAGATATGCACAGCTGTTTGCCCCCCCAGCTATTAATCACTTACTCTGGGTTAATCAATAAACAAAAGTGATTGTATTAAGTATAAAAAGTAGGATTTAATTGGTTTAAAGTAATAACAGACAGAACAAATTAAGTTACCAAGCAAAATAAAACAAAACATGCAAGTCTAAGCCTAATACATTAAGAAACTGAATACAGGTAAATCTCACCCTTAGAGATGTTCCAATAAGCTTCTTTCACAGATTAGACTCCTTCCTAGTCTGGGCCCAATCCGTTCCCCTTGTACAGTTCTGAGTTCCAGCTCAGACGGTAACTAGGGGATTTCTCATGACTGCCACCCGCTTTGTTCTGTTCCACCCCTTTTATAGCTTTGGCACAAGGTGGGAATCCTTTGTCTCCCTCTGGGTTCCCCCTCTTCCTTCTAAATGGAAAAGCATGAGGTTAAAGGTGGAATCCAGTTCAGGTGACATGATCACATGTCCTGCGAGACTTCATTACCCACTCGCTGGCACACACGTATACAGGAAGTCTTACAAGTAAACAGAGCCATTTACAACCAATTGTCCTGGTTATTGGAAGCCATCAAGATTCTAAGCAACCACTAGTGGCCCACACTTTGAATAATTACAATAGAATCTCACAATTAGCTTCATATTTCTAGTTTTAGATACAAGAATGATACATACATACGAATAGAATGAACACATTCAGTAGATTATAAGCTTTGTAATGATACCTTACAAGAGACCTTTTGCATAAAGCATATTCTAGTTACATCATATTCACACTTACAAACATATTTTTATAAAAATATGGAGTGCAACGTCACAATTTCCTTTGCTTTATAAGCTACAGGACCCTACATTGCAGAAAGGGCGAGCAGCTGCAAATCCCAAAAGAGTCAACTGCTATTAGTGACTAAACCAAAACCTGTTGAAATGGAAAAGATTTTCATGGACTACCACGGGATCTGGATCAGGCCCCAGAGCACTACAGGGATCTGTGGCCTGATTTTTTGTATTTCATAAAAACATTCCCCTGTGCACACCATTCTATAGAAAACCATTTGCACATGCAAATGTAGGTGTGCAGGCATACCCTGTTAGAAGAGCTGAGCACCCACAATTCCCATCGAAGGCTCTGGCAGCTGGGGTCATTCAGTCCTCGGAAAGCTGAACCAGGGATTTTTAATGAGCTGAGCCCCTGATGTGGGATTAATGGGGGGGTGTTAAAGGGACAAAAAGCAACCACAGCCAGCACCTTCAGGCCAATCACCAGGAGGTTTCACTACCAACAAACCTGCATGTCCTTTTTCTAGTGTTGATAGCTAGCAGCATATCTGGATGGAAACAGAAGCTTTTAAGAGGACCAGTGTAGTGTAGCAGACAAGGCACTGGCATGGGATTCAGGAGAGTTGGGTTCCGTTCCTAGCTGTGCTGGTGATGGTGGGCAATTGCTTTCCGTTCTTGTTTCTCCTCCCACGTCTTGGCTGTTTGACTCTAACCTCTCTGAGGTGGGGATTCTGTCTCACAACGTTTCTAGCACAACAGGGCCCTGATCTTGATTGGGCCTTCTAGGCGCTACCATAACACTTGTATCACAGAATCATAGAAGGTTAGGGTTGGAAGGGACCTCAGGAAGTCATCTAGTCCAACCCCCTGCTTGAAGCAGGACCAATTCCCAATTTTTGCCCCAGATCCCTAAGTGGCCCCCTCAAGGATTGAACTCACAACCCTGGGTTTAGCAGGCCAATGCTCAAACCACTGAGCTATCCCTCCCCCCATTGTAATAAATGTTAATAATAATATTAAATAAGCAGCCATCATAACCCTGCCATATATAATCTGAGATTTCTCAATAGATTGATTAGTCCTTGAGATGTCCCAAAGCCAGAAAGGTGGATTCATTTCTAGGATCCTGAAGTTCAGAATCACAGTTTCATCTGACTCATGATAAAGAGAGGAATCAGGACTCAACTCTGGGGGTTAAGATCCAGGGTTTTGTTCCTTTAAGTATTTCATGTATCACCAGACTCTAAAGCTCATACATACCTCCACGCTATGGCTCTTTTTGAACTGCAAACCAATACTTATAGTTACTAAGTAGCTGTTTCAAATTTCAACACACCTGCATACAGTGTAATGCACAGGAAGCTGTAAGGGATGTTACTTTCCACCCCTAGCACCGGATTAAATGCAAGTGCATACATGTATTCCCAGAGTTCATGCCAAACCCCTCTGGACAGTAGTACTAGCTCAATATGATTGACAGCATTATTCAGGGCAGTCCCAGGATCAGAATCACTGGGGTATTGTAGTACATGACTAGGGTGCACTGACAGAGTTTGTGAAGGCAAGGGGGGAATCTCAAAGCTAGAATTGCAGGGGATATCCAGGGTCAAGGATAAGAAAAATACACAAGGGCTTCTGGCAGTCCCAAATTAGAATCAGCAGTGGTATTACTCTGGCAGTGACATTGTTAGGTCAAAATCTGGGCCAAAACATATTTTTTGTAATAACAGAGTTTTATAAAACCTAAGGCCAGGTCTGCACTAGAAACTTTAGCAAAATTGATTAGGGTGGTGACTTTTCTATACCAGCAAAACCGCAAATGTAGATGCAGTTATACTTGTAAAAAAGTGCTTTTGCTGATATAAACTATACTGGCTAAAGCACTTGGCTGCTGGTGTACACTGCATCTACACTACAGCCTGGATTACACCTCAGGCTAGCAGAAATATTTGCTTTGCTGTTTGCGTTCTGAATCCAATAAAAACAGTTCTTTAAAACAACCAGACCCTTGCCATTTTTGCAGCTCCAACAATTGCAGCATTGGACCAACGCATTTATTACTTGTATTACCATAGCGCCTAAGATCTCCGGCCATGGACCAAGACCCCGATTGCACTGGGTGCTGTACAAACACAGAACAAAAAGACAGTCCCTGCCCCAAATACGCATGAGAAACTGCAAGCGAAACTGACTATAAGCAGAACGAAACTTGATGCTAATGGAAGTGGTAGCAATGACTAGAACTGGGCATACTGTAGGAAAGGGTAAGTTTTCTATCTGGGTACTTATAGGGTCCCTGGCTACCCTAGTATCCAAGCAAGGCCAGACTGCTTCAGTTCTGACCTGCTATTCCAGACCAAGGCTCCCCATGCAGCTTGCCAATGCATTCTGTGCTGACCCGCGGTTATATTTTATTTGATTTGGAAATATGTGAAATGTCTGCGAACCCACTTACCCTGGCTGGTGAAAGAAATGCCAGGTGTAGATTGCCAAAGTGGTGCCAGAGGAGCAGCACCCACCAGACTCTTAGCAGCAGACGCTGATGTGAACACAGCTTCCTGGAACACATTGCCCTGCTGCCAATGTGGGCTGGGGCTTGAACCGCTGCTGTGTAACTTGCATCAGCTCACAGGGAGTACGGTTCCCTCTCTCCTATAGAAACACACGGTTTATCCAAGCCCATTGAGCCTTTTGACCTTGTGGATGTGAATCTTAAGGGCTCAATTTTCCGGATATTTAGATCTAGAAAGATTGTGGTTATGTCAAATTAGGCATCTTGCGGCTCTGTGTGCAGAGGCTACTACACGCTTCTAACCCTTTTCCTATTCCCGTGAAGGAAAACAACTGATGCTAAGGAGCATCTGTAGTTAAGGCCACACTGAACTCAGCAGACTAAGTTTCAGTGCCAGGCTTTCAAGCCGCTTTAATGTGTCTGGTCATCTTCTGTGCCATCTGAGTACAACGGGAGCCTTTGCACTTATGCCATCATGCACACAAAGGCCCTGGGATGTACCAGGCTGCCAGCTGGCACTCCAGGAACACAACCTGCCAAGCAGGGAGGCCAGGTACAAATTCCCCCACTGGCTCCAGCATCACAGCTGTTGGCACCAAACCTTGGAGGGGGAATAGAGATGCAAAGAGCTGGGGCACCAGTGAAGATGAACAGCCTATGCAGCAGTGCTATCACTGGTGCTGTGGTTTGTGAACTGGGTGTACCATGATCTGGACAAATAGGAGAAATGGTCTGAAGTAAACAGGATGAAATTCAATAAGGACAAAGGCAAAGTACTCCACTTAGGAAGGAACAATCAGTTGCACATATACAAAATGGGAAATGACTGCCTAGGAAGGAGTACTGTGGAAAGGGATCTGGGGGTCATAGTGGACCACAAGCTAAATATGAGTCAACAGTGTAAGGCTGTTGCAAAAAAAGTGGACATCATTCTGGGCTGTATTAGCAGGAGTTGTGAGCAAGACAAGAGAAGTAATTCTTCCGCTCTACTCAGGCCTCAACTGTAGTATTGTGTCCAGTTCTGGGTACCACATTTCAGGAAGGATGTAGACAAATTGCAGAGTCCAGAGAAGAGCAACAAAAATGATTAAAGGTCTAGAAAACACCACCTGTGAGGGAAGATTGAAAAAAATTGGGTTTGTTTAGTCTAGAAAAGAGAAGACTGAGAGGGGACATTGTAACAGTTTTAAGTATGTAAAAGATTGTTACAAGGAGGAGGAAAAAATTATTCTCCTTAACCTCTGAGGATAGGACAAGAAGCAATGGGCTTAAATTGCAGCAAGGGAGGTTTAGGCTGGACATTAGGAAAAACTTTCTAACAGTCAGGGTGGTTAAGCACGGGAATAAATTGCCTAGGGAGGTTGTGGAATCTCTATCATTGGAGATTTTTAAGAGCAGGTTGGACAAACACCTGTCAGGGATGATCTAGATAATACTTAGTCCCGCCATGAGTGCAGGGGACTGGACTAGATGACCTCTCAAGGTCCCGTCCAGTCCTATGATCCTATGAGAGGGGGCCTCATGCAGCTACATTGGCCAGTTGCTGACACTGATGGGAAGGGAATTAACACACAAAGATTCCTACAGGTCACAAGGAAGAACGGCCCCCTTAATGGAGACAGGATTAATGTTTTCTTATTGAGTCCTAGTGAATAAAGCACTGGATGAGGACTAAGGAGATCTGGGGGGTCTACTCTCAGCTCTGCCACTGGCCTGCTGGGAGACCTTGGGCAAGTCACTTCCCCTCTTTGTACCTCAGTCTTCCCCATCTGTAAACTGGGAATAACACTACTGACTTCCTTTGTGAAGCACTTTGCAATCTACTGATGAAAAGAGCAAGGTATTATTAGTAAAGAATGATTTTATACCCTGCAGGATGCTAACTTGGGTTTTCCACTGCTGACACCAATTCCAATACATTCTTTGAGCCAAATTGCTTATTTGTAGGTTTCCTTTTATTTCATCCACCATGAATAATCAAAGCTTAAGAAAACAACACTAAGAGTATTAGATCTGCAGAACAAACATGTTATCTTATTTATTTTTACCCATTCATTCTGTTAGCGTATGGCTTATGCCCAGACCGTAAAGCTAGGCAAGTCAGAGTCATTTTCTACTTATAGTCAGTCGAGTTGGTTTATATTATGAGTTTTTGATGAACATGTCAAGTTTCACCCAAAAATACAGAGGAACATTTTTTCCCCCCAATATATTTTTCTATTTCTTGACCAGCTATAGAGTTGATTGGAATTTTTTAATTTTTGTTGAAAATTTGAATTGCAACAACAGCAGGGGAAAACCTCAATGAAAATACACACTTGTTTTTAGCCCATTTTTGACAATCTCTAACAGGCCCCAGTCCAGCCACCATGTGCTTAACTTTAAACAAGCATGCAGTCCCATTGATAGCAATGCTATTACTCACATGCTTAAAGTTAAGCATCCACTTAAATGCTTTGCTGGATTAATGCCAATGACATGCTAAATCGCTGGCTCCAATGCAATCGTTGAAAGCTGCTGGGTTGGGAATTTCTAATGCTGCAGAGGAATGTTGTACATGTTGTAACATAAGGAAGATGTGTCGGTCTGTATTAGATGTGGTAAATGATTTTCACTTTTTACAAAGCTGAAATAGCTGACAGAGCCGCTTACAAATGTTGCTGTACTGACTGCAGTTCAGTCAGAATTCTGCCTGCTCACATGACGAGAAGAAGTTTTTTATACAGTTTTACACAGTGCATACATAAAAAATAAGACCTTGTCCCTCAGCTTACAGACCATTCTTCATGCTAGTGTGCTCCCAAGTTCAGCGCCAACATTAATTCCTACCCTGCAGCTAACACAGAGAGGTTATATTCTTATCCAGACCCACAGAGAGGTACGTACGTATGTATTGAGATGAAAGGATATCCCACAATCACTGCTTAATTCCGGATAAGTGTTTTTCCTCAAAATTATGAGAGGAAATTCAATATTATTTTAAGACTTGCCTTTGCATAATAACGAACAGTACAAGGAGAACAATTCCGTATTCATATTAAATACAAACAAGCACATTCCAATAATGTCACACTTCTGACTTAAACCCATCCAAGCGAATTCAGCATTAAGACTCAAACCCGTCCCCAGACAGGCGCCAATGTGCCTAGGTGCTGAAGCACGCTCGATCTGCTTTCTAAACTCTCTCACTGGAAGAAAAAAATGCATAGCTATTACTTTGCATAGCATCCTCAGCAGAAACCGCTCCCTAAAATGCTTTACAGAATCCAATAAATAGATTAAAGAAGAGTTTTTTAAAAAAGCAATGGAAGAGAAAGAAAGGAAGAAGTGTTGACAAAGAAGGAGAAAGGAGGTTTATTTTCTCAAGGTGAGACTGGAAAGTAGATAGCGCTGAGAAGGAGGGGAGGGAGCTGCAGTAGAGAAATCTCTAGCCGGATTGCACGGAGAGAGAGAGACAGGCCCAACGCTAGTAGATGCGGAAAGCAAAGGAAGAGGAGGAGGACTTGTCAGTGAAGTGGGCTGAAACAAGTTCCTGGAAGGTTTGAAAACTAAGGAGAGCTTTTCTGAAGTGAATCCATGAATGAATGGGGAGTCATTTCAATTGGGGAGAGAAGAGAGGGCAGAGAATTTCAAAAGGCAGAGTTGGGAGTTGGGCGCCCAACCTCATTGACTTCCAGCATCCTTTGTACATCTCCCTAGTGTTTTGTCCTCTTCAGTTGGGATTTATCCTTTCTATGGGGGAGGAGACCTCTTGCCCTAGCAAGGGGTGATTCTGATCTCACTTAAATAAACCTAACCCATTGACTTCAAGTGGAGGCACTCCTGATTTACATCAGTGAGAGACCAGAATCCAGACCAATGTGCTCAACCTGAAGGTAACCCCAGGCTCTTTTAACTGATATTCTGTCCCTGAGTCAATCAACTACAGCCCCAAAAGAGACCCCCTAACAGAAGTGAGCTACCCAGAGTTCTCTGCTTGGGGTTGGAGTGAAGACAGCCGGTCTCACTCCAGCTGACACCATTATACAGTGCACCATCCGCCAACTGCAATCTCCAAGCTACAAAAGGAAACCGTGCTGTGGATAGAAAACACTGTTTACATTTACACTCAATACTGACACAACTTTTGGAGCAAGTACTGGGCAGAGACAGCTTCCAAAATACGCTGGTACAGGGAAAAGGAAGAATACAGTCATCTCATAAAAGTTTCTTTTAAAATAGAAAATGAAGTAAAAAAGGGACCAAAATTCAGCTCTCTGAGCTCATCCTCATCTTGGGCTAGAGATCTGGCTTGTCTCTTCCTGAGCCAGTCACATTTATCTCCATGATGTCAACATCATACGGCCCCAGGGCCAGATTTCTCAGCACTAAAAGTCCGTTGGCCTCTGTTTGCCTTGACCAAGAAGGGAGCCGATTTGTGCTATAAATCCACATTAACTGAACAATCAGTGTTGGCCAGTTCCCTATTAGCTCTTTTCAATAAGGAAAGAGTGTCTGGGTGCAGACTCCTCTTTCATAAACACAATAGCCAAGACTTTCAAACTCAAAGGCCTTGCCGTAGACACCTATGTCCACATATAGGTACCCAACGATTTAAGTGCTTTACATTTTAAACATCTGACAATTTTGGCCTGTAATTTTCTAGCAGGCCTCTTTCAAACAGGAGCATAATAGTCACGCACACGCATATAATAGTAAATTTTAATCTCAACATGCTTTTGAGACCAGGCACACACCGCACCAAGGAATAAAGTGATGGCAGCGAGCAGCCATCCAGCACACAGGATGCTGCTTCCCACAGTGCGTGGTTGTGACCACAGAGAGAGACAAGCACATTTTGGCACAGAGCATCAGAGCAACCCCCTAATTTTACACAAAGTGCCACATGGTCTTTAATAACCATGCAAAGGACCTTGGGTTTTTTTCTAAGCTCTCATCCCAAAGACCCAGACGCAGCATGCTGCTTGGTACTCATTGAGTCCGATTGCAATATGGTCATACTCTGAGAGCAAAACCGACATATTTCCAATCCCAGTCCTGAGGTCTCTGAGCCATCTCCTGCAGCAAAAAGGCGGGGTATGTTGCCAAGATAGATGCTTCCTAGCCTTGATTTTGATATTGCAGAGCTAAGTGGCACAGGCCCCACATTGTTTAGCAAACATGGTATAAACTTACTAAGAACCAAATGAAGTGTTTACAAGGTTACTGGGTTAAGTCAGTGGTTCTCAACCTGTGGCACGCAGGCCACTTGCAGCCCAATCAGCACAGAGCTGTGGCCCATGTGACATCCTTAGGGCTATAGAGGTAGTATTGGATGTGGTCAACATAACACACTGTGGGCCAGATATGTGGCCCACAATGGTAAATAGGTTGAGAACCATTCAGCAGAGGATAGTGTGTGTATGTTAATACTCTGGAAGTCTGAGTTAATTATTGGTTTAGAGCGTGGGTGGTAGATGGTGTTGGTAGCCTGGGACATACAGGTCAGACGAGATGATCTCATGGTCCACCGCTGGCCTTAAACTCTATGGCTATGTAAGAGGCCAAGAGAAGGAGGGGTGACCTGTCTCCTTCCCACCAATCTCCCCTCCTAGAAGGATCTGGGCCTTCAGATGGAATGAGCTAGTCTCAACAGTTCTCAGTGAGCTGGGCTCTGGACCCTGGGCTCATCTGTGTGAAGTTGTTTCTCCACCTGGTACAGAATTTAATTATGTAACTGGAAATGGGGAAAGCATTAGGTGGAGTGTTCTGAGGTGGCGCACCCATTAATGGCCTCCTGGTTGACACATTCTCAAGAGTCTGATCTTCATGCTGAGAAGTGATGAGGTCAAAGGTGTTATCTAAAGGCTCGTGGCTTAGGGTGAATAGGGTCTCTGTCTCACTTGTGGGCAGAGGTTGATGGGGACTGTGAGGAGTTCCCTGCCAGGGGGCCCTCTTCCTGGGATGGCCTCTTTCCAGGCCCTCTGGATGCACCCCTAGCACAGGTCCAAGACTTACTTGGCCCTTGAGAGTTTTCTGGGGTAATGGCCATAAAGTTTCCATTCAAGGCATGGGGAGATGCCTCCAATCGCAAGGCAGGATTATGGGCCAGGGAAGGTGCTCAGCTACACCCACCTGGAGATGCCCCACTTGGTTGGCTACTTGTACACTAATAGAAGCAGTCGGATAAGTACATCTTTCCCCCTGTATTCACCAGATTTGGACCATTCTGTCAGATTTGAGGGCTCTGAGCGGGAGCAGGTCTCGGCATAAGGCAAAAATTGGGGATGGGTCCTGCTTTGAGCAGGGGGTTGGACTAGATGACCTCCTGAGGTCCCTTCCAACCCTGGTATTCTATAAGA
Source organism: Dermochelys coriacea (assembly GCF_009764565.3). Taxonomy (NCBI): domain Eukaryota; kingdom Metazoa; phylum Chordata; order Testudines; family Dermochelyidae; genus Dermochelys; species Dermochelys coriacea. Next base: position 39,060,147 of record NC_050079.1, on the reverse strand, counting down.
GCATTTGGATAGGGTGGCCCTGGGAGAGCCTAAGCAGGGAACACCTTCACGGGAGCGCCGGCCAAACCTTGATCAAGCAGCCTGGCCACCTCAGCCTGGGACTGCCAGTTCCATTCCTGTTTGGCCAGCTGGTCCTCCTTCATGTGCTGGTGGGTGGCTAGCAAGGCCTCCAGGAGCTGAGGCATTTGCTCCTTCTCAGCCTGTTGCTGCTGTATCATTAATCGCAAGATTTCCTCCATGGTTCCAAGGGGGCGGAATGGAGGGTTCAAGTCCCACCTGGGGTGCCAAATGTATGAGGGTGAGGGAGAGGTGACCTGCCTGCTTCCTGCCTGACCTCCTCTCCCAGGACGATCTGGGAGCTGGTTATCTTTTATAAGAGTCCAAGAAACTTTAACGAAAGTTTGTTTCACCAACACACAGCCCATTCGGTCTCATTTTGGGGGGAGAGGAGAGTCCCAAAATATCTTAAAAAAGGAATGTTCTTCAGTCACTCAGAGTCCCAAAAATCTGTCCTAGGGCATGGCTCTTACCTCAGAGCCTGGGCGAGTGAAAATGGTTCTTTCACAGCGTCTTTCTCATCACCTTGCAGCTGCCCTGCCCCAGCTGACCCCCTTGAAGCTTCTCAGTCAGTCCCCTTTTCCCCCTGCTCTCAGAACTCCCTTCTAAGGAATCAGTTGCTTAATGGTTCTTCCTTGTGCCAGGTCTCTCTGGTTAGCTCATTTAGCAAGCCTGCTCCAGGCTTCAAGTCTCCTGCAGGGCAGTTCCTACACATGGGAAGGAGAGCTCTGTATGAACAGAGAATAGTCCGAGCAATGCTACAATACCACAGCAGAGTACACAGCTCAGCACACATAAGCGACCCTGCAATAACTGACCATCGTGGGCAGCCTTGCACATGTCAACAGCCCCACAAGAGCCAACCAATGGCCACAAGAGATGGAGGAAAAGAAATGTCAGGAAGGAAACCGATTTCATTGTCAGGATTCCAGAGAGGCCATTTCTTATCAACAAGGTGAGGAAAAGTCATGATGCAAAGAGGAAGAATCCTTCAACAGCAGCAGCTTTGCAATAGGTTTACATACGTACTTATACCATTTTCCATTACAACCACCACCCCTCTTGGCTGTATTTTACATATTCTTATAGTCTTACCCTAGCACCTATACCTGACCTAGACAGTGATCGCACACATGTGGGAGCAATGACCTGCTTAAACCTTTCAACACTGACCCAGCAATCACCCTGTGGGGTGCCCCACTCTCGTTTCTGGAGATGTAACCACTTCCACGCTCCCTGGCAGTTCTGTTGGATTTCTTCGCTCGTGCAGTGCATCATGGTCTATTCCTCTCTCTCCCTCCCTCCCTCCCTGCCCTTGTCCTGCCTCAGGTTCATACAAGTCCATACAAGTGTTTGGTATCAGACTGGAATGTTTTTTTCAGGGGGAGGTTCTTTGCCTCATTGACTGAATCTGTGATTTATGCTGCTGTATGATCGCGTGTGGCAAACAGGTGGCGATGTTGCACTCTGGTACTTTATCCCTCAGTGGAGAAAAGTGGTTTGCTGTCAGAAATCTGCATTCAGGAGTTTCCCTAGGCCCATGTTTTCTGCACGAGGCCTCTGGAAAATAAACTGCGAAAGGTAAAAAATAATGAACCTATTCTTTCCGTCCAGAATTAACGCCTCTCTCTGTTTCCCCTCCTTTCTAACCTGAGGCAAGGGCCAATTGTAAAGAAAAAAGTTCATCCCTTTTTAGGACGTTTTTGCCTACCACTTTGAAGTGGATAAGGAAGGGAGATTTCACCGTTGTTTTTTATCGGAATCCTTCGGGAAGGCAGTGTGTCTTCTAGATCTAATGCACAAAAGCTGTGAGAAAGCATGGGGCCAAGACGTTACTAGCTTGCGTCTGAAACAGAGATAAAAATCATGGCAACAAAGTAGGTTTTTCTGCTGTTAACCAATTTCTTGCATATTTCTGACAAGCACTAGAGCATCAACAACAAAGGTCTAATCCTGGCAAGGGCTGAGGACCCTCAACGCCCAGTGCAGCACATGATCCTCTACCAGCAAAACCAATTAGAGTTTTGCCACTGACTTCAATGGGAACAGAGCCTGTGTCGGTGGGAGTTAAGACTGCAAGGTGCCTTGCAGCAGGCTGTCAGCAATGCACAGGATTGTGCCCCAACAGAATATTGTTATTATTTAGCTGTATCACAGTAAAACGTTGGAGTCACAACCAAGATAGGGATCCCATCATGCCAGGTGCTGGTAGGCCCCCATCCCAAAAAGTTACAGTCACAAAAGACAACAGACAAATCGGTGAGAGGGGAAACTGAGGCACTGATAGGAGAAGTGACTGGTTTACCACCATGCGGTATGTAACTAGTCAAAACAAGCAGGCATTCCCAGGCTCTGAGTGCTGGAACCGTCTGCCCCACTGGGGGAAACAAGGAAGACTGGACTGGAACAGACAGTAAGGAAGAATGAAATGTGAAAGAAGGAGACGTCATGTGGGAGACATGGAACAAATGGGTGATTGACTGAATGGGTCCTGCATAAGCCCTGGGGCTTTGCTTCCTAGCTCAGACCTGTCCTGTATCTCAGGCATGAGCTTCTTCAGTTCCCACTCCGAATGCCAAGAGCTCTCCCCCATTGCTGGTAAAGTCAATGGGAATTTTGCCATTCACTTTTGATGGAAGCAGGATTGGGTCCTAAGTATAAACAGACCCTAGACTGGCTTGTGTGAGGTTGGGGGAATAACAACCTCAAACGTGAGCTGAGTTCCAGCAAAGATCAAGCAGAGGGAGCTTTGCACACAATTAATCCAACCACAGTCATGCTAGACAGCGGCTAAGCTCTCTCTATGTGGGACAGGCAACTAGGGTTTATAAGGAACTCGCATTCCGATAAGACTTCTGCAGTGAAATCACATCTCTTTGGTTCTCACTTTGTCTGGCATTAGCTGGTTTAGAATGGGACATTCAAAAGCCCTACCCCACCCCTTTGCCAGCTGGGAAGCAGAAACTGGCTGGGACAATGTCAATTAATCTTTAAAGCAGAGCATGAATATAACCAAATGGATCTACTGAGCCTTAGTAGATAACTTTAGTCCAAACTCTGACTGAGAAACAATTATCCCACCACAGCCTGCTGGTTTATTTTGTGTCTCTGCCAGTAGGAACCAACTCTTGCCTCATTCACTTTGAAACTCAGAGAGGCTCGTCTCTCTTAAATGCAGACAGTGGAGAGCAAGGTGAGATGAAGGCCAGATGGTGTCTCAGGAAAGAGTGCGACAGGTTGGCAGCTTTTGCCTGAACTCTACCATCCTTTTAGCAGGTGTTGATCATGCTGGAAAAGGGTTTGGTGGGATCTGCTGACTCACTGAGGCAAGTGGCTCATTACTGCACCCAGGTATAAGGGAGGTCTGAATGACTAGAGGGGCAGTGAGGACTGTGAGTATGGGCTCAGCGCTGTTGTGGGAGGATCCCTAAGAACAACAAAGATTGGCAAAAAAGAAAAGGAGGACTTGTGGCACCTTAGAGACTAACAAATTTATTTGAGCATAAGCTTTTGTGAGCTACAGCTCACTTCATCGGATGCATTGGTGGAAAATACAGTGGGGAGATTTATATACACACACAAAGAACATGAAACAATGGGTTTTATCATACAGACTGTAAGGAGAGTGATCACTTAAGATGAGCTGCTGGTAATAGCTCATCTTAAGTGATCACTGTCCTTACAGTGTGTATGATAAAACCCATTGTTTCATGTTCTCTGTGTGTGTATATAAATCTCCCCACTGTATCTTCCACTGAATGCATCCGATGGAGTGAGCTGTAGCACACGAAAGCTTATGCTCAGATAAATTTGTTAGTCTCTAAGGTGCCACAAGTACTCCTTTTCTTTTTTGCGAATACAGACTAACACGGCTGCTACTCTGAAATAAAGATTGGGAAGGCTAAAGGTGACCCTTATATTGTATTAATGATAATTTCTGTGTCAATAAAAGCAAACCCTGGGAAGATGGTGAGTTTGGATTCTATAAATGTATGTGAACTGTGCCTAATAGCCGGTTGGAAAAGGCACTTGCTCTTTGAGGGATAAATAAGATTTTTCCCTTCTGCCGTGCCTTTGATTCAAGGAATTCAAAGCCTTTTACCAACTTTAATCTTCACAACCCTGTCAGGTGGTATTACCCTCTTTTTACCAATGGGGGAGCTGAAGCACAGAGAAGTGAAGTGACCTGTCTAAAATCGCAACCCAAGCCAATGTCAGAGCTAAGAACAGAACCAAGAACTCTTGATCCCAGTCCCACACCGTAACCACTAGAATACACACCCTCCTTCCTATTAGCTCTCACATAGTGGCGAATATCACTGAAGGGCTTGAGAAATCACAGATTTGTTCCCAAGGTGGTAAGACATTCCCCTGGATATTACTGCCCACACCAGAAAATACATGCTTCTCTCTGGGAACCTGAGAATGCAAACATGCCAGGGCTCTTCATGTTCTAAGCAAAGCCTGGTTCCTGTGCTCTTATGTTTTATGAGCAGCGGTGCCACCTTTGAACACAAACCAAGTAACCGATTCTATCGCTGCTGGTGAGAAAGACTTCCCTGCTCTGCTAGGCTGTCTGATTTAAGGGGCTCCCTAGTTAGCCACACTAGTTCCAACTGTCCTACGAAGAGGTATTATATCCAAGCCCTGATAAATTATGGTGAGTGGGACCTTCCAAGAGATGTGTTCTAGTGACTGTTTCCAAGCTTGCAATTTCAGCAGTGAACTTTACTATCACAAGAAAACTTCTCTTTGAAGCGCTGCATTCGACTTAAATGATTGCATCAGAGAGGTTTGCTGGGAACAGCTGTTAAACATTTGCTATGTAATAGTTTATTATTCCCTCTACCCACGGTCCCTGTAATAGTCAGATCTTGAGTTCGCTTGTAGGTAAATCCACTGGGCTGACACCCGCCCTTTCATGAGCCCACCAGCTGAATTGCTTTCATCTTTAAGCGGCTCACAGGTCTCTAGGCTCGTGTCACCTCTTTTGCAATAATATGACCCAATGGAGCTAGGTGGGTGGCATCATGTTAAAAATAGCAAGTCAGGTTTGCAATTTGCTGTAAATATACATCAAAAAATATTCTTAAGACTGCGAAGAAAAAAATCCCAATTTCTTGTTTTTCTTGTCAGAATAGCCGGTAAAGTAGAAGCTATTTTGAAGGCTCCATAAATATTAGAGTTGTTTAATTTCTGAGGGCCAACAGATTTGATGTTCGGATGCTGTCATGAACAGGCAGCAACATACACGCACCACTAACTCAGACATTACAGATGCTGGGAGCAGCTACAGTTCCTGTTTTCAGCCTCGCAGATTTTATTTGCTTAAGGTTGTTGGTAACTGTTGCTTAGCGGAGGGGCACTGGCCCTGGAACAGCTCTCTACTCCAGGAACCAAAAGCCACATTATACGGAGGACATATCAAGGATCCTTAAAGCCAAATGGCACAGACGCTGCAGTCAGTTCTGCCCAGCAAACATTCAGATCCCCAGCGGACACAGTCCCACAGTTGATGTGATAATCACTGCAATGATGCACAAAAAGCTGCAACCTGCAACCGTTGAACTAGTTACTGACAGATTTCGTTTTGGATGTGAGTAATGCAACCAGTCAATTACAATGACTGGAATTAGACTCTGAGGATTAATAAAATCAGTTCCTTGATAGGATGAGGTACATTCCTGCTTCAGAAAGCTTTCCTGTCTCCCTTCGAAAGCAGCAAAAAACAGTTTGATTGTAAGCAGCGGCTGCTTTGCAACGGACGCTTGGCAAGATGGTGTCTGCACAGAGAATTGAATGCTTTTTACAATACTATGGAGGAAAGACACAAAAATCGACCTATTCAGTTAAAAAATCCTAGACACTGGCAATATGAAGTTAGCTCCTTTATGCTATTAAATACATAAAACTGCCTTACTGACAACCTTCCAAGATGGATCATAACCTCATGGCAAATCATTCTGCTTCCTAGAGTTAAGGTGTAAAATAATAATCATTTAAAAAAACACCACCACCACTTGGGCCTTACAAAGCAATTTTCATCCACAGACCTCAATACGCCTAACAAAGCAAGGCAAGCCATCTTATCCCAATCACATTGACAGGGGTACCGAAGTTGAAGAGACTTTTCCCAGGTCATTCAGCAGGTCCATCTCTCATCGGACTTGCACCTTGTACTGTCACTTACACCTGTACAAAATGCTACTGAAAGTGTAAGTGATGACACGGGGAGCAAGGCGGGGGGAATCAGGCCCAGCAAGTCAATAGCAGAATCAGGATTAGAAAACAGCTCTCTTGACTCCCCAAATCCATAATCAAATTACTCAATTACAGCTGCCTCATATTAGAAGACCAAAGCCTTCCAGGTGCTGTTACAGCCCCCAAGATATGTTGGCATACATTCATAGCCCTACCCACCCCACTGTAGTGAACCTGCCTGGAGGAAGTTGTCACTGCGCTAGCTAATGACGCCTGTGGATGAAGCTGCGTCCGCAGTATGTGAACAGATTCTGAATGAAATGGAAAGGAGAAAGCACCTGCTAACAGCAGCACCAAAACTTCCCATGGAGCAGATCCCTTATGGAAGAGGCTGGCATTGCAGGGAGAAGCATCTTATTCCAAGCCTATACGTGATAGTGACGCGTTCTGTATAGATGTCTAGATTAGACAGGTGCACAGATTGGATAGACTGATGCCACTTTTACCATAACATCCGTCAATATTTTCTTAATTTAATTAATTAAAAAAACACTTCAGGTTCTAAAGTGAAAAGTTAACATGTCACCAAGACAACTCGGAGCCTTTGGTAGCAGTGGCCCAAGAAAATTCACATGCTCATTTTCATTTGGCTGAAATAAAGGGCTTTTTTAAAAAAGGAAATTGATATTTGAAATATAAACACCAAAATATCAGAGGAACTCATTAACTCAGAGCCTTGGCAACCAAATGTATTCCCAGTACCCCCCCCCCCCCCACCTCTATGCATTACTGTATAGCATCACTCTCTATTTGTATGATGATGCCTTTGTTTTTACGTATGGGCAGACCTTGAGACATGATGAGCACTCACAAGTTCTGTTAAAACCAACGCATTGTGGGTGCTCAGTACCAATCAGGATCAAGCCCGTTAACTATCAGCTGTCTGGGACAGGGACAGTGACATAAGTGTATCCATAACTTATCACTATAAAGCAACCAGTATATGTGTGGTTTCAGAGTAGCAGCCGTGTTAGTCCGTATCCACAAAAAGAACAGGAGTACTTGTGGCACCTTAGAGACTAACAAATGTATTTGAGCATAAGTTTTCGTGAGCTACAGCTACATGCATCCAATGAAGTGAGCTGTAGCTCAGGAAAGCTTATGCTCAAATAAATTTGTTAGTCTCTAAGGTGCCACAAGTACTCCTGTTCTTTGTGCAGTATATGTGTGGTGTTATGCAAATCATTGCGTGTGTTCAGTCTCCAAAGGGTTAATGCAAACTATTTAGGAACAAGTCTTTTCTGTACAGTTTTTCCCCTTTAGGATACAACAAATAAATGCAGTCTTTGAGGGATGGAACTTTTTTATAAATTCAATGATATTGTCAAATCATCAGTATCAGTGGGAATTTTGCTTGAATGAAAGCTCAAGAGATGTGTTCTAATGTATCAGCCCTAAGGCAACTGTTTTAATGAAAGATCTTATTTGCTTTAACTTTCTGCATTATTGCACTAGAGCTCTTCTTAAAAAGAAGAGATGGGTTATGATCCTGCACATTTCCAATGCTCTCTCTCTCACACACTGATTAAAAGCTTGATATATTTTTTTTTCAAATCCTCAAACAAGGAGGTTTACTTCTGACAGCTGGTAAATTTTCCATATTTTTCCTAAGAGGGACGAGAGTTCTCTATGCAAAACAGACGCAAATAGGTTGATGTATTTCTCTGTTGTTTCCTCTATTAGTCTCCTCTGACAGCAACAATTGGCTTCCCAACCCCCCCGCCTGGTTTTCGATAAGTTTTAATATCTGCATGCACTAGCCAAAAACATCTGTCAGCGCTACCTTACTAGGGGTTAGGTTACAGGACTGTCAGGGCATCTTCAGACCCACAGAGAAAAGTTTCTGCACACAGAGACAGAGAGACCTTGAAATGCTGCAGTTTCCAATTGCTACAAACCCAAAAAGGCTGAAAACTCCCCCTCAGCCTCCCAGCAATTTCACAATCCCCCCATTTGTGAGGCAGAGAAATCAAAGGGATTGTCCAGAGCACTCCCTCACCTTTCGCTCTCGGAGATGGCAGCTCCCCTTTTCTGTCTTTATAGTCTCACTGCACCACCTCCAGTCTTCAGTCAGCTCTCTCAGAGCTGGGGATATCATTAGGCTCCAGCTAGATCAAAATCACAGAAAAAAACCACACCAATATCCAAGTTCCAGAAGACAATGGTAGTGTCCAGCTCTATGCAACGGGGCTCCAGGTTGGTTGCAGTTGTCTTACTGACAGAGAAAGGAACAATCCACCTGTACTCATGTTATTCACATCCAACAACACTATATTGAGTGGAGGAAGCATGAACCTCTGCTGATGACTTCATCTCATTAGCATGCTCTTGATAGTTTCCTCTGACTGTCTTTTACTGACTTTAGGGCTCCGCTAATCAAAATACTGTAGCACTTAACTATTTCCTGACTCCAGGGCTTTAAAATTAAAAGCCCTGTGAGGCAACAAAAGATGAACAGGAGCAGAAATTCTACACGCCACATGCATCAGACAGAGCCCCAGTCCAAGAGCAATAAATGGTATTGACGTTTGCAGTTAATTGTCACAATATATATTCTGAATAAGATCCAATTTTATCTTCTTAACAAAGGCAAAATGTTCCCCTGCAAAACCGATTTGTTGAATTGCACAGGACCTTTCAGATTGAATGACTGCAAAGATGCAAGCTGTTGCACTGTCCTGAGATGAAGAGCTTTTTTCTCCCTAAAGAAATACTTAAAAATTCTTTACTGAAAGAAATATCAGAGTGAGTGAACTAAGGGGTGCAGGTAGCTGATTCATTAGCCATTCACACTAAGAGACATAGGACTCAAAGGTCACCACTGCAATGGTGGTCTCAGACAATGCCTTATTCTTGTCCTTATTCCAGAAGTATCACTATCTGTGTATCATTATTTATGTGGCCTCCATCACCACAGCATCTGAGTACGTCACAAACATTACTCAGTTTATCCCTGGGAGTCATGAAAGTAACATTACTTCCATTTTACAGATGTGGAAACTGAGGCCCAGAGCAATCAAGTGACGTGGCCATGGTCACACCGGGCAGGATCTGACTCCGGGTCTCCCAAGTTTCAGTACAGTTCTTTTAACTGCTGTGTTTCCCCTCAGTTTGGTACCTGTCTCTGGGCTTGTCTGCACCACAGACACTACAGATACAGCATGCAGCTGCACCATTGCAGTGCATAGTGTAGCCACTTGCTGGAGCAAAGGAAGGTTCCCTCCCCCCAATCACTGTAGGAAATACACCCCCATGAGAGGTGGTAGCTAGGTCAAAGGAAGAATACCATAGCACCATCTGTAACAGGGCGGAGGACAGCTTAGCAACATCTCTCCCTAGCCACACAGGTAGGTCGACCTATCTTTTAGGTGTAGACCACGCCCAAGTCTCTACTTGAGGACAGCCTCAGAAGTGGAATTAGCAAGGGTAGGTAGAAAGAATCGGAGGTTAGAACTGTGTGCGTCTGTGTGCATTGGGAAGTTTGCTCGGAATTGGCTTCGTTTTAACAAGTGCCATTACAGCCTCCGCTCTGGGAACACTAAATGTCACCAGATTAATTTAATAGGATAGAAAAGAAAAGAAAAGAAAAGAAAAGAAAAGAAAAGAAAAGAAAAGAAAAGAAAAGAAAAGAAAAGAAAAGAAAAGAAAAGAAAAGAAAAAGGCAAACCCCTCCAGTGCTCTTATCCAATTAGTGCCCTATCGTTGCAACTGAGGAAACTGGCCCAAAAAGCTTTTAATAAAAGCCTGATGTGCAGTTTGATCACTGAGCAGAAAGCTGCAGTAGTCTGAGCAGCTGTGGGGTCTCACTGAACTGAAGGCCTGATTCATACACAACAAGATGAAGTCAAGAGTGTATGAGTCTCTGAACGTCAATTTCTTTACACAGGAGGTGACCTGCATTTTTTTCTACTGATTCACAAACTCAGCTGCACACATCCCTGTCTGTTAGACGCAGGGCTCGTCTATAGGAACGCTGGCTCCGCGGCAAGCGGAGATGTGAATTTACTCTGCCACGCCCTAAGGGTATGGCTACACAGCCCGTAGCAGCAAGTCTCCCAGCCTGGGTCAGTGAGTTCGCACTACTGCACTAAAAATAGCTGCATGGTCTTTGCCGGTTGGGCTATGAAGCCTAGGGAGGGGGGTGGCCTTCAGATCCCCAGTTCCATCCACAGCTGCACATTAAAAGTGCAGTCCACACAGTTATTTTTAGCATGGTAGTGTGAGCCCAAGTCTGTCGACCTGGGCTTGGAGGCTCCGTGCTGTGGGCTGCTGCTGGCTGTGAAGACTGTACCCTAAGGGGCAGAGTGGACTCTGAAGTTGTTCCCTAAAAGTTCCCTCGTGCAGTCATTTTCAACCTTTTTTCATTTGCGGACCTCTTAAAAATTTCAAATGGAAGTTCAGAGCCCTTTGGAAATCTTAGACATAGTCTGCAAACCCCCAGGGGCCTGTGGACCACAGGTTGAAAACCATTGTTCTATGGTAATGACAACCTTTCGCAGACCCCTCAGACACAGTCTGCTGATCCCCAGGGATCCGCAAACCACAGGTTGAAAACCACTGCCCTTGTGCCTTTTAATGTAATTCTGTTTCAAAGCCCTTACAGAGAGACCAATGGATAGGCCCAGGTCTAGAGCTGAATGAACCCTTTCATTCAACCCCAAACAAAATATTTTGTTCTGGTTTGGGATTTTTTAAAAATTAAATCTAGCTAAATTTCATTTCAAAACTATGTTCTGTTTTTGGAAAGTTGAAGGAGGATGGCTTCATTTGCATATGCAAAAAGCACTGATAGAGGCAATGTGATAACCATTCATAGAAGACAAATATGGTGTTGGGGCCTTCTCACCCCCAGCTCTCCTCTTCACTGCTATAGCTGTGGCATGTTGCTTTTCCCTCTTCAGAAAAAGTTGAAATGAAACTTTTTTGCATTTCCCCCATTTTTTCAGCCAAAACGATTTGATAGATTTGACCCAAATTCACAAAGAGTTGCAATCTACCTGAAATTGTGCTTTTTCAGCAAATAAACTATTGTCCAAAACATTTCACCCAGCTCTTTCTAGGACAACAGGGAGTTGGGGGCCCCTCTGGAAAAAAAAGGGAGCTGAAGTTATAACAACTGTTTTTTATTAATTATTCTTCTTCTCTGTTTTCTAAGACTTCCCTGAAAGGAAGCAGAGCCAAGCTCTAGCTGCAAAACGTCAGGCATGAACTGGAACAAGAAATCCTGTATTGGGCCACAGAGGTGCAGATTTCAAAGGAGGCGAGAGGTCTCGTGCACCTTGGAAGGCATTTAAAACTAGGGGTGGGTCAACTGCTTTGTGGAAAAGAGAAACCCGGCTGAAACCTGGCCCATTTTCACACCCAAGTGGAAATGGAACCTTTGTGGAGTGTCTGAAATGTTCAGAGAGGTGTTTCCATCCAGCCATACCACAAAGGAGGCTGTCCTTGTAGCATCTCCAGCTGGATTTCCTGTGGAATGACCCAACCACACGATGTGTCGTCAAGAGTCTCTTCTAAGGTGCTGAAGTCAACGGCGGCTGAGGGCCATTGATGCTTCTCAGGACGGGGACCCATTGAGCAGGGTCAGGGGTTGCTGATATCTTGGAGAACGTTCAGCTCAGCAGCAGAGCTTTGGGCTCCTTTGCCAAATGGAAGCCAAACTTGAACCCACTGAGGGTCCTTAAAGTGCTGCCCTTTCCCCGTCGGCGGCCCTGCCAGTAGGAACCTTACTGGTAGGGTGCCAATGGGGGAGGCAAAAGGGGTAGCGACATTAAAGCTGTCATTGCCCCTTTTGCCCCCCTCCGGGCTGCCGACAGGGGGAGTCAAAAGGGGCAGCTGCCCCAGGGGCCGGCCATTTAAAAGGGCCCGGGGCTCCTGGCCGCTGCTAACACGGCAGTGGTTGGAGCCCCAGACCCTTTTAAATCGCCGCTGGAGCCCCGGATGGTGGGGGCCAGGCAGCCCAGATGGGCTGGCTGGGGGAGGCTGACCCCCCCAGCCCTGCCCCTTCCACCTGAGGCCCCATCCCTTCCGCCCAAGGGCTGGCCCCCTTACCAGTAAGAATTTAATATTACTTTCACCCTTGGGTGGGTCACAGATGAAAGAGAGAGCTCCCTATGATTTCAAAACCAGCAATGCTGGCCAGGTCACAAATAACTTCTCCCGACCCTGCCCGCTCCCCCAAATACAGAAGAGAGAGAAAGCGACATACACACCAGAATATGGGGAGCTGAGCAAGGGCACCTCTTCTTTACTGATGAACATCAGCAACCGTGCCCTTTTGCCTTCCTCACCCCATCCCCCACCCTCTCCTCCTCTGGATTATACCACCCAGGAAAACAACAATTTCATAAAAAACACAACTTGGGAAAAATTTTAAAAATGCAGCAACATGTTTTCTTAAATAACAAACATACAGAAATGTTAACGAGATCATGCTATTCAATAGAGAATAATGGGGGGAAATGCTGAAATTGGCACAGCCTGCTTTTTATAACTCATAGCAAACCAAGAGAGATATAAAGGCCAGACTAGACTCAGATTCATAGATGTTATATGGCCAGGGGGGACCATTGCGGCCATCTAGTCTGACCTCTTTTGTGACACAGGCCAGAGAACTTCCCTGAATTAATTCTTGTTTGAACAGCAGCAGATCTTTTGGAAAAACATCCAATCTTGATTTAAAACCACCCTGTGCCAACCACTGGTAAGAAGCTGGTACTGGCCCGTACACACCCAACGTTGAAGTGCTACCGCGGCAGTGCTTTAATATCACTGCCCCTTTTGCATACCCCTCCCTGTCAACAGGGAGCGATGGGGGGAGATTGACAAAAGAAGCAGCTGCCCCAGGGGTGACGATTTAAAAGGGCCCGGGGCTCCCAGCCACCGCTACCGCGGCAGCAACCAGAGCCCTGGGCCCTTTTAAATCACCGCCGGAGCCCCGGGTGGCATGGGCCAGGCAGTGCAGATGGGCTGGCTGTGGGAGGCTGACTGCCCCACCCCTTCTGCCCGATGCCCCGCCCCTTCTGGGGGCCCAGAGCTGGGCCCCTGTACCAGTAAGAGTTTAATATTTCTTTCACCCCTGCAACCCTCCAAATCAGAAAGAGCCATTTACTTAAGCAGCAAAACATCTTCTCATATGAATGAAAAGGCTGAATTACTTAACAAGCAATGAACATCGCTGTACATACCGGCCGCCACCTCCCACAGACCCCATTGGCCTGCAGCGGCAAACTGCGGCCAGTGGGAGCCGCGATCGGCCGAACCTGCAGACGTGGCAGGTAAACAAACTGGCCCAGCCCACCAGGGGCTTCCCCTGAACAAGAGGCGTCCCAAGTTTGGGAAACACTGGTCTATGGTAAACAGATCGGAGACGCTTGTTCGACAGCAACTTTTACGTTTGTCCACCGGCAAGTTGTAGCTCAGATTTGTGGTCACAAACTGCATTTGCAAAGTTAGAGTTGTGGGCCTGTAAATATTTGGCCACTCAAAACTGCATGTGCAAACACGTGGCCAAGCATTTTGGAAGCTGGCTTGATGTGTCTTTCCTTTTCCCCACCCACTGCTGCAAACTTTGCTCAGGCTACTTGTTGACTAGCTTCCAGTGCTCTCTTGCTCTCTCTCAACGGCCATCCCGTCTTTCTGGGACACATGACTACAACACGTCTGTTTCCTCCTCTCGCCTTGGCAGAAGGGCAGCCAGGGCCGCAGAAGAACCCACAACAGGCCCTGTGCTCTGTCCAGCAGCACTGCCAGGGGCCAAGCCAAAGCCGGATGGTTGCCGTTTGGGAAGGGCTTCCCACCTCTCTACGTCTGAACCAGGTCCCTCCCTGGCAAATGTGTCACGAGAACGCTTTCAGTGTTCCGTTCTCAGCTGCGGCCACGTGCTGGGAACGCACAGTCTACCCCACCCCCCATCTCCCCAGAATGGCTGGGTTATTGGTGGTAGCCAGCAGCTGGCAAGCAGGGCATATATTAGGGTTGAGTATTTAATGTTGCCACCATTCATGGAAAAAACAGACAGGCACATCACACTACGCCCATGAGAGCCGGAGGTAAATGCCAGCAAGTGGCACTTACTAACGAGGGGAGGAAAGAACAGTGTGTGGGTCGCAAAGCTGCATAGTGCTATTTTAACAGGCTCTGATTTAATGGACATATTGTACTGATTTCCCGGGCTCCTCTGAATGCCTCCTGTTTGTTTACTGAGAGAACAGCCGTCACTTGGAAATCCACCACAGACAGCAGAATCCCACCCTGTGCTGCACTGTTTCCGCCCTCTCTCCCTCCACTCCTCATCCCCCTTCTGACAGCTTTGCCCCCGTGACATCTAGCTGAGTGTCCCCTCACCCTACTGCACGCACATGCCGGCCACGTGATGCCCATTTGTGAAGGCTCCAAACAAGATGTCATCATGAAACCGGGTGTGCACATTGCAGCGTGACTCTGAAACGTGGCTGGCAAACAACTGCAAAAAGCATGTTTGGCTTCCAGCACAGAGAGAATGGAGATGGTGGAAGGGAGGGAGGGAAATTAGGGCAGAACAGAAAACAGCAGAGTAATTTGGAACCAGCTCATAAAGTCAGCAAACAGACCAGGGAGGTTCAACTGAACAAGATGGAGCCGCTTCAGACTCTGTATAGGGCACAAGAGTAATGTGAGACTCTAATCAACATCTGTGGTTATGTGTGTGATAGCGGAGACATGGCCTAAGACCTGCTGTTGCTGCAAAACCTACCTCCCACGTCCCTTTCAAAGAACAGTACTCTCTTTCCCAGTATAAACAATTGGTCCTGATTCTCCACTGCCTTGCATCTCAGGCATTCACCCTAACTCGCTCTGGGCGGTCATCATTCATCTAATTTAGCTTGCGAGCAGGTTGGTTGGGAATTTGCTGACAAAACGTGCTTTCATCGGACACTGACGATTTGTTGAAACCAGAACTGTTCACGCGAAGGAGTAGGTTTTGACAAATTATTTTGGACTCAATAAACTTTTGATGAACAAAACGTCTGAACATTTTCTAAATAAAATATTCCATTTTCCGGTTTGAAGTAAGTTTTTCTTTTGAAATTTACGCTAATTATCATTTTAAAAAAATGCTTGAAACCTGAACAAAACATTTTAAAATGATGAAATATTTCTATTGCCCCCCCCAATAACTTTGGGGGGGGTGTTAGTTTGTGAAAATGTTCAATCCTTGGACTTTTTGTCCTGATTTGGGATGGATTTTTCAAAAAATTTCTCAAATATTTTTGTGGAAAGGGAAACCTGTTTCCCACCCAGCTGTACTTGTAATGCCTTGTGACGAGGACTTGGCCTTCCCCCTTCCCCTGTGTAGAGCCATGCACACTTCTGGCACTACATAAATAAAAACAACAATACAGAAGGGGTAAGATCTTTGCAAAGGTACAAGAGGTACCAGGAGTTTCAAGGAGACATTATTCCTGCTAATGTCCCCTTACTGGTGAATTCCAGGAAAATCTCCATTAAAAAAAGTCAGGTGACCATCCTAGGAGGGGCCAGATCCTCAGCCAGTGTAAATGACTTCCACAGAGCTACACCAGCTGAAAATGTGTCCTGGCATTTCTAGTGCAACTGGAAATGGGGCTTTCATTTACATATATTTGGCAGCATCTCCCATTAAAAACCCAGGTAAAAATACTCCAGAGTCAAAATAAACATAGGTGGAGTTGTATTTCTCCATTGATGCAATGCAACTAGTGAACAGGGACTCAACCCTGACTGCTGGCAGATGCTAACACCCTCATGGCCTGGAATCCATGCACTCTAGTTCCATGCCTGGTAACTCCAAAAGTCAGACAAGAACTTTAGATGCCAGAAGCTGGGACTGGAAGACATGGGATGGATTACTCAATACACTGTTCTGGTCATTCCCTCTGACACATCTGGCACTGGCGGAAGACAGGATACTGGGCTAGATGGACACATTGGTCTGACCCAATATGGCCTCTCTGATATTCTGACCTTTCAGTTCCCATTGTCACACACATTATCCATCCTCCCCTTCCCACCACTAACACGAATCCAGGAGGAGCAGTTCTGGCAGTGACTAACTTCTTACCACATGTGAAAGAGCCCAGAAGGAGGGGATCTGGATTGAGTCCCTGACCCCAGGATTCACATCAGTTGTGATTCATAGAGCAGGGGATCACCCAGGCAGTCACTCTGTGTTTCAAAAACAATCCTCTCTGAAGAGGGCTCAATAACCAACATGTGACTCCAACCTTAGTGCAGTCGTGAGCCAGAGAAACCATCAGCATCAAAGACACAATCTCTATGTTCAGTAATTCAGGGCAGCAGAGGGACTGAACAGCCCGCAGAGTGGGGCAGAAAGCTTTTTGATGCTACGTTCTTTGGACTTCAGCTTGGCTGATACCATCCCTGCAGGGTGGGGAGGAAGGCAACAGAAGAGGCCGATCCCAGCAGCAGGGGGCGAACAGAGTGCAGTGCAGATGCCTTAAACAGCTGTCTTGGAAGCAAACACCCCGATGGGAAATATTGCCAAACTGCTTCAGAGGTGAAGATACGGCACTTGTCTCCCAAAAGGAAACAAGCTCAGAGAAGAGACAGATTCAATCCATTATTATATTGCTGCTGTTGTCTGCAGCCTCTGCTAACACTTCAGAGTGGCAGAGAGAAGAAGGGATTTTACCCGCTGTCCAACAAGGCCGAGCAGACTGTCGGGACCACCTGGACCTGCATGCCACTTTGCTGCACATCTGACAGCTCTCTTGAGATGGTGCTAGGAGGAAAAAGCAGGTAAAGGCATAGCCTCTTTCTAAAAGTGAGCTCTTGGATTGCACCCAGTCGGGTACAGATGACACAACATTATGTATGAAACCAGCTGGGCAGCAAATCACATGAGAGATTTTAAGCTGCATGGGTAGAAATTGAAAATATCCAATATCCAAGTGAGAGAGAACGCGGGAGCAAGGAGGAGGTTGCACAAACGCATTGGGACAACAGGAGTCAGACAGAACGTCATAGTCACGATTATCAGCTTTCACAACTCCTCAATATTTCCCTAATGCAGAGGTCCCTGCACTTCACCCCACATCCCAGCCCCTGCCCCATTTGCTTAGTCAGCAGATGGGGAATTCCCTCAGCATAAGGGAAGCCCTAGAGGTATAGAGCTGGCTATGGCACACCTCTCCCACTAGCCCAGAAATAGGAGCTGTACTGGAAGGTTGGCCAAAGCTCTGCTGCACTACAGCAAAAATCCCTGGCTGCTGGAATGAGCCCTTGAGGAAAGCTGCAGCCGGCACAAGTTAGTGCATCCCTTAGGTCAGAGACCAAATGTACACCTGGACCATCTCCAGTTGAGGGGAGGAGGCCCCCGCCACCCAGTCCCATTCATCACTGCCAACAGACCACTCCCACGCAGTCACAATAGCTTTGAGATCCCTGTGACAGTCGCTTATATTGGGAAATAGGCCTTGGCAAGTTCTGAATGCATTTCTCACTGTCTTTTTGGCATTCGACCCTTGTCCTTTTTGCATTAACCTGCACGCTACCGAGAGGTAATCTGGGAATCCAGTTCCCACAGGGTAACAAGTGGTTATAAGTGACTCTTGGTTCGCATGCCCACGTGGTGCTCACTCCCTTCCAGAGCACAGCATGGATTCCTCTTGTCTCTGGCTTGGCCTTTCCTCCCTGTAGCAAATGGGCAATGTTTCCCCACTCTCTACACCTGCCAATCAAACTGAAGGAGCCATGCTTGTGACCGAAATAACGCGAGACCAGCTGCTGCACTGCTCCAGGGGCCTTTGGGGGTGTGAGAGAGAGAGGGAATGCAGCCCATTCGCTCTAGGGAGGGGAGCCAGTATCATGAGAATCAAGGCCACATCTAGAAAATAAAGCATGCCCCCAGGGAGGAATAGTTTATTCTTTTAAAATAAATCAGTTTTGCCATTTTTAAATTAAATAATGGCAGATTTTTTCACCAAAGATAGCAAGCTGCCTAATTTCCAGGGGTGGGTATCCTCCTTCCTCTTCTTCCCTCCTCATTACAGAAATGGAAAAGAAGGGCTACGTTATTTTTTATTAATGACATCTGCTGGGGATATCGTGCCAGTGTATTTCATTGGGTGTTCAGGACTCAGACACCGACAAGTTGCTGTTTAACAGCCGTGAACTGAAACAGCATCCTGGGTAATCAAATGCAAATCGGCAAACCACGTGTCAATAGTAATTGGCATTTCCCCCTCCTCATAAAATGAGAGATCTGTTTTTAAAGAAAAAGAATAACTGAGTTCGGTCTGAAAACCATCAGCCCGTCCCTTAGCCACACATTTGTAACACAGGGAAGCTTGGAGCTAGTATAGTTTATGCAGAGCAGTGCTGGAAGCACCATCACTTGGAACATTCCAGGTGGAGCTAGGTTTGATACAAGAACTCAAATAGAACAGAACAGGAACTGTGCACCTTTGAAAATCAGACCGTGCCAGAGAGCCAGCTGGCCAGGTGGAGGTCTGATTTCAAACAGAGAGTGAAGTAAGAAAGAATTAAATGATTATTTGCCTCTTGAGAGGACTGCAGCTGAAAGGTTCATGGGGGATGTACCTTTCAGTGGAGAGGTGGTTGTTTGGAGCACAAAAAGAGAGCTCTGGGAGCTGCCACAGTATAACTGCAGCTGGGGAGAAGACATGAAGCAGAGCAAAGAACACAAAGGTGCAGTTAGGATCACGGCTTATGCCTGTGAATTATCTCCTGAATTGTCAATAATGATGGTAGTCTAGTAACTTCCAATCGTATAACATCTTTGCATCCCCAATGATCTCAAACTACCTGGGGGATTTAAATATACAGTCTATGGCCTGCATCCTCTAAGCGCTTAGGCACATGCTGAACTTCAAGCATGTGAGTGACCTCACTGACTTCAGCAAGACCACTCAAGTGCTTAATGCTAAGTACATACCTAAGGGTTCGCAGGATGAGGGTTGATCCTGAGAGACACAATGATTCAGGGTTTAGCACTGAATTTAAATTCTAGGAATCTTTGATGTGCTCTATGGGCTATTGACATCTCTGAAATGCAGACAACAGCACTATAGAACACATTCAGGTCAGGCAGGGAAAACTGATATTCCCTCCTGGTGAAACTGCTGGTGGACAGTAATCAGTCCGTTTGGAATTTGACCAGGACCTGGGTTATCAACCCATCTCCTGCTAAAAGTGTCTGCGATCAGGATGGTGGATCATACATCACATCTGACATGTGGATTCTCAGATCTGCTCACAAAGTTTAAAGCAAAAGGGACGGTGGTGCCAGGTAGCACCTAATTCAGCCAAGCACTTAAGCTTGTACATAATTTTAAACATGTATTTCCACCTAAGTTAATAGGCCGACCCGTGGGTTTGGTGGTTTGGGGCGTTGGTGACAATACTCTTAGATCTGAGCCAACTCTGCTAGTCCATGTATCGCACAAAGCTTCATGTGGTCGCAACTCAGTTCTGAGCACTAGGAGCATGTCTACACTTGAAACGCCACCACGGCTCAGCTGCAGCACAGACACTCACTACAGCGACAGGAGGGGTTTTCCCATTGGCGTAGAGAACCCACCTCCCAAAGAGGCAGTAGCTAGGTTGAGGGAAGAATTCAGTCCTAGCGGCTCTCAGGGTCCTTGCTGCCCTGGGGAATAACCTAACCCACCCTTCCCCTGTGGGACAAGCAATATTCCAGATGGCTGTACACAGTGGCTCTTTGTCAGGGCGTCAGATTCCTGCATCTCAGAGCACCACATCATAGGCTCCTATAGAACCTGGATGGAATCAGATTTTGGGGCAGAGCCATGGCTCAGTGTTGTTTTTTTTTTTAAATTTGAGCTGGGCTTCTTCTCAGTCCTTTCTGGCGGCTTTTTATGCATACTACTGTTAAAAACAAAGGAAATGACATTGAAAAAAAACAACCCTCCAATGTTAAAACAGCTTTAAGGCTCTGACTTTAACTGACACCTATACTCATAACATGCATGTTGCCAGTGTGTGAATCATGCACAGTTTATCAGCCAACATGGGAGATTTGCATTATGCAGACCGCAGCAGTTCAAGTCCTTTGGTGTGCCTGTAGAATACTCTTGGCCTTTTTCCCCCTCTGGTGGTATAATTTCATTAAAAAGCCTTCAACTATTGTAGCCCTCCTAAGGAATTAAAACAAAACAAAACAGTATTTCATATGGCTGGCGTATGCTGAAAAGAAGGAATCTTCCAGAAAAAACGTCTTCCAAAAATGTGTGTGATCACTCACCCACCAACAGCACTAAGGTGAAAGATTTCAGTTATTGGCTGATTAACCACAAAGGCAAAAGGAATTTGATGATTTCTAGAATTTGCATCTTGGTCCATTGAGTTCAGAATCCATAAGAGCTATTTGTGTGATCCTGGCGCTACAGGACGTTTCCCTGCTAGAAACATTTCCCCCCGTGTGGCATGCAGCCCTCTGTCAATAAATTCCTCGTGCAATGCAAACTGCTTTTAGTTCCCTTTTCTGACTATCTATGAAGTACACAAGCCCAGACTTCCTCAGCGCTGCCAGACCCAAACCTGAGGGCTGGTTCTGGCAAAATCACTTCATTCTGGCCCAGTTAAATGGCCATTTTCTCCATGTTTCCCTTCATTCGTGCACTCCACTCACATGCAGAGTCTCTTCTGGCTGGAAGTGTGAACAAATGGCCCCATTCTGGGTTGATGCTGTGGTGTTGATTGAAGCTGATGTCAGGAAGGCTGAGAGAGCAGACGGGCTTGTGAACGCTTGATGAGCAACTCTCCGGGAGGTTGGATAAAGTGCTTTTCCCTGCTCATCTCCACTATCATGTCCTCCCTCCTTTGCCCCGAAAAGACAGCCCTTGAATCCAGAATGCTTCCAAACTTCTGAGGTCTCCACACCCTCAAGTCCTCCCTCTCCAAAGAGATCCTTCTCTTTGACCGGAACCCTTGCCAGCAATACAATTAGGACAGAGAGGTGGGGGGGGAGGGGTATGGTCAGTTCCCTTTTACAAACAGAACACACCTTGGATCATGCTTGGCAGAGTCCCTTATAAATGGCTAGATTCAGATCAATTCAAAGTACTATTTGAAACTCAGGCCAGTTCCCATGCTCTCTGCTGCCTGGTTATTATATGTTCAATGGACTCATCCCTTCCAGAGCTCCTCCTTGCCAGAGGCTACATGTACCATGGAATTCTCTGAAGACCCAGTCAACCCCAGGGAGTAAAAGTCCCAGAAACATACCTGAGACTTATGAGACAACACCATATTCTGCAGCCAAATTGCAAGGCACTGCTGCAACTCCTTTTATTTTTCCCCAGTTACAAACCCATGAGACACAAACACAACAAGAAGCATGCAGTGAGAAAAAGATCAGGCCTTCTAAGCCTTTGACAATCGCCAGATTGTCGTCTTGTTGATTACGCTGCTGCTGACAGCCCCACATCTGTATATGTGTATCATACATACCTGGGACACAGCTAATCGCCATAAAATCATACACTCACTGTAATCTTCGCAGGTACGATAGAAATGTTAGAACAACATTTGGCAGATATTTACGGTAGTACATTCTGTCAAATGTTTTCTGCATTCTTTAGTGACTACAATGAGATTAGTGCCACAACCACCTCGTGAGGTTAGAATTATCTCCATTTTACATGATGAGTTCCAGATAGAGATAAAGGATATGATTTTCAGAACTGTCCATAAACAAAATGTGCATGCAAACTTCATGGCAGATTTGCACGTTGTGTGATTGCATGTGCAAATAACGTATAGAAGATCTGCATGCATGAATGCACATGCAAATTGGGCTTGCAGTTTTGGGTGTGTTTTTGAACTTGCACTGAAAGTCTGCCCCTAGGTATCTTGCTCCAGGTCACATGGAGTCTCTATGGAAGCAGTGGATATAGAACCTCCCAGGGCTATGGGCTAACCACAAGCTCATTATTATTATTTATTACCTGTTTTATCATCGCACTTAGGGGCACAAGTCAAGGAGCACAAGGACCATTGTGCTGGACGATGTACAAACACAGAACAAAATGACAGTCACCATTCTTTTTACAGAATCTGGTCGCCAGCAAACCAGACGCAATAAGGAACAGCTCTGGGATGTTAGCGAAAGGCCTGATGAATAGGCAAACAAACCATTTAAGTGCGATAAGAAACATCACCCTAGAAAAATTGTCTACCGGGATGCATGCTGCCTCCACCCGAAATCCAGGCATGCACCTATCAGATCCAGTTGCCATAAGTGTCAACAGGAGCAGATGAGACTCTGCATTTCCCAATGCCGTGAAGACAGGGAGAGGTTGATGTGCGGTCAGGAGAGCTTTGAAAGCCAGAGATGAATTTTCCTAAGCACAAGGACTAAAAACTGGAAAGTCTCAGCTCAGAAGGGTAGGTAATTCCACGAAGTGTGAGAGCTGCTGTCATCAATGGCTCCCAGCCAAACTGTTCCTTTATAGTCTGCGTGCCATTGAACTTTCTAATGGCCTGTGGCTATGTATTTTCATTTGAACATCTTCTGCGTGGGCCATTGTTTCCAATCACACCTGCGCTAGTTCCCCCTACCCTAAAGGCTTTCACAACTAGTCTTGGCATGTGGGATTTTTAGCAGCTTGACACACGCCAAGCCTGAGAAAGCAGAGCGATAAACCCAAGGTCATGAAAGAATTTTAACTCCATGACTTGCTAGGAGGCAATTTTGATATCTAACTTATGGCGTCATGCACACAGAGCACGGGAGTTAGACGTACACTGAACATAGGCAGCTGATCATTAGGAGCTACAGAAAATACAAAAGTATTGGTTTGTTTTTTTAAGCTCCATATTCGTTGAGCCATCACAGACATACATTTGCCTATCATGTCCTATATTGTCAGTCCAAAAATCATGAGTTAGATCCCCCCAAAATCACAAGATTGGCTTAAAAATCATGAGATTTTTTAAAAAAAACAACAAATTGGGGTTCTTTTATTTGCTCTCTTATTTCTGAGCCTTTAGGAGGCACATTTTTCAAGCTTTTAGTCACAAAAAGGAGGGCTAAAAATGATTTTTTTTAAAACAGAAGCTGAGATTCCACATAAATCACTTGACTCCAGGAGCTGGGGCTTTAAGCAAAAACACCAAGGATCATGAGACTCCTGATAAAACTTCAAGAGCTATCAATACTGCCTGTATGTTTCAGGGTATGAAATGTTCTCTTCTACATTCATTGTTACCTATTGTGTTAAAGTCTAGAAGCCCCAAATAGATTAAGGCTACAAGTGTTAGATGCTGTACAGAAGAGACAATCCACACACCAGGCTTCAAAAAGTTTGTCATATAAGTCATTTGAATAGCCAGCAGATGCACCCAAATCCAAAAAAATGATACACGGCGGAGGAGAGGGGTCCAATCCTGGTTAGTCACCTATAGCTGGTAGGTCTCAGTCCATTCCCTGGTGGGTAGATTTTCATGTCACAACCACCACCATTATGATTTCCCCTTGTAGGCAGGCTCAGAAGCCAGAAATGATTGCCCACACCTTTTGTCCCCTAGAGGACATATTGGTGGGGACAATGCATAGAAGCTGGCACCACCTCCCTTCATGCTGTATCTGTTTTGAGGCTTTCAGGGATTTCACTTCCAGAGCTGTCAATCAAGTACCTATCACTGGTGCTATATTCATGCCAACAAATAATAAACCCCTTTTCATGCTCTCCAGTCAGAAATCTGTGAGACGAGCTCTGTCACTCCGGCTTAACCTCCGCCTTTCATACTACCCTCCCTTCCAAAAATAATGGAAACAGGAGAAGCAGGAACTTTCCTATGTTATTTCCAGCTTTGCCCCCTTGCCAGAGTATTATATTATTACATGAATGTGTAAATTCAAGATCAGTTCCTGATTTTAAAAAAAGAACAGAAAAAAAAACCCCACACACAGAAAGGGAAAAAGCAGAAACAGCAGAAGCTCCAGCTCAGCCTTTGGCAAAGAACATTGCAAAGTGGGGCGAAGTGAAACCATACTATTTACAGGTCCAAATCTGGTCAAGTGCTGACTGACCACACCCCAAGAGATTCAGGTTCTCAACCCCACTCAGGATTGGGTCTTGCACAAACAGCACTACACTGAATATTCACCCGCTATTCTACGGTACTGCAGGCCCCTGACTGTTGACACATTTGCCTGGGTCACAGGTTTCAAAACATTCGCAACATAAGATGAGAACCCTCCTGAGTTGTTTCTTCTTAATGGACTTCAGTACCATAGGACCTTCGTGCTATGCATCAGCACATTTGACTTATCCAAGCTGTGCTGCACTCAGCATCATGACAACATGGTTTCCTCTTGGGTAGAATGAGGATTTGAGCGTGGTTTCTTTGAGGGCAGGGTTATTTTTGATCTTTTGGGAATCAAGATCAAGGTACATACACGTCTGATCAGATTTTTTTCCTTCCATTAAAAGAACATAGAAGTAGCCAAATGGATTCTTTTGAAATAGCAACCGTAGCCTCAAGAGACAGAATTTCCACCCATAAAGCGCTCATTCAAATTGCATATGGGTTCAGTTCTATGACGGCTGGACCTCCGTGTGAAAAATCTGAAATAGTAAATAGCAAGCAGAATCTTGCCTTTGTATGGCACTTTCTATCCCAAAACAATTCCAAAACTCTATAGAGACTTACACTGCTATACAAACTATTACACCCTCCCCGCCATGTGGAATAACATAAAGGTTGCAAAGTTGAGCACTCAAAATGTAGGTAATGCCAGAATTAAAGTTGCCCATGCAATTATGATTTGGCCCCCTTCTGTATATGCATTATGGTATCAATTCCCTCTGTTACCCTTCCTCCATCCCTCCTTCCCACAGGTGTGCTCTTTTCCCCTGTGCAATTTGGGCCTCTATCCTGCCAGGGCACCAGCGGCAGTACCATGGAGAGTACAGAAGGAGTAGCCTTCCTGGTCCACTCCTGTGCCCAGTGCTGCCACAGCTCCCAGCAGCTGGGCGGAGCAACTGCTGGAAATATTCTCTACTTGGAGTAGGCCTGATACAGGCCTATAAATAGGATCAGTGACATGCAGCAATGTTACAACTGCAAGTGGAGGGGAAATCAGCCATGACTGCAACCGTTCTGCTCAAAATGCAAACAGATTTTTCCGAAACTTTTAAGAACAAAGATTCCAACTCTCCCAGTTTTAAAATGGACCACTGACTTCAGTGGAACCGCTGATACATCTGCATATAATTTAGGTAACAGGGTCACAGTCTGTTTGAGGATAGGTCCATCAAAGGCTATTAGCCAAGATGGTCAGGGACGCAAGCCCATGCTCTGGGTGTCCCAAAACTTCTGACTACTAGAAACTGGGACGGGATCATTCGATAAACTGCCCTGTTCGGTTCACTACCTCCGAAGCATCTGGCACCAGCCACTGTTGGAAGACAGGATACTGGGCTAGGTGGGCCATTGATCTGACCCTTTATGGCCATTCTGATGTAAATACTCTTTGTAGCCAGGAGACTTTGGCGTTAGTAAAGGAGAGATGAATTTTATTTTCTTTCTAAGAAATAGCAGAATGTCATTTTTGCTCTACATCATCTTATGTCTTAAAAGTTGTTCTCAACAATTGCCTAGTAACAAATGCCAACTCCTAGAAATGGATTTCAAGCAATTCTGGCTCAGGAGTATTATTACATTAATTATATACCAGAATAAGAGCACTAAAGAAATATGCCTTTCAAAACCTCAGGATATTCTAGTGAGATGATGGTGCCACTAACATTAAAGGGACAGATTCTGATCTCACACTGGTGTGAATCAAGAGACATGGTAGATTCTCCATTGCTTGCAGTCTCTAAATCAGGAGCGGATATCTTTCTAAATAATATGCTATAGCTCAAACACAAATTATGGGCTTGCTGCAGAAATGAATGGATAAGGTTCCATGGGCTGTGTTATGCATGAGTTCAAACTAGATGACACAATGGTCCCTTCTGACCCTAAAAAACAATGAATCCGTAACCCAGTTGAAATCAATGGAATTATACCGCCGTAAAACTGATATAAGCAAGACCAGGTTAAAGGGCCTGATATGACTCTTTACTTTGAAGAAGTGTTTTTAACTCAGCCATGAAACATCTGTTCCCATGTGAAAATTGAAGGTGTTTGTTTTTAAATATGGAGAGACTGGAATAAAAATATGTTTGTCCATTTTAAAATTCTGTAGAATGTAAAACCAGGATAACAATACTCCTTTTTTGCAAAGTACCTTTGCAATTCTGGCCCCTGCTCTGCTGCTTAACTTGTATTTCTCCCATCCACTGTACATGTCATCACATCCTCAAGAAAAGACTAGAGGAGACACCACAGAAGATGCTTGAGAGGCAGAAGGAAATCATTTCAAGGACTTGAAGGAGAACCTGGGAGAAGAATAAGAAGAAAGGACTGACCCAGGACTCCGAGGGGAGAACAGGTGGATAGGATGAAGTGCTAAGAGTGGCACTGTCGATGGTCTGTGTGTGTGTGCGCGCACGCGCACTCTGGAAGCAACATGAATGGAATAAGCCTAACGATAATATACTATGCCAGATTCTAGTGTCAGTTACAAGTGTCTAAATCTAGATTAACTCCATGAAAATCAGATCAGCATAATGGAGAACAGATCTGCCCCTTAGCCCTTTTTGTATTCAAAGTGCTTTGGAAACTTTACT
Organism: Dermochelys coriacea; assembly: GCF_009764565.3. Lineage (NCBI taxonomy): Eukaryota > Metazoa > Chordata > Testudines > Dermochelyidae > Dermochelys > Dermochelys coriacea. Next base: position 39,033,121 of record NC_050079.1, on the reverse strand, counting down.
TAAACCACTGTCGAAAAATAACACAGTTGCACATACAAAATGCACCTGGTGTATTAAACATTTCTTTTGGATAAAAAGAAAGGGAAAATATCAGTAACCCAAAGCCTGGCATGATGGTGCTGCTGGCATCTGACCTCTTTAACACACTCATACACAGGGTTCCCAGGCAGATGGTTGATATATTAAGAGGCAAATAGGTGAGTGGATGTCACTTGTAAAAGATCATCCATTTCCTATACAGAAACCTCAGTGTGCACTTTTAACTACGCCTCAGCTGAAGTGGAAATCCAGTTTTCGATAGCGGCAACTGGAGCCCTGAAACAGGCTGGCACGTGTTACGCTTAATGGAGTTCACAAGTGAGGGTACGAGACCACAGTGAGAAGCCGCGAAAGCAATGGTTAGTAAACTGTCTGAGCTTCTGAGAATATACCAGCAGACCACACTCACGTTTTACTAGGGTGAGCTGTTACAGAGGGAGTGGCGCAAAACAGCAGCAGTGTCTGTTTCTTTCTCTAAAAATGGCTAACTTTTTGTTTTGTGGAGGTGACATTTGATGTAGCACATGGAAGGCTCTGCATGGCCAAACCTGGATCCCAGATTTGTAAGTTATCACACCAGACTACGGTTTAAAAGCAACACTAGCACTGTTGTTGCTAGGCTTAAGATTCAGAGATGAGTGGCCTCAAGGCTGTCTCATGTGTTTTATTAACGAGTCTTTTAAAAAAAAATCTAATTTTTGCTGCAGAACTGACTGTCCACAAAAACAAAGAACTAGGCGGAATACAGTGCACCCGGTGGCACATGGAACTGAAATGGTGCCAGCTCATTACAGCAAAAAATAACTAGCCAGGGCCATATACTAGGAGAGGAGTCACCCAACTGGAAACTGAGTGTGTCCCACCTTGGCAATAGGAGATTTGCATAATGCCCAGGCCCAAATATGATATATGTGTCCATAGACTCTAGTGGGAAAAAGTCAAATAGTTAGGCGTTCTGGTTGGAGGCAAACTTGTGCTCATTCACTGTGATTCTACATAAACTGGGGGGCACTCAAGCCAGGACTATTAGCCTTGCTAGAAACACTGAATTCATCCACATTTTTGTAAACAGGAAAGCAGACAAACATTTATTTCCTAACAGAAATATGCAATCGGATTTCCTAAAGCCTGGAAAAGCCACCCAGGAATTTGACACATATTAAAAGTGGCAGGAACTGAGGCCAGGAGATGGGAGAAAGCAAAATAACCATTAATATCCTGACAAAGAGCAGCTGTGTGAGAACCCTGTCAAATTGGGGGAGGAGGAAACCCTGAGCCCAATCTCACTTTTCCTTCCATTCCCCTAACGTTCCCAGGTAGCAAAAGGAAAGCATCGAGGCTCACAAACTGTTAAACTGTTACATGTACCGAACACACCAGACTGGAGGGGTGTATTGTTAGACTATTCACTGAGCTAAAGCAGGCCAGATTCTTGCTACCAAAAGACTTCACCGAAGGCATGTGGTCTAGTTGCTACAGCAGGGGGCTGGGAGTTATGGACCCCTGGCCTTTGTTCCTGACTTTGCCAGTGAATCTCCATGTAGCCTGGGACAAGATGCTTACCCTCTCTGTCTCATTCTCCCCATTTTACAATGACCATTAAAATAATTAATGATTTTACAGCCCACTGAGACCCTGGGAGGGCATACGCTATGAAGCGCCAGCCGTTTATTATTAAGACAAGAGGCCCCTGCACAGACAGTGTCAATATCTGTACCATTTAGAAAGACAAGGCCATATTTGTCCCTGATGTAACTGTACTGCAGCTAGGGTGACCAGATAGCAAGTGTAAAAAATCAGGACACTTTTTTTTTTGCAGGGGGCGAGGGAGTGCCTAGTTGTGTATATAAGACAAAACCCCTAATATCAGGACTATCCTGATAACATCAGGATGTCTGGTCACCCTAACTGCAGCAGTTCCAGAAAAGATGAACTCTGTCCACAGACAGTCAGGGCACAGACAGTCTGCTACTCACATCAAGGACTTGCAAACAATAGCAGCTGGAGTTACGAAAATAGCAGCCGGAGTTACGAAAATACCACTGAAAGTGCTGATCTCAGATAGGAGGGATAAATAGGAAAAGCAGAAAAGGAAGAAAAGAGGCAGAGACAGTGGTACCACATAAGAAGGCAATTATTGACACAAAAGGAGGATGGATCTGGGCTCCCCCGAGAGCTCTCCTTGTGGAAATGAAGCAATAGAGAGACGACACTTCACAAGGCCCTTTATTCATCCTCTAAAATTTTGGCACCATATTTTCTCCCCCCGCCATTTTTTAAGTAGCCATTTCAGACACTGAAGCTGCCATCAGAGCTGGAAAATGGGTGTTTGCTTACAGATGCAGCTGCTAAGTCTCTTTACCTTTTCTAAACTTTTATTAATTTGTGATGTGAATTAAAAAGCTAAACAAAATATAAGGTGAAGTGATACAAGATAGAAGAACTCACCAGGGGATTGTATTCTGATGTATCAGAGCTGATTGACCTTCCAAGAAACCTGGCTCCAATATACAACCATTTGCCCAACAGATGGGCAATTAAAACCAAATTCACTCTTCTACTTGGAATTCCAATTAATGGATTGAGCCATCTGGTCTCAATAGACTGATCAGAAGCAGCACACTCAGAATTGCAGTAATTTTTGACAGGTTTCAGAGTAGCAGCCGTATTAGTCTGTATCCGCAAAAAGAAAAGGAGGACTTGTGGCACCTTAGAGACTAACACATTTATTTGAGCATAAGCTTTCGTGAGCTACCAAAATCTTATGCTCAAATAAATGTGTTAGTCTCTAAGGTGCCACAAGTACTCCTTTTCTTTTTGAGTAATTTTTGAGTTCCTTCTTGTTCTTTGAAAAGTTCCCCTCCATGTGACTGCAAGAGAAGAGTAGGAAGCAGACTGTCTTGTGCTAGGATACTGTTGGATTTCACAAGCTAAGTGAGGTTGAGTAATTACTTGGACGGGAGACCTCCAAGCAATACCCAAATTCTTTTTTCTAGAAGTCATGCTGAAGATTCAGCAGGTGGGATACAGTATACATCTAATGCATTAGCAAGTGCTGACATTCTTCCTTTTGGAAGAGACAAAAACCTACATTTTAGATGAGAAACTAACCCCAAACCAGGTGAGTTTCGCCTAAGTTGATATTTTATTACTAGCATTTCACTCAATCTACTAATATCCAGAGATAGGCCCACATCACAACATTCAGATATGGAATCAGTTCCAAACCTCCCCAGCAAGGATCTAGATCAAATGCTCAGTTCATCCCAAATCTCCTAATTTAATATTAAAAATTAATATTTTATATACGGTTATATTTTAGAGCTTTGCTGTAGACAATGGATCGTGTGGTGTGATCTGGATGAATCTACTTACATGCCTCTAGCTTTCATCCAGATCACACCACACGATCCATTGCCTACAGCCAAGCTCTATGATATAACCACATTTGCTCCAACTCCTCAGACAGAGACAAACACCTACAAGATCTCTATCATGCATTCTTACAACTACAATACCCACCTGCTGAAGTGAAGAAACTGATTGACAGAGCCAGAAGAGTAGCCAGAAGTCACCTACTACAGGACAGGCCCAACAAAGAAAATAACAGAACGCCACTAGCCATCACCTTCAGCCCCCAACTAAAACCTCTCCAACGCATCATCAAGGATCTACAACCTATCCTGAAGGACGACCCATCACTCTCACAGATCTTGGGAGACAGGCCAGTCCTTGCTTACAGACAACCCCCCAAACTGAAGCAAATACTCACCGGCAACCACACACCACACAACAGAACCACTAACCCAGGAACCTATCCTTGCAACAAAGTCTGTTGCCAACTCTGTCCACATATCTATTCAGGGGACACCATCATAGGGCCTAATCACATCAGCCACACTATCAGAGGCTCGTTCACCTGCGCATCTACCAATGTGATATATGCCATCATGTGCCAGCAATGCCCCCTGCCGTGTACATTGGTCAAACTGGACAGTCTCTTCGTAAAAGAATAAATGGACACAAATCAAACGTCAAGAATTATAACATTCAAAAACCAGTCGGAGAACACTTCAATCTCTCCGGTCACTCGATTACAGACCTGAGAGTGGCTATCCTTCAACAAAAAAACTTCAAAAAGAGACTCCAGCGAGAGACTGCTGAATTGGAATTAATTTGCAAACTGGATACAATTAACTGAGGCTTGAATAGAGACTGGGAGTGGATGAGTCATTACACAAAGTAAAACTATTTCCCCATGTTATTTCTCCCCCCCATCCCACCCCCCACTGTTCCTCAGACATTCTTGTTAACTGCTGGAAATGGCCCACCTTGATTATCACCATGAAAGGTTTTCCTCCTTCCCCCCCTCCTGCTGGTGATGGCTCATCTTAAGTGATCACTCTCCTTACAGTGTGTATGATAAAACCCATTGTTTCATGTTCTCTGTGTGTGTATATAAATCTCCCCATTGTATTTTCCACTGAATGCATCCGATGAAGTGAGCTGTAGCTCACGAAAGCTTATGCTCAAATAAATTTGTTAGTCTCTAAGGTGCCAAAAGTACTCCTTTTCTTTGAGCTGAAAACTGATTCTGAGGAACTATAGCTGGAGCCAGGTTTCAGAGTAACAGCCGTGTTAGTCTGTATTCGCAAAAAGAAAAGGAGTACTTGTGGCACCTTAGAGACTAACAAATTTATTTGAGCCTAAGCTTTCATGAGTTACAGCTCACTTCATCAAATGCATTCCGATGGAGCATAATTATATATATTATAGCTGGAGCATAATTCTGTCTGCTGGATACTACTAGCTTTGCTGGTGCTCATTTGTCCCTCTCTTCTAACCATATTTGGAAGAAATGTTGGTCAAGGTAGATAATGTGACATTTTTAATGAGACTGGCAAAAGGTATAACAGCCCATCAGATTTATGGCCCAGGTGACTTCTTCTCTTTTTGGCTCATCTCCTGATTGCTACATTGTAATTGCATTGGCTGATCCAATAAAAGCTACTGCGTTTTTTAAACTTTTTTTTTCTTTTCTAATTTTAGTAATTATGCAGCTAAGAAGGCTTTCCCTCTATGATGCAAAAACCGCTGAAGTCCATCAGTCCATGATAGCAGAAAACAAGTTGATTTCTGGCCACTAGACAATTATAGCATGGTACATTTATAAAAAATTGATATGATACGTAATACAACAGAAGTTACACAATCAACTATATTAAAAAAATAGTGTACACACACACACACAGTCAGACACATTCTTTAACTAAACACACAATATTTATTTTGACCTAGCTACATGTCATGCTGCCATGGCCACACTGCTATTTTTAGCAAGCTAGACTGATCAGTGCTAGCATGAGTATGTCCAGCCCCACTGCAAATTACACTGCCCAGCGGCCGTGTAAATATACCCTTTGAAAGCCAGGTACTAAACAAAGTTGCAAAAAGGTGACTAGGAATGAGTGGTGTCACCGACAACCTGGAGTAAGAGTGTAGCATGATTGGGCCATCATGTTTCGCTATCTATAGAAATTCTAGACAGCCTGTGGTATTCAGATGTCAGCTCAAGCAAGTAAAAGGTTGATGAAACTGTCCGAAGTGACTTCACTCTCCAACCTTCCCCCGTTCACCCTTTTTGCTGTTTCTTTTCTCCCTTCATTCAGACTCCCTCTCCTTATGCTCCTCTAGATGCAGGCTCGCTACTGGATCGTCATTGGTAGAAGGCTTTTGCATCATGTTTTGGAGATGGTGAGGCCTGTGGCTCAATCTCCTCTGCTATAGTAAGGAGTTCCAAAGCTGAAGGCGTTCCCCCAGCTCCCAAGAAACTCGCCCTGGCCTCCATCAGCAACATCTTCCAAGTGGAGCACAGCCATCGCAGTGGGTCATGGACCTGGAGGCCAGGTCTTAGCTGTTGCTGGCTAGGACTAGGATTCGGAATTGGAGCAGCTTCTTTAAGCAATACTTTCCCTTTCCTGGACCAGAGCAGCAGCCTCTGCAGTTGTGCAATCATCAATTCATAGAGAACTCTGGGCCTTGGAGAGAAGTTTCCTATGGAAAAAAACTCTAGTGCAGAGGATTTGTTGGAAAGCTTCCCATTGTGCTGGTGCATGCAGCCGTACAACAAGGTACTGTAACTGGACCTTGTAGTCTGCACGAATTACTTTAGCAGGACATTTTCCTTTATACAACATGTGCCTTATGCTGCTAGTTACCATGGTAAAGGGTGACTCTTTGGAAGTAAATAGTCTATATGGTAATGCTCTGGGTCACATTATACATTCATCATTTGAGTTGGGTTTTATTTCCTCCCTTCAACAGGGGGAAAAAAAAATAAAGCAAAGAATCTATACGTTGTTCCCTGGAACCAGACGGGCCGGGAACAAAAGTGACCAATGGGACAGAGCCAGTTACCCTGGGTTAGAGGTGAGAAAAAGGACAAAGAGCTTCATCAGTCTTCCAGCTTCCTAATGTAGGCATAGGCGCCAACTCTGTGGGTGCTCCGGGGCTGGAGCATCCACAGGGAAAAATTAGTGGGTGCTCTGCACCCACCGGCAGCCAAGCTCCCCTCCTGCCCCACCTCACCTCTGCCTCCACCTCCTCCCCCGAGCACGCCGCGTCCCCGCTCCTCTGCCTACTCCCAGTGCTTGCAGCTGTTTGGCGGCGTAGCAAGCTCCGGGAGGGAGCGGGGAGAAGCAGGAATGCAGCGCGCTCAGGGGAGGAGGCAGGGAAGAGGCAGGGCCAGGGCAAGGATTTGGGGAAGGAGTCGGAATAGGGGCAGGGAGGGGGTGGGGACTTTGGGGAAAGGGTTGGAATTGGGGCGGGGCAGGGGTGGAGTCAGGTCGAGCACACACTGGTGTGAGCAGAAGTCGGCACCTATGAATGTAGGCCCTGATTCAGGAAAGCACAGACGCTTGAAGCCAATGAGATTTACAAATGTGCTTTAAGTTAAGTGTGTGTTCAAATTCATCCTTATTCAGGAAAGCTCCTAAGCACGTGCCTAATTTAAGCACGTTGAGTGCTTAAGTCTCCCTGACGCCAAGTGCTTACGTGTTTTCCTGAATTGGGGCCGTAAATCAGTGGAAAATGCATGAGCAGCTTATGAATAATGGAAGATGTAAGCTGGAAGGAGGAATTTCACAGACTGAGTGGAGAAGGTCAGAGTCAGACCTGGGAACAATTCAGCCATGTCACCTGGGGTTCCTGCCAACCTTTAGTTCAGTTTTGGTTTGCAGGGGTTTGCACTCCTGGAGCTGTGCCCTGAGGTTTGGGTTTCAATAGCCATCCCACATTCACCAAAACCAATAAATAAATCATGAGACTTAGGGAAAGATACAACGTTTTGCTAGTGGGCCCAAATCAGATCCCAGACTCTTCCTAGAAAGGTTACAGAGTCACAAACTCGGCCTGAATTTTACAATTGGTTCCTGTTTCTATAGAGGGCTCATCTAAACAGCCACGTGTTTGTGGGGCATTCACAGTCTGGATCCGGATCTATCTTTCTGCTCAGGCCCATCTCTAGTCTAAACCAGGAAGAAAAGTGCTGGTGAGCACCCAAGGCAGTGAATAAGCCCTGGCTCATTCAGAACTCAGCCCTTGTTCACACCAATTCAAAACTCTGCACAAATCTGGCCTGAGTTTGGACTGGTTTCATCAGCAGAAGATTTATGTTGCTCTTGCTGTTCATTATGGGGTGGGAGAGGACATTGTGAATCCCTTACCCCATGGGTGAACTGTTACTCATTTGAGCAGGCCGACTGACTACAATGGGAATGGGTGTGCAAGTAGCTGCTCATCTGTGGTTTTAACGGGGTTAAAATCTATAGAATAGCCATAGTGTAACCTAGAATGGAATCACGTGGGGGAGCATTGTGTGTGAGACAGGGTGGAAAAGGGCAAGGATTTCCTATGGAGCAGGTGGGGACAGTCAGAGATTTTCAAAGAGTTCTGCAAGAGACCGGGGAAAACACATTATTGACAGTGATGGGAAAGTGGGGAAAGAAGCAGCAATTCGGTTGAACAGCAGCTATGAAACATAAGTAGCATCTGATCTTCTCTACAAAACAGATGCTGGGGCTCATTTAAAAACAAAAAACTACAGCCTAATGCTCGAGGCAAAATATTCACAAGTGCCCCATTGCCAACGGTGCCTCTTATGAATGTACCTGTGCCTCAGTCGCTCCTTCAAAACCCACATTATTCTCCATAATTTTTTGGTTTCTAATCAGGCAAGAGCATGCACAAGTGGGTGCTTGCATCTACAATTACATGACATGCAGGCATCGCACAACCGCTGGGCGTGTCGTTTCAGGGATTCATGTGTTGCCCTGGGCTTCAAAAATGCGGTCCTCAAATCTTCTGTCCACCTGAGAGGAGCATCAACGGATAAGAGTCACTTAGCAGTGCAAGGTGACAATCCCCGTACTCTGCTGCAGTGGTTGGGGTCTGGCTATATGGCAGTGGCAGAGTTAAAAGGGATGAGGGAGGTGTGTCTGCTGCCTTTTCAAGTATATTATGCAATTGACAAAAGGAGGTGTATGACACAAGCTTTCATACGCTCCAGCATTGCAACTGGGTGGTGCTGTCCACCCACAGCAGCCCCCTCCACCTCCACACCACACCCCGATCCCAGCCCAGTGTGGCAGGGAGGGCCTGGGGTGTGAGGGAGCTGGAGAGTGAGCCCATCTCACACTCAGTTGGCAATGGCAGCACCTGTGCTGGAGAGCTCGGCCTGGCTCCTGGCTCCAAGCATTGCGACAGGGCGCACAAAGTCGTGCGATGCAACAACGCCACTCACCACATTTGGCCCAGCTGCCCCACCGTTCTGACAGCCTAACAGCACTGTGTGCCAGATTGCAATGCCTGGAGAGGGGAGCTGGACCAGCCCATGCGACAGGAGCTGGACCAGCCCATGTGACAGGAGCCACCTGGCTAGGTAAACATGGGGCAGGCTTACTCTCCAATCCCTCCCCCCACTTCACAGTGGGCCAGGATTAGGGGTGCAGTGCCAGGGCAAAGGGTGTTGCTGCAGGTAGTCGGTGCCCTCTTGGCAGACAAGAAGGAAGAGGAGCACACCCACTGAGTAGACAGGCTACATCTGCCACTGAACTTTGCAATATCACGTTAGTTTGGTGGTCATACTACCCAGGCATGATAATGTGTGAAATTAGCAAGTCGATTGGTATAATTGAAGGTGGCACAACTAATGACCCATAGCTGCCCCGGCTGCAAAACCTGGTTCAGCCACTGTGTATGGCATGTGTAATTTAAAATCTGCCATCATATGGCGGATGATTAAATGGAATAAACCTTGATCTGGTGGGGTCAGGAGAGAAGTTGGAGGAGACTGTAGGTTTGAATACATGTATGAGGTTTAATTTTCTGTCAGCGCAGAAGCATTTAATAGCTGATCCAGTTTAACTGAATAATGTATTATAGGTCTTAATGCAGCAGGCAATTCCCTATAGTTGCCCCCTTGGCACAAATTGACTCCCTCTTAAATTAGCTACATAGAAACATCTCATTAGTACACCAATAACTAAGGCTTGCAAGGGCCAAAGATAATTAGGTGATATTTGTTCCGGTTAAGTTGTGCTGGCCTTGGCTATGTCGAAGCCTCAAACCTATGCTACAGAAGATCCCCCAAGACTATAGAAATTATGAGCAATTACTGTGCCGTGATGAAGTCCTATGCTGTTTTAAAGAATTTTCTGTTGATTTTAGAACACCTGGTGGTGGCTGTAGTGAGACTATATTTCAAAGGAGTCACAGGTTATGCTATCCTGGGGGGTGACATTTTACTATGTTCTACCCAGGTCGCAGGACACCACCACATGTATATGCTTAAAAAAACACTGGCAAATTCAGAAGCCATTTAGCTACACAAAAAATTGATGTCAGTCCCAGGGGTCTGAGCTTATAAAACGCGGCCATGTTCTGAGGCAATTTGCTCCGTGGTGCTGCTATTGAGCTGTGGTTATAGGCAAGTGCTAATGACCCCTTTAATGATACACTGTCAATTGCCACATCCGATGAAGTGAGTTGTAGCTCACAAAAGCTTATGCTCAAATAAATTTGTTAGTCTCTAAGATGCCACAAGTAATCCTTTTCTTTTTGCGGATACAGACTAACACAGCTGCTACTCTGAAACTCGCCACAGCTCATTTCTCATCAGATCTTATCAGCAAAGCAAGGTGATTGCAGTCTCTCATCCAGGTAAGCGTCTGGGATCAGATGACATTGCAGCCCATAATGTTGGCGCTTCTACAATCTAAGGCAGCAGATTCAGCAGCGCTAAACTTGAATGGGAAGCACTATTGACCTCCAATGGAACTATCTGCATGCTTAAAGTTAAGCGCATGTTTAAATGCTTGGCATAGGCCCTAGTTAAGCAAAAGGCCCATATAAAGAGTAAACAGAGATGATTAAGCAGAAAGGAGGAAGTGGTTTAAAATAAGAAGCATTATCTAGATTAGATAGATACTGTAGCTTGATTAGGTGGCAGACAGATTTGCTGAAACAGCAAAATTGTAGAGGAAAGATTTGCAAAGGATAAAACAGGTAAAAGCGCAAAACACACTGGATCAAATTCTTAAAATCTTCCCCTATTAGATGAAAAAATCATGATTGCTTCTCATCTGGCAGAGAGAAAAGGCCAACAATTAAGGCAAATATGCTTTGAAGGTGCAAGCCAACGGAATGGGCTGATGAACATACAACAGACAGACATATAGAGAAGCTGGGATGAATATTATCTTTTCAACACTGGTTATGAGAAATTACTGCATGTGTGCTTCACTTTCTAACAAACTTAATCACTTCATGATGACCCAACGGTATTTCCACTTCCACATGCTTTTCATATTACTTAATGAATGTAATAAGAAAGCAGCCATCCTACTGGAAAAACAACAGTTCAGAGAGTTCCCTCTCTCCTTGGTTAGCAACAGGCTATGTTATGTAACAGAATCTCTTTGCTGTTCCATATTAACAAAAGTAGGTTACATTTCATTATGAATTTTTACAGTACACTTAAAGACTAATAACGCTAATTACTTTGCAAAGGGCCAGTAAAATGCAAGGCTGTGCATATGTCCAGAACTGTCGGCTCAGGTGATGTCTGAAGATAATAAAGATATTGGATTTTTTTTAAATGTCCCAGATCTTTGTCTATTCTTACCCTATTTTACAAATTAAACTTGAATAGATCTGAATGTGCGTTAGGAAAAAAAATCTATTAACCCCTCAAGGCAATTTGCAAAAGAGGATCATAGTGAGAAATGCTAACCTGCCTCTGTGGTGGAATTCTGAGATTGAGTTTATCTGGACAGACTTTTTCTTCAGGCACATCAAGGGGAGCTGATGATATTTAAAGGAAAATGTCTGGGGAGAGCTATTAAACCAAGGGAAAACCCCTCCCTTATGTGATTTAAAATTGAACTGGCCAAACCCACCAGCGTGCATATATACATATTTCATGCACACATTAAATACACAAACACACACTATATATAATAATGCCCTATATTATATATGTGTGTGTACATAATATATATCTGCAGACACATATAGAATGTAGGTCACAACCCTGCCCCTGCTGGGGAAAGGACTAGATACAGTACAGTAGATCCTCAGAGTTACAAACACCAGAGTTATGGACTGACCAGTCAACCATGCACCTCATTTGGAACCAAATATGCAGAAGTACGCAATCAGGCAGCTGCAGAGACAAGAAATAAAAGTATATGCAGTACAGTACTGTGTTAAACGTAAATTACTAAAAACTAACAGGAAAGTTTAAACAAAAAAGATTTGACAAGGTAAGACAGTTGTTTCTGTGCTTGTTAAAAGCGGCATTTTTCTTCTGCATAGCAAGGTTTTAAAGCTCTATTAAGTCAATGTTCAGTTGTAAACTTTTGAAAGAACAATCAGTTTGTTCAGAATTACGAGCAACCTCCATTCCCGAGGCATTCGTAACTCTGAGGTTCTGCTGTACATTAGTTCCACTTCCATGTTTCAGGATACTCAGTGTACTTCAGAAACTGCTGTCCTCTTGTGTTTTAACAATGGGCAGATATATCTTTTACATACAACTTGAACAAAATGCAAAAACATCTGTACTGGTTTGAGGGAGGATGAAAATAAATAATCTATGTTCCAGTCTTCATGTAAGGCACACTGAACGTATTAGGGTTAGTTAGGGCTTGTGGATAAATCATGACACCCGATTGACTCAAATAGATCTCAGTTACTTGATGCATTGGAAGGACTTGCACAAAGCTGAGCTACCAATTTAGAATTCAATAGCCCTAAACTATGTTTATAACCACATTCCCTGCATGATTCATACCACTCAGCATGAACTCAAGTGCCGTATATAGCCCAGGCTATACTCTATGTACGGTCTCACAACTTTGTCACCTTTTGACCGGACTCCAGCAATGCCATATACTTTAGCATGAAGCCTTCAGCCTTTAGGAAATTCCAACTGGTACCGAACGCTGCAGTGCGTCTCCTCAGCACACTGGCTCATGCAAACACATCAGACCTGTCTGCTGCTCCTTACACAGACATCAAATCAAGTTCAAGGTCTTGGTCCTTATCTTCCGTGTACTCAGTGGTCTGGGCCCAGGGTATCTAAAGGATCAACTAATGTTCCGCGATGAAGACCAAGGTTGACCGCTTTATTCCTTTGGCCCAAGAGGAAAAGCTCATCTGTGCAGAACATAGTGCGTTCTCAGGGGCCGGCACAAGACTATGGAATGAGTTTCCCCAGAAACTAAGAACCATCATAAACCTCGCCACCTTCCACTCCAAGTGCAAGGCTCATTTCTTTGATGTCACCTTCTCTGACACCCATATAACAACACAGAATCATAGTAATGCATGGCTGGAAGGGACCTCAAGAGGTCACCTAGTCTGTCCCTCCTCACTATCCATGTGCACTTAGATTTTTAAAAAATTCCAAAACAAAAACACTCCACTGCACATACTTCTCCCCCCAAGGAGGGTCTGAGAAAATAAACACGAGAGATGTTCGTCATGTTGCTTAATGCGCGACTGAAAGGCACTCAGATACTTTAAGGATGAGCATGATATAAGAACCTTGATAGACTAGATGAGACTAGAATAATGGTTCTATTTAAAGACCAACCTGCCTCAATTTTTCTGCCTGTCCATCAATGGATTTTCAATAGCATCCACTTTTGTTATTTCTGTACTTTCTTCTTGTTTTTTTAAGGACCCTTATTTGCGTGAAAATAGGATCGGTTTTCCCTAAGGGTTTCAAGAGTTCCAGTTGCATATGTTGCACCTGAAATCATTGGGTGACCATCAGATACTGGGAGAGGTGGGTGCGGGATGTCAGTTAGGTTACTCCAGGACTGAATTTGGCCCTATGATTTTAAATGGATGAATAAAGCAGAACTAGCAGATTCACTCTTTGAAAACAAAGGTTCCCTAGTCATACCATCCACAGGAGAGATGTACAGAATACATTGTTATTAATACTGCTGAAATAACCCAAGTCAGTCCAGTGAGGATCAGGGTCTCCCCTGTGCTAGGAACTATACAAACAGTCCGCCTGCCCCAAAGAGTTTATATACTCAGTGGAAACAAGTCCAAACACCTGGGTCTAGGACAGGGGTCTCCCAACTACGGCCCGCAGGCCGGATCCGGCCCGGGGCTTCCATTTGTCCGGCCCTCCAACCAACAGGGGAGAAGCCATGAACAGCCGAGCAGGCAGGGGGAGGGGCTGCCGGCAGCAGCTCGTGTGTGAGTGTGGGGTAGCTCACCTGAGCTGTGCGGAGGGGTGAGTGCCCCCGGGAGCCAAGGTCCCCCCAAAAGGGGAGCCAACTTAGGGGAGAGTCATTGCTGCAGCCGAGGAGGTCCAGAGCCCCGCCTTACAGTAAAAATACAAGCCAGATGCTTAATTGCATCTCCCTGTCCGATAAACATTTACAATCAATTTTGATGCTAGGGAACACTAACTTTGAACCACATAGCTAAATGCAATTTTGTCAGAAAAACATCAGTCCCATACTTCTCACTAATTCTAAAACAATATCTCTTTATTTTTGAATACGTGTATTTGTATGATACAAATGGGTGAGTTTTTAGAAATAAAATTAAAAAAATAATGTGAAATGATTTTTAATGTATTAACAAATATTTTGTGGGATTTCACAGTACTTGCATTGATTAACTTTTATACCTGATTTAGAATTTAATGCAACACTGACGCAGAGTAGAGTAGTGTTGTTTTTTTTAACTATTTTGCATATATTTAATTTCTTTCACAGTTGCTTCGACCCGCAAAGCCCCTTCAAAAATCTAATATGGCCCTCGACTCAAAGTTTGGAGACCCCTGGTCTAGGAGATAAGTAGAAGGGCTGGGTGAGGGAGGACAAGGGTAACAGTGAGAGGGACACATGGTGCCGGGTGTTAACTATGTGACAACATATGAATTAGAAGCTCTTCAGAGTTTCCCATGCAATATGAGTGGGGTTTTAGAAGCAGGGAGGCCTAGTGTGTGTATTCCAATAGCACAGTGGTCCCCAAACTGTGGGGCATGCTCAGCCTTAGGGGTGCAGACAAACATTCAGGGGGTGCGGCGGGCTCAGGCTAGCCCCCACCAGCGGGCGAGGAGGGAGCACCAACCAGCTCTGCCCCGAGCTCTGCTTCGACCTCGCCCCCAGCCGTAGCCTGGGCTTCCAGCCACAGCTCCCTCCCAGCCCCACCCCCTGCTGCAACCCTGGCCTCAGCCCCTGGCGCCCGGCTGCAGCTCTGGCCCCAACCTTGGCCCCCTTAATCCTGCCCATGTTCCCTCACCTCCAGAAACCACAGCCCTGCTCTGGGCCCCAGTTCCCAACTGCGGCTCCAGGGGAGGAGGCACCCACAGGGGAAAGGGGAGGGTGCAAAGTGAAAAGTTTGGGAGCCACTGCAATAGCACCTAGAGGCCCAATTGAAACCAGGGCTCGAATGTGCTTGGAGCTGGACATGAACATACTAACAGCCCAAAAGCTTCCAGTCTAAAGAGACAAGACAAAGGAGGTGTTATCCCCATTTTGCAGGGGAGGAGCGGAGGCACAGAGAGATTTTAAGTGACTTGCCCAAGGTTACGATGGAAGTCTGTGGCAGAGCCATGAGTTGAAGTCAGAGCTCCTAAGTTCTAGTGCAGTGCCTCAATCACAAGACCACCTTTCCTCTCTGAGCACCAGACTAGAACCCTGGCTGTTCCCCTGGCTCACTGTGTGACCTGAAGTGAGTCTGTCTATTTAAGGTACTTATATGTATCTTGGCACCTCACAATCTTTACAGTATTTATCCTCACAAAAACTCTACAACACAGGGCACTGATATTATCCCCATTGTAAACATAATTGGAAATCCCCTTTGGAAAACATAATCCCAACTATACATATAAAATGATGAGGTCTAAATTAGCTGCTACCACTCAAGAAAGGGATCTTGGAGTCACTGCGGATAGTTCTCTGAAAACATCCACTTAATGTGCAGCGGCCGTCAAAAAAGTGAACAGGATGTTGGGAATCATTAAGAAAGGGATAGATAAAAAGACAGAAAATATCATATTGCCTCTATATAAATCCATGGTACACCCACATCTTGAATACTGCGTGCAGATGTGGTTGCCACAGCTCAAAAAAGATATACTGGAATTGGAAAAGGTTCAGAAAAGAGCAACAAAAATGATTAAGGGTCTGGAACAGCTTCTGTATGAGGAGAGATTAATCAGACTGGGACTTTTCAGCTTGGAAAAGAGACGACTAAGGGAGGATATGACAGAAGTCTATAAAATCATGACTAGTGTGGAGAAAGTAAATAAGGGAGTGTTACTCCTTCTCATAACACAAGAACTAAGGGTCACCCAATGAAATAAATAGGCAGCAGGTTTAAAACAAATAAAAGGAAGTATTTCTTCACACAACGCACAGTCAATCTATGGAACTCTTTGCCAGAGGATGTTGTGAAGACCAAAACTACAACAGGGTTTAAAAAGGAACTAGATGAGTTCATGGAGGATAGGTCCATCAATGGTTATTAGTCATGATGAACAGGGATGGTGTCCCTAGCCTCTGTTTGCCAGAAGCTGGTAATGGGGGACAGGGGATGGATCACTTGATGATTCTCTGTTCTGTTCATTCCCTTTGGGGCACTTGGCACTGGCCACTGTCAGAAGACAGGATACTGGGCTAGATGGACCTTTGGTCTGACCCAGTATGGTCGTTCTTATGTACAGATGGGGAACTGAGGCACCGAGAGCCTATGTGACTTCCTCAAGGTCCCACGGGAAGTGTGTCAGAGCAGGGAACTGTACCAGGGTCTCATGTCCCAGGCTAGCACCCTAATCGCTGAATCATCCTTCCTGCTCAATCATCTGTGGCTCAGTTTCCCCTTTTGTAAAATGGGTGCGACACTACACCACAGGAGGGCTGGCGAGGACTACTACTGCTGACATTTGCACAGCATTCTGAAGGTGCAAAATGGTATAAAACTCCCAAGAACTGTCATTATTTAACAGGAAAGAATACTATAGGGGCAGTCTGTAATAGAGCTGTCTAATAAGGCGTAGCTGATTTAAGTCAGAGGAGAATGTGCAGCAGAGCCAAAGTGAGTGAGGTCCTTAAAGCACTCCTCACTCAGTTCAGCTCCCACTGACTCGCGCGGGACGTGGGCTGAAAAATTTGTCAAGATTTTAGCCAATATATTCATTCTGATGCGGTTTATACAGTTCTGCATCTAATACTGGACTCACATAAACCCATATGGGTGAACCCTAGTGGCCTATTATTTTGATAGCTGAAGTCCAGTGCTACCTTGTAAATCACATCCTTTTGGACATCCCCTGGCCTACTTTGGTAAACTCTGGCTTACGTCACCATTTCTCTGGTTTCCATCTGTCTCATCCCCGTAATCTGCTGGGAGCGACATTGCTTTGGAATTTTTTTTGAACCTATGCTACATGATCTGACGGACCATATTTATTTAGTCAAACAGCCTCTTTATGGTTTGCAAATTATATTCTATGATAAAGAAACTGGCATGTGCAGCCATCCATTGAGGTTTCATTATATTCCAAAGAGTTCTGTTCAGCAGACAGAGGAAACTGGACCAACTTTACCAACCGCTCCCTGCTTTGATATTTACAAGGAAGAACAGTGAGTTCAGGGCTTTTCTACATCGCGTGAGAACAGCTTAAAAGCCTAAAGTGTTGCTGAATACTTTATCCAAGCCCAGTGAATGCCGCACAATCTTTAATCTACTGGATTTATCTTCACAACACACCTCTGGGGTAGAGCAGTGCTGTTATCCCCATTTTACAGAGATTTGTCCAAGGTCACGCAGGATGTCTGGGGTTGAACAGGGACTTGAACCCAGGCCTTCTAAATTCTAAGGTAGTGCTCTAAACCTCTGGTCCAGCCTTTTAATCCAGTCACAGCCTTTTGGGTGTACTGGCTTTTCCCGTTAGAATGTTGGAGCAGGAAATCCTTCCATTCAAACAATAAGTTATTAAAGACAACTAAGGTAAGAGCCATGCTCCAAGTGAAAGGCAAAGGTAAAGGAAGGCAGATGGGAGACAGCTTATAAAAGGGCAGAGTTAACGCTGGTGTTGGAACCTTAATTAAGAATTTGATGCTTAGGATTTTCTAAGGCTATAGACGTTCTACTGACGTTGCTTAAAAGGGCAATACATCCTCAAGCGTATCACAATACTTGACAAAAGACTTTGTTCACTTACAGTGAAGGTTGCTACAGTAAAGGATTTAACCATTACACAAAATACATACCAAGAACATTACCAATAAAAATCTCTAAACCTTAGCGAAAATGCAAGTGACCAGTTAAGTTAATTTACATATACATTCAATTATACTTAGATTCACATTAAGTTAATAATGTTGGCATGTTGAAGATACACGCTACATATTACATCAACATCCTTAACTCTGACCCATCAGCAGGGATCAAAATGGGGAAAAAAGGAAAGTGGGGTTCTTTCCCTAATGCCACCCTATTGTAGCACCAAAATGAGCCATCATTCACAGTAAATAGTGCAAATCTGTGACACTCCCTTTCCTTTCTCAAGGGCTTGTCTACACACAGGAGTTACTCTGGTTTAACTTAATTGGTTTAACTTAGATTGCTGCAACTTTTGTACATGGACTGTCTTATGTTAGTTTAAAACTGGTTATGTCAATTTAGCTTGTGCCTATAACTGCACTAACACAAGGTAAAGGATTTAGTAGTGTGCACGCAAAAGTCACACCAATTTTAATTAAACTGTCTTAAATCGACACAACTTCCATGTGTAGACAAGCCCTGAGAAATACTTATATACTATTGTGAAGGAGCCAGGTAAGTACCTACAGAGACAGATACAGTAGATGCTAGCTCTTTTTATGTTCAATTCCTGGCTCTGGTACACAATCCCCGGGTGACCTTGGTCAAGTCACTTAATCACTCTGTCGCTCAATTCCCCATCTGTAGAATGGGGATAATGCTATCACTTTTCTCTGCTCTTTCAACTGGGGACTATCATCCATAGGCACCATATAGGGGGTGCTCATCCACCCCCCACTTGGCCTGCACTCTGCCCCACTCTGTCCCTCCCATCCGAGGCCCTGTCCACTGCTCTGCCCCAAGGCTCCGCCTGGCTTTTTCCCCTTGAAGCCCCACCCATGCTCCACTCAGAGGTCCCATCCCCGCCTGGCCTCTTCCCCACTTGGCCATACGTACACTTCACCCCGAGGCCTCAGCCTCTTCCCCCCTCAGTAGGGTGGCCAATTTTCTAATCGTACAAAACCAAACACCCCTGCCCCGTCCCTGCCCCCGAGGCCCCGCCCACTGTTTGCTCCATTCCCTCCTCCCCCCCCATTGCTCGCTTGCTCCCACCCTAACTCACTTTCATCAGGCTGGGGCAGAGGGTTAGGGTGTGGGAGGGAGTGAGGGCTCTGGCTGGGGGTGTGGGCTTTGGGGTGGGGCTGGGAATGAGGGGTTTGGGGTGTGGGAGAGGGTTCCGGGCTGGGGCAGAGGGTTGGGGCGGTGAGGGACTTGAGGTGCAGGGGGGGTTCCAGGCAGGGGTGAAGGAGTTCGGAGTGCAAGAGGGGGTAAGGGCTCTGGGGTGAGGCCAGGGATGAGGGGTTTGGGGTGCAGGAGGGAGTTCCGGGCTGAGGCAGGGGTGTTTGGGTGGGGGTGAGGGCTCTGGCTGGGGGTGTGGGCTTTGGAGTTGTGCTGGGGATGAGGGGTTTGCAGTGTAGTAGGGGGTTCAGGGCTGGGGCAGAGCGTTGGGGTGCAGGAGGGGGTTCGGGGTGCAGGGTCCCGGCGGCACTTACCGCGGCTCCCAGGAAGCATCCACCAGGTCCCTGCAAACCCTAGGTGTATGGGTGGCCAGGGAGGCTCTACGCGCTACCCTCGTGCCCACAGGAGCCGCTCCCACATCTACCATTGGTTGCGGTTCCCGGTCAACGGGACCTGCGGAGCCGGCACTCAGGGTGGGGGCAGCGCACGAAGTCACCTTGGCCGCCCATGCACCTACGGGCCACAGGGACCTGGCGGCCACTTCCACAGCCATGCAGAGCCAGGGCAGGCAGAGAGCCTGCCTTAGCCCTGGGCCCTCGCTGAGCCACCAACTGGACTTTTAACGGCCCGGTCGGCGGTGCCGACCAGAGCCACCAGGGTCCCTTTTCGACCGGGCATTCTGGTCAAAAACCGGATGCCTGGCAACCCTACCCCTGAGATCCCACCTGCAGCGCACATGGAGGGGAGGGGCAGAGAAGAGCACCCAACGGCAAAAACAAAAGTCAGCGCCTGTGCTGTCATTTACAATATGTTTGTAAAGGCCCTAGACTAATGGGGTCCCCGATCAATTTTGAGGCCTCTTGCTGCTACCACAATACATATAATAAATAACAGTGCATAAAGCGTGAGAGAAAAAGCTACATTCTCAATGCATTCCTTTAGGGCTAGGTATTGCAGGGCATAACGATAGATAATCATACACGCTATTCTAGGCCTTTTGTAATAGCTGGCCACAACACAAGCAATCAAAGGCAGTCGAACTCTGATTTTCCTGGCTTTGGGGTCAGTTAAGTAATAACTATAATGCTATATTAATTTAATGGTGAGTATTTAACTTAAAACTATTGGCGTGCTCCCTAAAGAATACTGCTATGAGACAAGTTTCACTAATATTTGCCAAAGATGCAGAACAGTGGACAGAGATAAAGGATAGGATCATACACAGTGTGGTACATATTCATACAATAAAGAGCATTATTTCATAGCTCCTGGGACTGTCATGCAAACTAATTAAAATGGTGTTTCAGCATATTGAATTAATGACTCCACTGAGGGCAAGAAAGATCTTTATCAACAGGCTTTTTGAAACCTCATTTGCTTTAAAAAATGTACCGGGCTGGTAATAATCTAAACAGAGTTGCAGAGTCAAGTATAAGCATACGATTTATCAGCATTTTTATGAGGATGAGAGACAGCATTTTGTAGGGCTGCCGATGACGTCTGCTTGCCTTGAAGCATGTTGGAATTGGCCAGTTACATCACTTTCTCCACTTTAAGCTCAGATAATATATTATTCATGGGAAATCTAATGTGTCCTGCAGCATGGAGGAGGGAATCCCAACTTCAAGAAAGGTCAGAGCATTTCCAAAAAGTTTAAGGAGTTTTGCAATACCCACCAAGAAACGGAGGTAGGGTAAGCATTATAAACTCCGGTCTAACTACTACACAGAAGATTTCAATGCACCTTTCCATGGATGGCCCAATTCAGTAAAGCATCCCTATTTAAGATGTCACTTAAGCACATGAGTAAATCCCATTGAGATCAACTGGATTTAGGCAAGTACTTAAAGTTAAGCATGTGCTTAAGTGTTGTCCTGAATCGGGATGGGTTTAAGTTTGTGCACGACTGATTTCCTGAACTGGGGAACCAAGTGAAGTACTACACTGAACAGGAAGCAGGGAGGTAGAACAGAGTTCTGTATAAATATGACGAGCATATAACAGACAGATACAACTCCTTCTCTCTCTGCTGCAGGATAGTTTAACCCGAGCAACTGGGCTCTATCTTGGGATGCTCCCTGCCCTTTCCACCACCTTGATCTCATATCGACACCTAACATGAAAAAGAAGCATGTGACTAAGTGTGATGTGTGCAAAGCTACACATCAGTATGGTGTGTAAAGAAATCAATGGGAGAAAGACAGACAGATATAATCTCATCCCCCACTGGACTAGATCCTCAACTGGCGTAAACCAGCAGAGCTTCACTGACAGGAGCTGAGGATCAGGCTCATCATTGATGCCAGAGGTTCTCAAACTGGGGGATGTGGAATATATTCTTGGGTTGGGGAATGAGAAGCTTTAGGAAAAATCCCTCACTGGGCACATTTTACCCACAGCAATGAATAACTAGCTAAGCTGTCGGACATATCAGGTCCACAGATGGTGCCGTGCATTTGGCTCTACATGGCGATGTTCATTTTGATGGATTTCTGTTAAGTCTGCATAGCATTGCACAACGTTGTTGCCATCTGTATGTTAATCTGTTTGCTATGATGCGGTGCGCACCTTTCATTCTAAGCATTAGCCACAGTCGCAATTTTGCTTTTACTCTTATTACAATGAATCGTTGGCTCATTCGTGCAACAGAAAAAAAAAGTGGAAAACAAAGACGCCAAAACTGATTCAAGTGAAGCACCACTGCTGCATCGGTATATGTACTTATAAGTACATCGGTATCTGTACTAATGTGGTGGGGAGAAGAGGGGGGCGTAAATGCAACAGAGACAAAGAAGGGGTGTGTGATCAAATAAGTTTGAGAACCACTACACTAAACATATAGCACCCAAATCAAATGTCTTCATGCAAAGAGCCATAAAATCTCTCCCTTGGTCTTGCAGTATTAAATGTCAATTTCACACCAAGAATTGGTATAAAACCTACAACATTCTGGAGTGGGATTAATACATGCCAAACAGATTGATGGGAAAAGCTTTGATTTACAGCATCCAGTAAAAACAATGAAACACCACTGCCTATTTGTTGGTTTTTGAGATTGGAACCATTAAAATTATGTTGTTTATAAGTCAAAATTTTTATCACCGTATCGAAGCATCACAATGCCAAAAAAGGCCCCTGTGCATCTGACTCCATAGAAGAAAGGATACACCAATGAGTGGCCTGTTTCATACTTCCTCTTATATGGAATTTATGACTGATGCTATATTGTCAATACACAGCGAACTATAGTTCTCCACCTATCCAGCTAACTGCAATTAATGTTAATCCTACCAACCTCTTCAGACACTCCTCTGTGAGAGTTAAACACTACAGGAAAAAGAGCACGATTGTGTCGTTTATTGGATTACAGCAGAGCCTAGGGTCCCCAGCCTCTGCTGGGGACCTTTGCACTAGGTGCTGTACACACAGAGTAAGCAACAATCCCTGCCTCAAAGGGCTTACAATCTTGACAGAGAGAACAAAGGTTGGAAGGGTAACTGAGGCACCGAGAGATGAAGTGACGTGCCTAAGGTCGTACACGAGGTCAGTGGTAGAGAACCTCTGTCTCCTGCTTCCTAGTTCAATGTCTGATTCCACTATGTCACCCTCCCTGAGTCTCACGCAGAGAACAATACAAACAACCCTAAACATCAGAGAGAGAAAGAGAAAAGCAGGGTACTGGAAAGTAGAGAAAGGGTCCATGGGAGCAGCATTTTGGGCAAGCAAAGACAGATATTTCTGCTTTAACTACTTCTTGGGAAGCCATTTCCATGCTCCAGGGGACAGTGCCTTTCAGCGAGCTAGACTTCTAAATCAAACGATTAGTAATTGAGACAGCTCTGCTGAATGACTAAACTCACCTTCCCATAGACACTGAATAGGATCGTCCCAATGTCTTAGAAATATCTATATAGGGAGCAAATATTTGATAATGGGTTTTTCAAACTAGCGGAGAAAGGGATAACATGATTTAATGGCTGGAAGTTGAAGCTAGACAAATTCAGACAGGAAATAAAGTATAAATTTTTAACAGTGAAGGTAATTAACCATTGGAACAAGCCACAAAGGGTCATGGTCGATTCTCCATCAATGACAATTTTTAAATAAAAATTGGATGTTGTTCTAAAAGCTCTGCTCTGGGAATTATTGTGGGGCAGTTCTCTAGCCTGTGTTATACAGGTGATCAGACTAGATAATCACAATGGTCCCTTCTGGCCTCGGAATCTATGAATCTTAGTTGATATCATTTCGAGCCATTTTCATTAGTTTATTTGAGTCTGGCAGGTTTTACAAGTGAATGAGGCAGCTGTGACTAATGATGTAACAGTTTTATTCTGATTAGAAATAAGAAAGCAATTAAATTAAGTATAATAGTTCCACTTTGCCTGTCTCCAGATCTTCCCATCCAAAGATCTCAGAGTTTTAGAAAAGGTGGGTAAGTAGGTATTATCCCCCTCTTCCTGATTGAAGCAGAGAGGGATTGAAGACAAGATTTTTTAAGGCACAAATTGGCTCCTTTGAAAAACTCAGACTAAGTGACTTGCGCAAAGTTATGCAGAGAGTTTATGGGAAAGCACAGTGGGAATAGAACCCCGAAGTCCAGACTCCCTCATCCTGTCCTTCAGCCACCATCTCCTATGTTAACAATGAAAAATAGTAAATAATTATAATCATTCATCCCTGGGACACTGGTAACCCTAAAGTGTTACGGACCAGCCAGCTCCGAAAGGTGAAAGGAGGCACTGTGGACAAAGGAGAGAGGGTAGCACAGATGCGTCATGTCTGTTTCCTAGAGAGAACCCTGAAGACCAGGACCAGCACTCCCCTGCCAGCAGAAGGTGTGAAAAGATGAAGGGATGCAGAAGCAGGAGAATGACTTGACAGGCTCGGTCACATGAGCAGTCGCAGCCAGAGGGGAGACGGGGTCGGAGAGGGGGAAGATGGGAGGCGTGTAAAAAGAGACAAGAGCAGAGGGATGGGAAGGAGCTAAGTCAGGCAGGGACTTGGTGAAGAGAACATGAACAATAGACAGTCAGCAAAAGATTTCTGGAGATTCTGAATGTAGATGGAGCATCATGTTAGACACAGCATCAGAGACCGTAGGATGAGCCAGAGAGGGCCGAGTTGAGCTCCAGAGAGGTCAGACAGGAGGCAGCAGGAGCTGGAAAGTGAGATGATTGAGGCCTGGACAAGTGTTTTGGTGATGGGATCAAAGAAGAAAGAATGGGCCATGGAGTTAAAACCGTCCCACGTATGCTGGTATTTTGCAAGCTGCCCACATGTACGGCTGGAGCGCCGAGGAGGAAAACTCTCACATAATCACATATTCTCTCCTGCAAGTCCACACTGCTTGGTGAGCTCAAACAGCTGCTTCTCGCAGGTGTCACGATGGTAAAACGGAGAGCTGTCAATCACCTCTCAGCTACTCGGGAGCCAAAGCCAGCAACAACATGAAAGCCTCTCTCAGCTTTCTGCAGCTGATTCAGAGTGACTGGGAAGATAATGAATGCCTGAATGTGTTGCAGCAGAGCATCCATAAATTGAGTGAAGCACCTGGACTTCGTGAGGCTGGTTGGCTGCTTTGTAAACCTTCTCTAAGGCTGTTTCATCTTAAGAGAACACCTGTCGCAGCTTGGATAGACTCAGGTTAAGCAAGGGTCCCTTCTAAAAGGTGCTGGAGTATCTGTGAGCCTTCAGCTTATCTCTGACAGGGATGCAATGTACTGCCTGTCTCTGTTGCACTGCCTTTATACAGCACACTCTCAAACTCAAGTTTGATGCCAAGCAAATCAACACAAACCATAATAACTCACTTGTCTATTGTACCTGTCACATAAGGGTCTCAAGGTACTTTATAAACTATGATTGAGTCTCACTGCACTTCTTCACCTTGCCTTCCCCAACACCTCAAGCATATCAGCTAACAAAATCAGAGGAATAAAAAAATACCCATGCAGAGAGAAGCTCTTCCCCCGGGGGGAGGAATGGAGCGTAACCGCACTTGGCAGGTGGGAGCTATTTTCTTTATCTTCCACTCTGGCTGGCGCTCAGATCCCACGTCGGCAGATGCAATAAAGGAATCTCAACAGCACAATTTAAAAGATGCATACACCAAGGAACAAGGAGTAATTAAGTGACTTGCCCAGTGTCATACGGCGAGTCAGTGGTAGAGAAAGGAATAGATCCTGGGGTCCTGGAGCTATCTGCTCTAGCCACTAGACAGCACTTTCTTCCATAAGTGCTTTTTAAACACATATTTTCAAAAGACCCATGGAACATGTCGGCACTGCATCTGGGGTGTGTGATTGCAGCACATGCAGTGTAGCCAGCAGTGACGCTGTGACTGCAGGGGCTTCAGAGCAGACTAAACAACCTGGGACCCTGGGTTCTCACTCGGGCAGTTAGCCCATACTGAAGTCCGCCTTGCCATGGCTTCATTGCTACTGGTACCTGAGCTAGCTCAGGTGTGTCTATATGTGCTACAGTCACACCTCTGACTGCAGTGCAGATACATCCTAAGTGATTTAGGAGCCTAAGTTAGTCAGCATGCCTACAGGCTTGTCTACACTTCAGCACTGCAGCAGCGCAGCTGCACCGATGCAACTGCACCCCCTGTAGCAGTTAGCGAAGACGCCACCTGCGCCGATGGCTGCTCCCGTTGGCGTAGTTAATCCACCTCCCCGAGAGGCAGTAGCTATGTTGATGCAAGAAGCCCTCCAGTTGAAATAGCCCAGTCTACACAGGAAGCTTGGTTGATATAATTGCATTGCTAAGGTGTATGGCTCATCAATTCATCGTGTAGAGCAGGGCTAATTCTGACAGGGGTGCGGTCTGAGAAAGAGACAGGAGTACGAGAGAGGGACAAGGACTCACAGTGTAATCCTGGCTCTTAGGTGAGGGTCTTGGGAAGTCATTTCATCTATCTGTGCCTCCTTTTCTTCATCTGTAAAATAAGGACACTGATATTTATGTAATTCGCAAGGGAGCTGATCTGGAAAGCTGTTTGGAAAACAGTGAGGGAAAAACCCTCTGTTTTCCCTCCACTTTTCACCACATTTCATGTTGACACTAAGCTCCCGACTGGCTCTGTTAATTAATGATATTCACAAGCTTTGAAGATGAAAAGTGCTGTACGAGTGCTAAGGGCCAGATTTCCAAAACAGCCCAGCCTCCAGCTGCACCCTCCGCTCTCAATGCCACTGGAGGGGAGGGATTCTCCGCTGTGAGCTCGTTTGAAAATCTGACATTTAGGTGCTTGAGTTCTTTTCAAAAGCCAAATGGTGGGTGCTGAGCCTGCTGAATATTCTGAGCTAAATTTCCTTATTCCTGTAAGGCCAAACTTTTGCTTTCATACACAACGCAAGCAGCCATCGCTCTTCCATCACTGTAATCCATCGATACTTTAATTCCTCTACTTAGGGAAAATATCTTCAAGTGGCAGCCTCTGATAAAGTTTAAAGCTCCAGGATCTCCCCACTGACATGCATCAGCTATGGATGCAACGTTCGGCTTAGGGTTTGGAGCAAATGGTAACTCACCCTACCAGGTAAGTCACAGACTTGTGTCCCATGGCAGTTTTGTGGTTGAGTCTATAAATAAGTTACAGCTGGGGAGGGTAAGAAAAAAAATCCCAAACCCTCAAGTGCATTGACCTCCCAGGGAACTTTAATGGGAGAAAAAATTCTGTCTATTAGGAATAGCTACTATCTAACCTGTCATCAGTGTGGCAGCAATATACAGGGAGTAGCTGACAGATTTCACCTGACTGCTTCGGAGAATACTGTCAGTTTTCTAAATCCCTTCCATTTCTATGCATGATCTATTTTTAGATGGTAGATCAAGCCAGAAAAAGGTGTTTGCTCATTATTACCAGCTGTTCCTGGTGGGAAGATAATAGATACGATTCAACCAGTAACAGCAGTGATGTGCCTTCCTATAGAAAGAGGAAAACTTTTGAGCATAGCCTGAAGACCAATTTATTTCTTCAAAATTATTCACCAAATAATTTCAGAGAAGAATTCTTGGTATGCAGATTGTTTGTGAAGAGGTCATTCGGAAAGAGACAGAAAATATCAGATTACCTCTATATAAATCCATGATACACCCTCATCTTGAATACTGCATTCTGATCTGGTTGCCCCATCTCAAAAAAGATATATTGGAATTGGGAAAGGTGCAGAAAAGGGCAACAAAAATGATTTAGGGGTATGGAACGGCTTCCGTATGAGGAGAGATTAATCAGACTGGGACTGAAGCTGGGAATGGGCAACAGGAGATGGATCACTTGATGATTACTTGTTCTGTTCATTCCCTCTTAAACACCTGGCGCTGGCCACTGTCAGAAGACAGGATGCTGGGCTAGATGGACCATTGGCCTGTCCCAGTATGGTTGTTCTTATGTTAAATCTTATCTGAAGTTTAAACCATATTGGATAGTTTTGACTGGACACATAAATCACATAATATGTATCTGCTCCATGGTTGGAAGAGTATGTACAACACTCCCAATTAACCTTAATGTATTATCAGGCCTTCAAAGTTTCAGTTACCTTTCAAAGGAACAATCAGAAAGGCCATAATTTGGGATTTTTTACAAGTTATTTCTTTAATAACATTTAGAATGTGCCAGCAGGATCTACTGGGGGCAGTTAGATCACAACACATTAGAGTACTCTACAAATCACACCTCTTTGCCCGTGCCGTGTAGACAAGCCTTAAAAGAGCTGAATAAAGCTGGGTTCACAGCTATCTCACTCTAGCTGGCTTACTTTACAGACAGGCTTCATTTTGGATTTATAAACTGCTCTCAGATGGACTCGCTGATACTGTCTGTCATTCAAAATGAGTTACTGAATTCTTATTGAGGCTTTTCTAGCAACTGCATTCCAGCAGTTTGTGGTTCTGTCTGCAGTTTAAAGCTACGTTGTGCAACAGAGGGCTGGGCAGAACAGAATCAGTATTGGAAACATCCAAAGCTTTGTATCTCCTTCGTGCTTGGGTGGAGAGTTTGGAACTCGACGGTGTTTATCCCATTGGCCTTGTATTATGTAGGATTTTCAAAAGCAGTTCTTGGGAAAGAACATTCAACTGTGCAGGATGAATACGCAGGGAGATTAAACGCTCGCAAACATCAATATTCTTTATACTGTTCTCCATCCAGAAGCAGAGAACAACATGGAATGTGGTTACCAGGACCAGGAAGGGAGATAAGACCCCAGTAGACAGGATGTGGCTCATTTCATGGCTATTTTAATTTTTTAAATCTCCCTCTCTTCTCGGAATTTCAGCATCTGGATTCCAACAGCCGGAATACAGTTCCAGATTCACTGTTTAATTTTGACGCCCCTCTGTGTTTCTGGGCACAGAAAGGCTCTTAGTAGGCTGTTCCCAGCTTCATCAGAACCACAACATCCTCGAAATCTAATGCAAAACCTGTTCTTTAGGAGACTTCTGGCTTTTCAGACTCCAGGACTTTGCAGGGTGGGGTAACCCACTGAGGTGAGCAGTGTTATGCTATGGATAAAAACCCCACTTCTTCACATGCATGGAATGAAAATTACAGATACAGGCATAAATACATATTGACATATGAAGAGAAGGGAGTTACCTTACAAGTGGAGAACCAATGCTGAAGGCCAATTTAGTCAGGGTGAATGTTGTCCACTCCCAATAACTGATGAGGAGGTGTCAATGCCAAGAGACCTCTTGGTATTGACACCTCCTCATCAATTATTGGGAGTGGACAACATTCACCCTCCATGCATCTGAAGAAGTGGGTTTTTTACCCACAAAAGCTTATGCCCAAATAATCCTGTTAGTCTTTAAAGTGCCACCAGACTCACCCAGCTCTCTGTGTCAAATGGTTCTTGTTTTGGGCTCTTCTGTTGTTAAAGCAAATTGTGAGGAAAGGAGATTTAAAGCGACTGGTTGGGGTTTTATTTTTACCTTCTCACAGGCTGGTTAAATGGCCCAAAGCTTTACAAACACTAAAGTATTTAGCCTCCCAATGGGCATTACTTGCTCACATTCAAAAGCAGGGTAATTGCATTTTGCACCAGGTGTCATCTCTAGCTGCTCCTCAAATGGTCAGCATCATGGCAGATACTACTTTACCTGTGACAAGTGCAAAGCAAAATTGCTAGCATTCCAGTTGCTCAAGTGCCAAAAGGGTCAGTGGCCTACATAAGATCAGACTTCAAGAGACTAAGGATTAGAACAGAGAACTCCACAAACAGCAGAAGGGGTCACAGCCAGGCAACGCCAGCCAAGATATTTTGTGAGCTCCTGCAGAACTATTAAATTCTCAGGACCTAATAAGTCACCAAAACATTCCAGTTGCCATAACAACCTGTTGTGTTTGGTTCTCTGATTCTTCTGTGTTGGCCCCATTCTTCTGGAAGTTGATGGCAGGGGTTAGGTTGCTACAATAACTTTTCAATGAATCCCCAGTCCACACTTGATTCTGAGGGGGCCAGCCCTTCTCTTCCTTTCTCTTCCAACAGCTTGTTATAGACACCAGGAAACAGCGAGGAGAATAAAAGAGCCATGTACAGTCCAGCAAAAGGAATTGGAGCCCACTTGGAAAACACTGCCAATAACCTTGAAAAGTTTGGAAATCTGAATCCAGTCCCTTGATTTTTATGATTACCTAATATATTGTTTATAATAAACCCTAACCCTTCTGCACACAGGGTGTCCAAGGGTCCCAGTAGTTTCAGCAATCGGCCAGACACTGTGGAGGTACCTTTTCGATAGTATCTATATCACAAGATTCCAGGATGGTCACTTTGTGTGTCACTCTGAAGCCTAGAACAGTTGTTGAGTCAGTGTGGAGCAATGTAAACAGCTACAAGCATAGCTGAGAGCCCTTGTTGTTCAGAATACCACCAGGTTCAATCATTATTGGGTTTCGCAGTCTGTTACTGCCTAGTTTTTAAGTTCTCAGCCATTTTTACTTTCCGAAGTACAGTCATGCAGTGTATGGCTACTGTAAGGCATGTATCCGTGCCATGCTGAGAGTCCTAAACCATTGCAATAACAGAGGTAACTCAACCATTTCCCATCCTTCCTCTACAGCTAACTTGCATGCAACAATTTCATTGGCGATACAAGGAAGACTGCACGGATGGTGGATTACTTGACCCAACTGCCTCATTCATGCGATGGCACAGGCTGTCAGCTCGGAGTACAATTGTAACTGTGCTATCAGCTGCACTGATCGGACTTGACCCACTGGGCCCATAAGTTCCAAAAGCACGATGAGTCTTGTTAGAAACTTGCAAAAGAAAAGGGGAAGCCCAGTGCTATATGCAATTACATCCTGCCAAGATCCTGCATCAAGCAAAGTGTTTTTTGAATGCCTTGTTTCCCTCCCACCCCTTTTGTCTAACTTAAGTTGAGCTTCTCACACAGCTGTAGGAATTTCGTGTCCCCTGAAACAGCAGTAAATATTTAAATATGTTAAATGCTGATCTCTGCATGAGTTGGGATAGTTTGGCTCAAAAATAAAAAACAAGAGTGTCCTATTTGGAGAGTGGGAATGGTTGTGTCTATGTGGCACATGCCTTGTGTATACACTAGAACATAGTATTTTTATTACACTACATCTCCTATTCAGCAAAGCATTTAAGCATTAGCTGGACACTTGCTGAAGTCCCACAGACTTACACAGCATGTACTTAAGTGCTTTGCTGAACAGGAAAGGACTTAAGTACTCGCTTACAATTAAGCGTGTGCATAAGTGTTTTGATGAATCAGGGCGTAAGTGATACCAATAATGCAGGTGCAAGGATTTTAGCAATGGGGTAGTGTGACGTTATTGACATGAACTGGAACCCTATAGATCATTGTTGCAACTAAAGTCCTGTAATGGCCCCAAATCTTGTATAAAGGGGGTCAAATAAGGTGTCTAAGACAAGGTTATGGTTTGCTGGTTATGATTATGCTATCTGTATATATGTATCATTTTTGTAGTTAAAGTTACGAATATTGGCTCTATACTGTTTGTATTTCAAACTTGTGCTATGCTTCTGGGGAACACCCCAGATAAGTTGGTGTCAACTCTTCCTAGCCTGCTTGATGGTCCATTACCATTTACAATTGACCCATTGAGAGAAGGCAGACACACCTTGTGACTCAGCAAGGTATGCAGGGACATGCCTTTGGATAGAACTCGAGGTTTTTCCAGGCCATGTGATGGACAGCTTGTCTTTGGAACAAAGAAAGAAAGACCATATGGCAAGACAATATGAAAAAGTTGCTGCAGCTCTTCCATCTGGTCTTCAATCCTGCTTCATACCTCTGGAGGAACTTTGCTACATACTGAAGCTCTAAACAAAGGAATGAATGACCCATCCCAGCTGTGGATGTACTCCAGAGACTTGATTTGAACCTGCAGTTTATTGCATCACTGCTACAAGCCTGAATCAAGAACTTTGCCATTACTGTATGTAATTGATTTCACTTAACCAATTCTAGCTCTCATCTGTATCTTTTTTCTTTTGTAAATAAAACTTTAGATTTTAGATTCTAAAGGATTGGCAACAGCGTGATTTGTGGATTAGATCTGATTTGTATATTGACCTGGGTCTGGGGCTTGGTCCTTTGGGATCGAGAGAACCTTTTTTTTTTTTTACTGGGGTACTGGTTTTCATAACCATTTGTCCCCATAACGAGTGGCACTGGTGGTGGTACTGGGAAACTGGAGTGTCTAAGGGAATTGCTTGTGTGACTTGTGGTTAGCCAGTGGGGTAAAACCAAAGTCCTCTCTGTCTGGCTGGTTTGGTTTGCTTTGGTATACATAGAGACCCCAGCCTTGGTCTGTAACTGCCCTGCTTTAAGCAATTTGTTCTGAACTGGCACTCTCAGTTGGGTCCTGCCAGAACCAACATCGTTACAGGTAGGTATAAAAATGGGCAGAGTTCAAGAGTTTTATCATAGTGTTATCTAAACCTGCTCAAAGCAAGCTTTCAGAGCATAGTACAGTGGTTTTCAGCCTGTGGTCCACTGATCTTTTTGGGGTAAGCAGACCGTGTCTAAGGGGGTTGCGAAAGATTGTCGATATCATAGAACAGTGGTTTTCAACCTGTGATCTGTGAACCCCTTGGGGTTTGCCGACTATGCCTAAGATTTCCAAAGGGGTCAGCATCTCCATTCAAAATTGTTTAGGGGTCTGCAAATGAAAAAAAGGTTGAAAACCACTGACACGATGGTAAAAACTAGAGCTGGGCAGGAAACAATTTTCCCATCTGGCAAAATTTTTCAAGATTTCCAAAAAATGTTCCTGTTTGAATTGGGATGAAAATCTGAAATCTTGAAACATTTTCATAAACCGCAAAGTAAAAAAAAAAAATGTTGCTTCAGGTCAATTGCAAGAGTTCATTTCAAAAATTTTGAAGTGTTTTGTTTTCATTTTGACCATTTAAAAATTATTTTACTCTAATTGCCTTACATTTTGGGGGGGAAAAGTTGTTCTGAAGCAGAAAACTGGCATTTTTCATTTAGAAAATTTTTAAAAGGGACAATTTCAAAACTTTTTTCCAACCAACCCTTTCTCATGAACATTTTCAATTTTGACAAATCCACCTCTCTCAACAAAAAAAAGTTTTGTTGAAAATTCCTGACCAGCTCTGGTTAAAATGTCCCGTCTCTTTCTCTGTCCTAGCATTCACACCACTGGACTTGCACCAGTGCAGAAAGACCCTTACCAGTAATCCTCACTTTAGGCCAAGCCTCAAAGATTGACACACCTCTCAGACGTAACCACTGTGCCAATCAGA
Source organism: Dermochelys coriacea (assembly GCF_009764565.3). Classification (NCBI taxonomy): domain Eukaryota; kingdom Metazoa; phylum Chordata; order Testudines; family Dermochelyidae; genus Dermochelys; species Dermochelys coriacea. The sequence continues at coordinate 39,000,263 of NC_050079.1, read as the reverse complement.
TTTCATATCGGAGTATTCCAGTTTCATTTAAACATATACATAACAGCAGCTTAAATTCATCCAAAAAAAAGTCCCCTCAACCAAAAGGCCAGATTCTTCACATAACATAAACATGCAATTGTGTGAGCAAAAGAAATATATGCCTCATTTGCATCCCAGTATTACTGAAATTGTACGCAGGTATCACCAGGGAGGTGCGCATAAGCCATACATACAGAAGACTAGATCTTGGCCCCCTATATTATTTGAAGTGACTGTGCAGTAATGATTGTTCTCTCAGCAGAACTATGCTTAAATGGTAGAGAAATATTAATAGATTATAAGATCCCACAAGCAACTATGGAGTTGGCACTCAGATACAAACACGTCTGTATATTTGATAAAGTCCCTCATTTAACAGGATTGTAGAGAACATAAAACTCAGTTGAACTCAAGTGACTCTTGGATAGGACTCTTTCTTCCTGTTGCTGGTGTTCTACTTATTAATTGGTTAAGGCGGGTTCTTTCAGACTTTCAACAGATGTGTGCAAAATGTAATTAGGCTCGTTAGGTTTGCAAAAATTCATAGCCAAACCTTTAGAAATTCTCTAAGAGCATGTGAATTGTGTAGAAGCAGATTTTTGCTCAGCGTCATTCGATTTCATTAATTTCCTGCACTTCTTGTAAGACCTGTGACTATGTATTTTGGGGGGTGATTTCCAACACATTTTCAACACTAATTTTGCTTAGAGTAAAATTGACATACAAAACATCATTGGAGACGAGGGAGATTTTTGATCATCGGATGGCCACATTGGATCAAATCATTCAGTCCATCCAACAACCTTCTCAGCACTGGCCACTAATCTAGCAAAGAAGCATCGTTTTAAAATGCACTTATGTTGTTAATACTGTAATTCCGATCCAAACCTCTCCAAAGTTATGAAGCTCTTGGAATGGGAGCTCTAATTTGGGTTTGCCTCCAGCTGAAGCATTTTGGATGATAGTTACATTATCACCATCAATATTCTTTATTATCTGAATGACAGTCATGACCCAGTGGAAGATCGAGACCTCACTGAATTAGAAGCTATAAAAACACTTAGGAAGAAAGCAAGTCCTGCTCCAGAGAGCTCACAAGCTAGGTTTATGAGGAGACATAACAGATGGGTGGAACAGAGAAGGGGGGGGTGCAGGGCGAGAGGACAAGAGTAATACAAGCAAAGTTTGCATAGTACTCAATAGTCTCAGCTCCTCACCTACCTAGCCATTCTCACTACCATGTGCTCTGCCTTCAGCGTCAGAAACTGTCAGTCTGCTTGGGAAAAAGTGCTCAAAGAAATCCCTTAAGATAAGGAAGAACTGCAAAACAGGGAGGAAAAACCTGGACCAAAAACTACACTCCTCACTTACAGGAACTTGGAGAAAACACAGTGTGGAAATCAACTTCCTGAAATAAACGAAACTTAATACTAACCAAAACACCCAGAGACAGATGAACTTAATCAAGAGGAAGCAAGAGAAGGTAATTAAATAAGTAGCAGAAGACAAAGTGTTGAGGTTTCAACTGTATTTAGCAACTGGCTCACAGGTGGGGAGGGGGGAAATAAAGTTTGCCATTTACAAGAGACAAAAGTTAGCTGAAAGATTGAGGAAAATGTGTGGAAAAAGCAAAGTTTAATGTTTCGTTGACATATGTATCCATTTCACAAGGATATTAGCAGGGGTTATGCATTGGTTAGGTAGGTGATATCACTGGCAGGCAAGATTTACAGGATCACTTTAAGAAACTAGAGAAGAAAAATAATTACATTCTAAACTGAAACCATAGTCTCAATTATACCATAAGGTGTTTTAATGTTGATTGTGGTTGGGATAAATGATGACCATGCTTCTATATCAGCAGTCATGGGCTGGCTACAGACTGCTGCCTGAACACTCCATGGATGGAGTGTGTGTATGGGGCATCCCTGCCCATGGATGTATGGAACGTCAGACTTAACCATTTGTAACTCTAGGATATAAATCTTTATATTGCTGCACCTCACTAAGATTCTCCTTAATGTCAAGTTGATAAGTTCCTGCTTTCTTCACACAAATGATCCAGGGTTCTACCCTGACTAATGAATTTCATATTCGCTGTGCAGTCTCAAAACCAGTGCATAAGGTCCAAATGACTTTTCAGTCCTTGTGTAAATCCCTTCTAGATTAACACACTGAATGGATCAAATAGGAAGAAAACCCAACTTCGATTTGCAAACATTTCCGCAAAGCACTATGATTTGTGGGGCCATACTGTTCGCTATTTGCAAGTATTTGGCTGGGTGTCCATGAAACTTTTGAAATTCAGACATTTTGACATGGATATTTATTCATCCTGAACGTCTGATCTAGAACCACCACTGCTCACTAAACCAGTTGCATTCAAGAGAAGGAAAATCTGAGGAAGGTGAAGGCTCATGAACCACCCTCAAGAGAAGGTCAGATGTTGGAGTCTGATCCATTTGGAAACCCAAGGCTGATCTGGGGCTCAAAGAAGGTGAGAATCCAAACCCAGACGTCAGCTAAGGATTCCATGGGGGGAAATCGGGTTCATCTTGGTCTAGGAAAAATAACTTGACAATGGGTAGGCTGCAGGTGTGCTGAGATCACAGCTTACCATACTGGTCAGTGTTTTCTTGCTGGACTCTAGCCTTGTTCTTGTCTTATATTTAGACTATAAGCGCTTTGGGGCAAGGAGCGTCTTTTTGTTCTGTGCTTGTACAGCAGCTACCATAATGGGATCGGGGACCATGACTGGGGCTTCTAGGTGCTATGATCATACAAATAAATAATCAGAAATCTGTGGTTGGGATTACAGGATCATGCACTGCAAAGTGTGTGCGCGTCCACATACGTGGGAGGAGAATTGAAAACCTAAGGCAAGCATGCCAAGGCTTGTATGATTCCCTTAGAGTCCGTACAAATGTCCCATGAAATCTATATAAGCCTGTAAAAGTCTACTGATTACACGGATTTCCTGCAGTGCTGACTGCGGGCTCCTGTATGGCTATATACTCTGAATCTCACTTTTCAACCTCCCACGTGCCACGTTTTACTGTCTTTATTTGGACACTCGTTAGGGCTGATGTTTCACTGGGGCTCCTTTTATTGCTCCTGCTGGGTTGGAAAGAGCACTGACAGTTGCATATTGGAGAGTCAGGAGGAAGTTAATTTCCTGACATGCAAAAGTCCCCATCCCCCCGCATGTGCATGACCAAATACAGGGTTTAGCATATGTCAAATGGATGCACAACTACTGCCAGTCTCCTACATAAAGTACCACAGACAGGTTTCTGACAACAGTAAAATAAATCACTTTCAGTGTAGTCCAAGACTGGAATAAAATCTGAGATGCCCTGCCCTGCCAATGCTTTGCTCAGATTTTAAAAACAAGTGCTGGGAATTCCAAAGAAGCCTAAAGGAGTTAGGCACCTAACTCTATTGGGTTCTTTTGAAAATACCACACTAAGCCCTTAATGCTATCAGAGACTGTACCAGGCCCTCTCGACTTTACAAAGCAGTTTTTAGGTGGTCACCAAAAAAGCATGACATTGGACATTTTTCACTCTCAATAGAAGAAAATACTGATGCAATTTGTTTTAGCTGGGAATCAAAAACAGTGCATCCAAATGTCTGCTTCCTGCTCTCTACTCCATCCCCAAAATGTTTTGATGATTATATTTGATTAATATACCAGAATAGAATGAATCAGGTTTAAAATCACATTATTTACAACTCCCCAAAAGCCTAAAACTGTAATCTGTTTCTTTAGTATTAAGTTTCTTTTTTGCTTTCTTGTAGATTCACATACCAGTTTGCGGTCATAGAGTTGCTCAGGAGTTCTAGGCTATTATGGTAAGGCTGATCAAGAACTTTGATGGCTGCCTCGTTACAAGGTTATTCAATAATTCTGGGCTGCACACTTCGGTTTATTATTGTAGGGTGGGTGCTTGGGAGCACTGGGACACACTAGTTTCTACTGGAAGGCTGCTGAGTGCTGAGTTGCTAGCACTGATTTTTCTTATTTAGAAAAGAACAGCAATAAATCTTTTGTTTTGGAAAATCACACACAAAGAATGAGGGATTTTGCAAAGAAATAGAATGAGAAAAGAAAAAGTAGGTCAAACTTTGGGCTGCAACAACGATCCATTATGACCAAAACAGGGTGGGGAGGGGAGATAGACCATGAATCACACGTGGGAAACAGAGGTTCACGCTCCACCAGGACAGCAGGCTTGTTCTTTCCTTCTGATACCTGCTCACTTTCTTACCTCTCAGCCACACTCCAGATTAAAAACGATCCTTTCAAATATACCAATGGATCTGCTCTTTTTTTAAACGCGTGCTCCCTCTTGCTGCTTTCGTTCAGCACCTGCATTTGGTCTTTGGCATATCTGGAGGATGGCATAAAGCCAAGGCAATGTGGAAACAAACTAGCGTGTAGTGTACGTACACACACATACAACATTAACTTGGATGATTGATATTTCCATGTTGCTTGAGGTATTTTCAAATTACAGAATATGGTATCAGAATGCAGAACCTAATTATGGGCTGTGCTTTTGGCCTTTCTACAGATATAACAGACAGAAGAATGCCCAGCAAGAATGGAAGGTGGA